>NC_068338.1:37417748-37740039 GCF_014633365.1 Diospyros lotus | reverse complement strand
CTTTCACAAACTGATTTCCTTCTTAAATCTAAGACAACAATGGCAGACGGTAAATATTGTTGACTAGAATGTGCAAACTACAACACTTGATTCAATCTATAAAGAAAAAGGCAGATGAGATGTCCGATGCTCAAAACAATGATAGGCGTGTGCATCAGACTAGGTAAAGCAAACATGAACACATGTAACACATCCAACAGGTAAGGAGCGCTTAGCTAAAACTCCTAGTGATATGAGCATATATACAATTTAAGCTACAAAAAAACACGGTAGTTACCTATTACCAATCAGAGTAAACCTGGGTTTTCTAACCTAAATATTAAACTCCATCTGGGTAATTCACCTATGGTTGTGCATACAAAGGTACATACAATCACAAATAATTCAAGCATTTTCTGGATCCGTGCGGGGGGCCCATAATGGTTAATGCACTCAAAATTGTAGTGGAACCCTGCTCCATCACATTAACTAAAATTTTCTACCTAAAGTTCATTAGCTGAAGTTTGCATATAAATAAGAAAAGAATGAAGACATTGAACGATGAATAGACTTCAAGCGGAAAATATGACACATAAAGAATACATGGATGAAAAGTAGCAGTGAAATGAAGGTAAATGCTACACCCATAAACAAATTTGATAAATAACTATCACAAACTGATGTGGCACACAAATTCATAATAATCCTACCTAAAATTACCAATAAAGCTACTCACTACTATGACCAACTGTTAATTTTGAATAAAACTATTATAAATTTGTGCATGTCATCTCAGTTTGTGAGAATTGTTTGTCAAACTTGTTTGTGCGTTATAGCATTTTCCTAAAAAGAGTTTTAAGGCTTGAAGATGAAAAAATGATAAGACTGATGAATTTGCAGAGAAGCTTTATTACCTGAATCTCAGCAATTTTGCTGATTTCTTTGGAGTCGAAAGGTTGGAAAACAATGTATTCATCAATCTGATTCATGAACTCCGGTCTGAAAGTTTGCCTAGCCAATTCAATAACCTGTTTTTTCATCACATCATAAACAGCTTCCTTGCCTTCATGTGCACTTCTAAGAGTTTCAAGTATATAATGGGACCCAATGTTTGATGTCATTATTACAACACAATTTGTGAAGCTAACAGTCCTCCCCTGTGAGTCAGTAATCCTCCCATCATCCAACAACTGCAACAGAATTTTGAAAACATCACTATGTGCCTTCTCGATTGCATCAAAGAGTACAACGGAATAAGGCCTTCGACGGACTACTTCAGTGAGTTGACCCCCTTCTTCATAGCCAACGTATCCAGGTGGGGCACCAACCAAACGAGAAACTGCATGTTTTTCCATGTACTCACACTCACTCATATCAATTCTCACAAGAGCATTTTCTGTGTTGAAAAGGTACCCAGCCAGGGCTTTTGCAAGCTCAGTTTTACCGACACCAGTAGGTCCCATGAACATAAAGATCGCTATAGGACGGTTTGGATCAGACAATCCAGCTCTAGAGCGTCGAATTGCGTCAGCAACTGACTTCACTGCCATATCCTGGCCAACCACCCTCTTGTGGAGAACTTGTTCAAGCACGACAAGCTTCTCTCTCTCCGACTGCTGGAGGTTAGAAAAAGGTATGCCAGTCCACTTGCTTACAATTTCAGCAATATCAAGATCAGTAACCTCTTCCCTTAGCAAAGAACTTCCAGATTTTCGATAGTCAGCAAGGTTCCTTTCAGCTTCTTCTAGTTGGCGTCGGAGAGACATCAGCGTTCCATATTTCAGCTCAGCAGCACGATTGTTGAAAGGGGCTATATTTGCTGCAAAATATCAGAAGTTGAAGAAGTCAAACCAGTTGAAACTGTTGAGAATTTGGTAGAATAACAGAAGCTAAAAAGCTGCTGAGATTTTGAATTTCTGTTGCATGTTTATTTTAGGGACTTCTTATTGAGTTTGTTACATTTTCCTCTATAAATACATTCATAAGTTAATGAATGAATCATCAGTTTTTGCAGCCCATTACCTCTGATTCTCCTTTTCTGTAAAAGCTTCCAACAACGATTTAGGTCATATTCACATTCAGCAGCTTCCATCTCTAAGTTCACTCTGTCAATCTATTGCCAAAAAATAATGCAAGACATTAGAAAATGTTAGGACATTAAATGTATAATTGCCACGAGTACAATAAAGTACCTCCTCTTTAATTGACTGTATCCCAGTCCTGAGCACTTTCTCGCGTTCCCACTGCTCAGTTAACTCTTTTTGTTTTTGTTTAAGCACCTCGAGATCACTCTCCAGCTTAGTTAACATTTCTTTGGATGCTTTATCAGTATCATTCTTCAGAGACAGTTTCTCCATCTCCAGCTTTAGCACAGCTCTATCTATCTCATCCAACCCAGTAGGCTTAGAAGTAATTCCAATTTTTAGCTTTGCAGCAGCTTCACTAACAAGATCAATGGCTGAAATCAAGAAAGAAATATATGAGAATCAATGTCTGGAAAGGATAGCAAGTTCCTCTATAATAAATAAGAGCTTCTAAACAGAAGAAATGTATCCTTAGTCCACTAGAGGAGCAAATGGTTTAATGGGAAAGTGCATCTGGACCAAAGGAGAGCACACAATTTTAGAAGAAACTTATGGCAATCTGTCTCATTTCTTGTTTCATTTTTCCTTTCCTACTTTCTGGATTAGACAGGGCACAAAAAGATATCCATCTCAGCAGGAAGGTTCATGAGAACTCATGCAGTTTGCAAGAGGCCATTTCCTCCAATTAGCATCCATCTAAGCAACTAAACATTGTAAATTCGGCTTGGACAATTTTAACTTGGGAAGATCAAAGAGAAGCACTGACATTCGGTTGACTATGGACCAGATGCAAACATTTGATAATTTGATTCGTGTACAAGCATTGATAAATAGGAACATGAAAAACACCAGACTTCATGCTCCTGGATAAGGATAACACAAAGATACTATTACCTTTATCAGGTAAAAAGCTCTCAGTTATGTATCTATCTGCAAGAACTGCTGCTGAAACAAGGGCACTGTCTGATATTTTAACCCCATGATGCAGCTCATACTGTTCACACAATCCACGGAGAATTGATATTGTGTCTTCCACAGATGGCTGGCCACAGAACACCTGTTGAAATCTGCGTTCCAAACCTGGATCTTTCTCAATGCACTTTCTATATTCATTCAAAGTGGTTGCTCCAATACAACGGAGCTCACCTCGGCCAAGCATTGGTTTCAACATATTTCCAGCATCCATTGCTCCACTAGTAGCTGCTATGCAATAGACACAATTAAGACCAAGAATTCAGAACATACCAAACAAGAATTCAGAAGAGATTTATTATTTCCAAGGACTGATCGCCAAACAAATACTTCAAATTCTAGCTGAAATTGCCACATTCGGTTGGGGGGAGATCAGCCCTTATGTCTAAAGGTACAATAGTTCTACATTACAATTAACTCAATCATAAATCATGGTATCTGTAAAGTAGCTGAGCCATAAGTTTTCAGACATTGATGATCTTGTCAAAATCTTTCGGAAATTTTGACAGATACTGCCAACTAATTGCTCTTAATGTGGCTTAACAAGCATGTTTACACTACAAGATAGGGCCCTCATTATGATCACAGTATGAATCCCATCCTCTTACACTATTTCTTTCATTTCATTTTATATGTCTATATTATGCCTATATACCTTGAAAACTCTTAAAACCTCTGACATTCGTATGTCTGGGGACCTATTACTGTATTGAATTTGAAAACTGCAGGTTGTCACTCTACTGCTATTATTTTTATGGACAGAAACACAGATAATTTTGACCTATCCAAAAAATAAATAAATAAAAGAAACACAGATGATATTGGGAGGAAAGCCTTGAACATCAGACCAACAGAATAGCCACCAGCATCCTCTACTGTATGGATCCCATCAATAAAGAAATAATATCGGGAAGGAACCCTCCAAACAGATACTCACCAGCTCCCACTACAGTATGGATCTCATCGATGAACAAAATAATTTGTCCGTTTGAAGCTGTAACCTCCTTCAAGACTGCTTTTAATCGTTCCTCAAAGTCTCCTCGGAACTTGGCACCAGCAAGCAGTGAACCCATATCCAAAGAAATTAACTGTACAAAAAAAAGAACCTAATTATTGACAGGAAAAGGAAAACAGAAAAGTAAAATTAACCGCTGTAATTTGAGCTCCAAGTGCGAGGTAGAAAATGTTGAAATTTTTCTATATTTTTCTATAAATGGGCTACCACTAATTGGAATTTTGGATTGTGAAAAACAAGTTGACAAGACCAATAAAGCCCATTAAAGTGATCTAATAAAGTTTTTGAGCTTAGATCCATCTCAGCATTTCATTACGTGTGATATGAAATGGTATACAGAACTTATAAAATAAATATGAAACACAAACCAATTGTGCGACCGAAGGCCTGAACTCAACAACCTGATCAGATATATTTATAAAATAAATATCATTTTCTTAAACTCTCAAAGGAAATGTTGAATTTTAAACAAGTTTGACTTTGACTGTGTTCAAGCCTTAAGCAGCTCAACAAAACATCCATGTATCAATACATTCTGAGTCATTTAGTTGATTTTTGATTGACTTTTTTTCACAAACGTCATCATGATATAAACCAAGGGCAGAAGTTTAGCCCCTCCAAGAAAAGGTCATAAGGTAAATTCTTGAAGAAAGGTAGAGCCTAAAACCGCTGTAAATACCTACCAAATAATAATGCATGGGAGATCTAAACCACTGCAAATAAATTTCTTCTTCAATACTTTCCGCCCTCTAATAAGTTAAAGTACTCTAATTTAAAGGACAAAAGAAAGGAAATAAGTGAGGAAAAAGGAAAGGAAGAACCGAAGAGAATTTTCAACCTTCCGATTCAGTAAAGGTTCAGGAACATCTCCGCGGACAATTCTTTGAGCTAATCTGCAAGACATGTGAGTTATAGATGTAACCAAATCTGTACCAGCACATAAGATCTATGGAACTTCCAAGTAATATAGTCTGAACATCATGATTTGCATGTCAAAATTTTTTCCCACATGCCCCAGTTGATAGTCTAGTGGTGACAACAAGAATAAATATTTAAGCAACTTAAAAAAGTTTTCACTCATATCAACATATTATCCCTAATAGATATTCTCATTCCTATCACCATGTTGCATACCCTTGTTCCCCTTTCCTATAAGCTTCCTTAAAACTGGAAAAGTGGTTATAATAAATATGTATGAGACGGCACAGATGTGATAGATATGCAGGATTAATTTAATGCTTATCATACGAAAATTTTATAAACAACTATAAATCTTTTAATCTCCACTGTCTGATCTCCATCAAGAATACGTATTAGCAGCCACATTTTCATCAGTAAAAGTGGTCAGCATATGGAATGGTAGAATAATATAAGCCACTGATTATCAATGGAACTAAAGGTTTCTTATGAAATGCACCCCCCAAAAAAAATCAGTAATAATGTGGGAACCAAAATAACAATTCTAAAAAATTACTGCTTATCTAGAAATCTAATGAACTTCGCAAATAACCAACGAAGATTTGTCAGATCTTTTCAACTTAAATTCAAAATACTAGGTTATAATATAGCCTTACAAAAGTTGATAAAATGATTTAGTGAGCCCCCTAAACAGTAGAATCCATGTAGCCAACTCCACTGAGGTGTATTATGACTTGGTGGCGGTGGTGTTGCTGCTTGAAATCCAATGCTCAGTGTGAGAGTGAGATTAAGTTTACCATTAACTTAATTACAAGAAAATATCAATCTCAAAGTAATTCCTGAACTATTCTTCTCAATAGAAAGTAACCTCATCGCATGTACAAAAGTTCCATTCAACTATGCGAAGTAACCTCATCAGATGTTCAGAAAGTAATTCTTGAGTACTCTCGTCCAGAAGTGAGCTAGCCTTTCATTTTTCTAAGGTATACTGTTATCAAATTTAGAACCTTGTTAGACAACCGTTATTGAAATGACTGTAAAATGGATAAATGCTGGAATTAACATAACATGTTCTCCCAATGAAGTCATTTTAAAAAGATTTTGGTTGTTCAACCAGAAGATGGAATTTGTTAATATCGTACAAAAGGAATTAATCTCATGTACCTTTCCCCAGAGAATAATTTATAAATCATTAAAACAGGAGTTGCATTCCCAAAAAAGATGTCAGGTGCAGAAAATATTAAAGAGCGTGCATACCCTTCAGCAACGGCAGTTTTCCCCACACCAGGTTCACCAATAATGACAGGATTATTCTTTGTTCTCTTAGATAATATTTGGATACACCGCTGTATTTCATCATCCCGGCCAATAAATGGATCTAGTTTCCCTCGCCTAGCTAGCTCTGTCAAGTCATTTCCATAATTTCTCAAGTGCTTCATACTTGCCTTCAGGATCTACATCAAATAAAATAGATCACATAAGCAGAAAAAATCCATTCTCCAGACTGATGAACATTCAAAGAAGCAGAAACCAAACAAGCACAGTGACAATGATTCAAGCATAATCAGAGAGAAAAGAAAAAATATATACAAATTAGTTTAGACACTTAATACTTATAATGACATTTTTTTTTTTATAGAATGGACATGAATGCAAATGAGGAAAAATGCCAAAATCATTTGAACAAATACGGTACTTTGGTTATTAAAAAAAAAAATCTCTAGTGTTCAAAGATATCATTCAATTATTGCAGGTTTCACGTCTTTGTGCAATTCTCTCTTAAATGCCATGTCACATCCATCCTAAACTTCTTGTGGAATGGAAATGCACATAACCATTAAGCTTTAATAGGTCGGGTTGTACTCTGATCAATAACCATACAAAGATGAGACAAAAGATGTAGTGGCCCACTACCGGATAGTCCCGCTAGCATAGGATATCCGAAAGGAGGTCATCACAAGTGTGATATAGAACAATAACATACAACACCATAATACTATCCTTAGATAAACTCAGCGGAAGCTAACATAAAGGTTTACAACATCTTAGACCATAGTCTAAACAAAATGAAATACAAGGGCACTAACAAATTTTACAACATAAAATTTCCTCACACTTGCCCTCATCACAAATGCTAACATAGACCATCTAATTTGGAAGGTCTCTGTACACTTCTAACCCTGGGCTTTAGCCCCACTGGGCTCGCCCTCAACCACTGCTCTACTTGTACCTGGAATGACATGAGAGTAAACAAGGTGAGCCACAAGGCTCAGCAAGTGTATTTATAAAGCATGGAGATATAGAATCAAAGGCAGGGATAATCAAGATAGAATAAACAACTCTATGAGAAGATATTAGTATAACGCGACTCATAAGTTCTCCGTTTACATTAATTTCCCATGCCGTGATTATTACATATATTATGCACTCGTTCCCATGCTCATGCATATGCACCAATAGTAGGGAATTTTTCCGCATAATTCTCAAGGCTCTCACGGCCTATATATATATATATATCCATTCATGAATATATATGCATCATGAAAATACATCAACAAATGATAACAATTTGAGCCACGCCTTCTGGGTTGATGGCCACCTCACCCGCGTCAAGCGCTCATAGGATATCCTTTCTCATCCACAGACTTAGCCGTCGCGCAAAATAATAGGTGCGCAAATCAGTATAATCATGCATCACATATGCATATCCCCATTTCATGTCAATCCTCAATGATTAAGAAAAATCTCAAATCATGCTTAACATGCACAATTACATAAATTAAAGTGTGCACTATCTTATGATCACAGGGTAAATTTTAATACATTTATTTACTCATACTTATAGAAATGCCCAAACCAATATTTACGGTATATTTTTATCCCAATAATAATCGCAAGGAATCAAAATTTATACATGCAAGAAACACTAAATCTTGCATTACACTAAACCCTAATGAATAAATGTCATTCCTTAAGAAATGTAGGGTGACACAAAACCCTATTTAGATTTTTGCAATGTTCAACAAGAAAACGAATTAATATTGCAAGATTTATCGAAATAAGGAAAATAAAACCCTTTTATCCAACAATGAGGGTTATCAAGAATAATTCAAAAAAATAATGGAAGAACTATACAAAAATCATAATTTTAAACGTAGGAAGGATAGACTACATAGGAAGAGTTGAATAACAACATATTTCAGAAATTTCCAGATTCTGGGCAAGAATTTACAAGGATACTGTAGGCTCAAAACACAGCCAAAAATTCTAAAAAATTTACCAAATGAAGATTATCAAGTCTAGTTTATACAGAAACAAACGGATCTTGAATCGGATATAACCACAGAGAGTTATACCCTAAAGAGTACAACAAGGTCAGTTTACTCGAAAGCAGTAAAATTTTCAGATCTTAGCAGGGATTTACAAGGCTATAACATGATCAAATCTTAGTAAAAAAATTTGATTCTTGTGTCTAAAATGAAGCTTAAGATGTCTAGTTTACAACCCAACAAACGGATCTCAATTTGGATATAAACACAAGGAGTTATAGACCAAAGAACATAACATGGTCAGTGAATCCGAGAATAAGAATTTAAGAGCAACAACTTAAAAATGAAGGAAACAAGCCTTCTAAGATGGAAACAAGGTTGAAGAACTTGCATTAAAAGATAATCAAGAGAAGAAGAACTTACACAATCATAAGGAGAAGAAGAAGAAGAAGATCTTGCGTATGAAACAAGAAGGAAGGGAAGTTGCCTTAGATGGTTGCAAAATCCAAAGAGATGAAGACACCCTTCAAATTGGAAATTCTCCACTTGAAGCTCTAATGAAGAAGAACAATGGAGGAAGAATAGACAATCGGGAGAGGGAGAAGAAGAAGGGAACAAGAAAGTAAGAAGAAGAAAAGGAGGGAAAAAATGTGGGAGACTTGTCTCCCAACTCCTTTCAATCCATCTCCCTTTTAATTTTCTCTAATTTGCCCTTCATACTAACACACACAATTCACATATCTCTTACCCATTTTGGTCATTTTACCATTTTCTTAATCTTTTTTCTTTTTAATTAAGATACCATTCTCTATGCCCATAGCCCAAGCCCAAGTCAAAATATATATATAGCCCAATCCAACTAAGGCCCAATGGACTTTTCTTGAGAATTGGGTTCAACCCAATTCATTTACACTTAAGATTTAATTATTTATCAATGGTCTAATTCAAATAAGGCCCAAACCCATTTAGCCCACAACTTTGAGACTTTTTCACACCAAATATTATTTTTATTAATTTACCCACATTACCAACTCATATAATATTTTTAACAATTAATTAATAAAGGCAACAACTCTAATGTGCAAACTAAAATACCCATAACACCTAGACCCACTAACGGGTCGTTACAGTTTCTCCCCCCCTTAAGGGAATTTGGTCCCCCAAATTCATACCTAGTCAGTCAAATAGCCGGGGAAAGAGACGTATCATCTCATTCTCGAGCTCCTAAGTAGCCTCATCTGGAGAATGACGTTGCCACTAGACTTTAACAAACGGAATTGACCGATTTCGCAACACTTTTTCTTTTCGCTCCAAAATGCTAACAGGCATTTCTTCATATGAAGCATCCTCTCTAACCTCTAAAGCTCGATAATCTATCACGTGTTGGGGGTTTGACACATATTTCCTCAATATAGATACATGAAAAAAACATTGTGCACCCCCAACAACTGAGGAAGTAACGTTAACTTGTAAACCAAGGATCCACTCTCTCCAAAATCTCAAACCGCCCGATATAGTGAGGATTGAGTTTCCCCAAGACTCCAAATCAGCACACACCTATCATGGCATTACCCTAGTCCATACCTCGAGCTTAACGAAGTATTCACCACACCACTCTCATAACTAGGAATTATTTCATGTTCAACAAAGATAATGAGACTTTTCTTACTACCCGATGTCACTTGCCAACTAGGGTCACTTCCCTTACCTAAGAATTTTCATTAGGCAACCCCTCTGAAATAGGTTGCACCCGATCCTCAATTCTACCTTGCTTGGCTTTCTCTTGGTTGTCAAACCCTATAATGAGTGAGTGGTCCTACCATTTCACCATCTGGTTGTGGAACCTTTAACCACAATCCTCACCACGCCTACCATACTTACCACAGGTCTTCGTTCCCTGCCCATTTGCACAGTCACTTTGTTGTCCTTATGCACCCGGTGGATCAACACCTAGTCTCACAATTGGGCTGCTCCCACAAGGACACACTCGGTCCCAACACGAGTTCTCAACAGCATAGCTCGGGTCCGTCACTGCTTACCTCACACCCACAACATGACTTCTAGCCTTTGGTCCCACATCCACCACCTCAAGCTATCATGGTTACACCAACATCCTCGTAACGACTTTTTAACCAAGATTACCAACCTAGCCTCAATCATCTTTGTTTAAGCTACAATCTCCATATTCTCAAACTTATTGGGCTACCTCGATATTCGTGCCTCACCTTGAAATAAGCGCATCATCTTGATTTGCGTGCTAACTTTAAAATTTGCACAAGTCACTTCATCTTAAGCCCCGAAGCACCTTTGACTGAGCCTCAAAGCACTTCCTTGGTATGTGTGCCTTGACCTTGAAACGCATGCAAATTCTCGATTCTCGTGCATCACCTCAATTCTGGTGCACTATCTCGATTTTTGTGCACTGTCTCAAAACACGTGCCCGAACCCTTTTTTTTTCCAAAATCTCCGAAATATTAGTAAATCTCCATTTCCTATTTTCTAGGAATTTTTCCCATATATATATATTTTTAAGGATTTTCTGGTATATATATATTATATATATTTATATATATATATATTTTACATATATATTATTATTGTATATATATATATATATTTTCCATTTCTCCTTCCTTCTCATTCTTCTCCCGAATTCCCTTCTTCTTCCTTCTTCCTTCTTCTTTCCTCTTCTGCAACGCACAATTAGGGCAACAGCCACCGTGCACAGCCTCCATCGGCCGTCTCCACCATAGCCATCGCAGCACCTGCGTAACCAGCAGCCGCAAGCCACCGCGTGACTTCCTCATGCCCTAGCCGCCGATCACCATCTTCTTCTTCCTCTTCCTTCTCTCTGCAACTCACAAATCGGCCAACAACAACCGACCGCGAGCCTCGCCACCACCTCCGACGGCCGCCATCGCCGGCTCGGCAACCACCCCAGCGTTGCATCGCCATCGGCCGCAAGCCATCGCTTGGCTTCCTCACGCCTAGTCACTGATCACCAGCTCCTCCCAGCCATCACTGCCGACACAATCGGCCGACACCTTGGCCAGATCCGGTCACGCAGTCACCGCTGCTTACTCCCTCGCTCGGCTTCCCTCAGCCGCCACAGCGACCCTCGTCGCCTCTGCAACTGCTGCCATATCGGGGTCGATTCGACCCAATCGGTCTGACCCGACCCGACTCGGCACGACCCGACCCGATCTAACTCGGCCCGACCCAACCAGATCCGACTCGGCCTGACCCGACCCGATCCAACTCGGCCCAACCCGACCAGATCCAACTCGCTTCAGGTTTGACCCATTAGATCTGACCCTTATCTAATTTGACTTATCAGATTAGATCTAACCCATATCTGATTTGATCCATTCAATTAGTTCTAACACATATCTGATTTGCTTAGATCTAGCCAAATCCATATCTATCATGCCAAGGCACAACACAATAAACCCCCGGTCTCGATGTGGTGCCTGTGTAGTCTTAAATAGAGGATGTCATCCACAGTGCATTTTTGCTCCTTACTTTCGTTGTGAGGGTGGTACTGCTCATTTTGCTACCGTTCGTGAAGTTTTTACTGTCAGAAATGTCGTCAACCTCTTGACTCCGTTTTCGGTAAATGACCGATTTTGGGCTTCCGATACACTTCTCTTTGAAGCTCAAGCCCGGCTTCAGGATCCTGTTTATGGGTGTGTATCTCACATTCTTGCTCTTCAGCAACAGGTTAGTGAGCTGCAAGCCTATCGAGCTTATTTGCAAGATTCACTATTCGCATATTATTCTTCGCATCCCCAACTTGTTCCTCCATTTGATCCAAATTTCAACTAGAGCTCTAGTCCTCCCACCATCCCAGAGACTACTCTACCTCACCCTGGCGAAACGAGCAGCAGCCAGATGCCACTCTCGGATGACCTTGATGAGCTAGGTCCAGTCATCTTTGGTCACCGCCGACGTCCTTGAGCATTGGCACATTATCAGTTTTTATGGTTTGCCCCCTCTTTTTTTTTTTTTTTTTGACTGTACGGCTTGATCTCTTGTATTATATTTGAACATATGGAATGAATGTTATGTTTTGAGTACTTTAACATTTCATTTCCTTGTCCTTCCCTCGATAGCATATCAATTACAAACAAATTATATCAACCTCTTGCAATTTTTAATAATTAATCACATCGAGGTAAATGATATCGAATCTTAATTGTCGTCTCATTCGAAGATTGGAAATTTACATCTTAAGTCAGGCTACACAAACTTCTGAACCGCCGCGCCATGCTAGTGGCACTACCATGACACTACAATCCCCACGGAAATTAGGCTTAGTCCAGACATAACCTACAGTTCACTCTAGATCTTCGGCGTTTAATCGTCTCTACAACAGACTGGTTACCTCATATAGAGGGTCACGGTCCCTCAACATGAGCTAACCTAGTGGCCACCTCCCACCTGCATTCAGTGGTCCCTAGCATTAAACCCGTCACTGATAGGCATCACCTGTAGTATTATTTCATGCTAGAGCCATTCCTCATTCCGTGGGTTTCACTCTCTATGGACATCTTGAGACAATACATGGTCTCAATATTCGGCGAACCATTTCATCACCTCTTCACTGCTATAAAGGACTTAACCCCTCATTTTCAAACACAATCAAATTACCTTTTGAACGTTATCTTAGCTTAACTTCATTCAAACCACTAAACACACCCTTAACTCTACTTGTCATTCCTATGTGTACAAAGACTCCTCTCATCCCAACTTTTGCTCTTATAACCTACCAATAATCCCCCGTCCAGTGTCCTCGGTCCAGTACCCCTAGCCTGTGGCTAATACACGATCACTGGTCCAGTACCCCCAGCCTTAGGCTAGTACACGGTCCCAACACACGGCCCGGATTTCTCTAATACCAAAACTGTAGTGGCCCACTACCGGATAGTCCCGCTAGCATAGGATATCCGAAAGGAGGTCATCACAAGTGTGATATAGAACAATAACATACAACACCATAATACTATCCTTAGATAAACTCAGCGGAAGCTAACATAAAGGTTTACAACATCTTAGACCATAGTCTAAACAAAATGAAATACAAGGGCACTAACAAATTTTACAACATAAAATTTCCTCACACTTGCCCTCATCACAAATGCTAACATAGACCATCTAATTTGGAAGGTCTCTGTACACTTCTAACCCTGGGCTTTAGCCCCACTGGGCTCGCCCTCAACCACTGCTCTACTTGTACCTGGAATGACATGAGAGTAAACAAGGTGAGCCACAAGGCTCAGCAAGTGTATTTATAAAACATGGAGATATAGAATCAAAGGCAAGGATAATCAAGATAGAATAAACAACTCTATGAAAAGATATTAGTATAACGCGACTCATAAGTTCTCCGTTTACATTAATTTCCCATGCCGTGATTATTACATATATTATGCACTCGTTCCCATGCTCATGCATATGCACCAATAGTAGGGAATTTTTCCGCATAATTCTCAAGGCTCTCACGGCCTATATATATATATATATCCATTCATGAATATATATGCATCATGAAAATACATCAACAAATGATAACAATTTGAGCCACGCCTTCTGGGTTGATGGCCACCTCACCCGCGTCAAGCGCTCATAGGATATCCTTTCTCATCCACAGACTTAGCCGTCGCGCAAAATAATAGGTGCGCAAATCAGTATAATCATGCATCACATATGCATATCCCCATTTCATGTCAATCCTCAATGATTAAGAAAAATCTCAAATCATGCTTAACATGCACAATTACATAAATTAAAGTGTGCACTATCTTATGATCACAGGGTAAATTTTAATACATTTATTTACTCATACTTATAGAAATGCCCAAACCAATATTTACGGTATATTTTTATCCCAATAATAATCGCAAGGAATCAAAATTTATACATGCAAGAAACACTAAATCTTGCATTACACTAAACCCTAATGAATAAATGTCATTCCTTAAGAAATGTAGGGTGACACAAAACCCTATTTAGATTTTTGCAATGTTCAACAAGAAAACGAATTAATATTGCAAGATTTATCGAAATAAGGAAAATAAAACCCTTTTATCCAACAATGAGGGTTATCAAGAATAATTCAAAAAAATAATGGAAGAACTATACAAAAATCATAATTTTAAACGTAGGAAGGATAGACTACATAGGAAGAGTTGAATAACAACATATTTCAGAAATTTCCAGATTCTGGGCAAGAATTTACAAGGATACTGTAGGCTCAAAACACAGCCAAAAATTCTAAAAAATTTACCAAATGAAGATTATCAAGTCTAGTTTATACAGAAACAAACGGATCTTGAATCGGATATAACCACAGAGAGTTATACCCTAAAGAGTACAACAAGGTCAGTTTACTCGAAAGCAGTAAAATTTTCAGATCTTAACAGGGATTTACAAGGCTATAACACGATCAAATCTTAGTCAAAAAATTTGATTCTTGTGTCTAAAATGAAGCTTAAGATGTCTAGTTTACAACCCAACAAACGGATCTCAATTTGGATATAAACACAAGGAGTTATAGACCAAAGAACATAACATGGTCAGTGAATCCGAGAATAAGAATTTAAGAGCAACAACTTAAAAATGAAGGAAACAAGCCTTCTAAGATGGAAACAAGGTTGAAGAACTTGCATTAAAAGATAATCAAGAGAAGAAGAACTTACACAATCATAAGGAGAAGAAGAAGAAGAAGATCTTGCGTATGAAACAAGAAGGAAGGGAAGTTGCCTTAGATGGTTGCAAAATCCAAAGAGATGAAGACACCCTTCAAATTGGAAATTCTCCACTTGAAGCTCTAATGAAGAAGAACAATGGAGGAAGAGGAGACAATCGGGAGAGGGAGAAGAAGAAGGGAACAAGAAAGTAAGAAGAAGAAAAGGAGGGAAAAAATGTGGGAGACTTGTCTCCCAACTCCTTTCAATCCATCTCCCTTTTAATTTTCTCTAATTTGCCCTTCATACTAACACACACAATTCACATATCTCTTACCCATTTTGGTCATTTTACCATTTTCTTAATCTTTTTTCTTTTTAATTAAGATACCATTCTCTATGCCCATAGCCCAAGCCCAAGTCAAAATATATATATAGCCCAATCCAACTAAGGCCCAATGGACTTTTCTTGAGAATTGGGTTCAACCCAATTCATTTACACTTAAGATTTAATTATTTATCAATGGTCTAATTCAAATAAGGCCCAAACCCATTTAGCCCACAACTTTGAGACTTTTTCACACCAAATATTATTTTTATTAATTTACCCACATTACCAACTCATATAATATTTTTAACAATTAATTAATAAAGGCAACAACTCTAATGTGCAAACTAAAATACCCATAACACCTAGACCCACTAACGGGTCGTTACAGTTTCTCCCCCCCTTAAGGGAATTTGGTCCCCCAAATTCATACCTAGTCAGTCAAATAGCCGGGGAAAGAGACGTATCATCTCATTCTCGAGCTCCTAAGTAGCCTCATCTGGAGAATGACGTTGCCACTAGACTTTAACAAACGGAATTGACCGATTTCGCAACACTTTTTCTTTTCGCTCCAAAATGCTAACAGGCATTTCTTCATATGAAGCATCCTCTCTAACCTCTAAAGCTCGATAATCTATCACGTGTTGGGGGTTTGACACATATTTCCTCAATATAGATACATGAAAAAAACATTGTGCACCCCCAACAACTGAGGAAGTAACGTTAACTTGTAAACCAAGGATCCACTCTCTCCAAAATCTCAAACCGCCCGATATAGTGAGGATTGAGTTTCCCCAAGACTCCAAATCAGCACACACCTATCATGGCATTACCCTAGTCCATACCTCGAGCTTAACGAAGTATTCACCACACCACTCTCATAACTAGGAATTATTTCATGTTCAACAAAGATAATGAGACTTTTCTTACTACCCGATGTCACTTGCCAACTAGGGTCACTTCCCTTACCTAAGAATTTTCATTAGGCAACCCCTCTGGAATAGGTTGCACCCGATCCTCAATTCTACCTTGCTTGGCTTTCTCTTGGTTGTCAAACCCTATAATGAGTGAGTGGTCCTACCATTTCACCATCTGGTTGTGGAACCTTTAACCACAATCCTCACCACGCCTACCATACTTACCACAGGTCTTCGTTCCCTGCCCATTTGCACAGTCACTTTGTTGTCCTTATGCACCCGGTGGATCAACACCTAGTCTCACAATTGGGCTGCTCCCACAAGGACACACTCGGTCCCAACACGAGTTCTCAACAGCATAGCTCGGGTCCGTCACTGCTTACCTCACACCCACAACATGACTTCTAGCCTTTGGTCCCACATCCACCACCTCAAGCTATCATGGTTACACCAACATCCTCGTAACGACTTTTTAACCAAGATTACCAACCTAGCCTCAATCATCTTTGTTTAAGCTACAATCTCCATATTCTCAAACTTATTGGGCTACCTCGATATTCGTGCCTCACCTTGAAATAAGCGCATCATCTTGATTTGCGTGCTAACTTTAAAATTTGCACAAGTCACTTCATCTTAAGCCCCGAAGCACCTTTGACTGAGCCTCAAAGCACTTCCTTGGTATGTGTGCCTTGACCTTGAAACGCATGCAAATTCTCGATTCTCGTGCATCACCTCAATTCTGGTGCACTATCTCGATTTTTGTGCACTGTCTCAAAACACGTGCCCGAACCCTTTTTTTTTCCAAAATCTCCGAAATATTAGTAAATCTCCATTTCCTATTTTCTAGGAATTTTTCCCATATATATATATTTTTAAGGATTTTCTGGTATATATATATTATATATATTTATATATATATATATTTTACATATATATTATTATTGTATATATATATATATATTTTCCATTTCTCCTTCCTTCTCATTCTTCTCCCGAATTCCCTTCTTCTTCCTTCTTCCTTCTTCTTTCCTCTTCTGCAACGCACAATTAGGGCAACAGCCACCGTGCACAGCCTCCATCGGCCGTCTCCACCATAGCCATCGCAGCACCTGCGTAACCAGCAGCCGCAAGCCACCGCGTGACTTCCTCATGCCCTAGCCGCCGATCACCATCTTCTTCTTCCTCTTCCTTCTCTCTGCAACTCACAAATCGGCCAACAACAACCGACCGCGAGCCTCGCCACCACCTCCGACGGCCGCCATCGCCGGCTCGGCAACCACCCCAGCGTTGCATCGCCATCGGCCGCAAGCCATCGCTTGGCTTCCTCACGCCTAGTCACTGATCACCAGCTCCTCCCAGCCATCACTGCCGACACAATCGGCCGACACCTTGGCCAGATCCGGTCACGCAGTCACCGCTGCTTACTCCCTCGCTCGGCTTCCCTCAGCCGCCACAGCGACCCTCGTCGCCTCTGCAACTGCTGCCATATCGGGGTCGATTCGACCCAATCGGTCTGACCCGACCCGACTCGGCACGACCCGACCCGATCTAACTCGGCCCGACCCAACCAGATCCGACTCGGCCTGACCCGACCCGATCCAACTCGGCCCAACCCGACCAGATCCAACTCGCTTCAGGTTTGACCCATTAGATCTGACCCTTATCTAATTTGACTTATCAGATTAGATCTAACCCATATCTGATTTGATCCATTCAATTAGTTCTAACACATATCTGATTTGCTTAGATCTAGCCAAATCCATATCTATCATGCCAAGGCACAACACAATAAACCCCCGGTCTCGATGTGGTGCCTGTGTAGTCTTAAATAGAGGATGTCATCCACAGTGCATTTTTGCTCCTTACTTTCGTTGTGAGGGTGGTACTGCTCATTTTGCTACCGTTCGTGAAGTTTTTACTGTCAGAAATGTCGTCAACCTCTTGACTCCGTTTTCGGTAAATGACCGATTTTGGGCTTCCGATACACTTCTCTTTGAAGCTCAAGCCCGGCTTCAGGATCCTGTTTATGGGTGTGTATCTCACATTCTTGCTCTTCAGCAACAGGTTAGTGAGCTGCAAGCCTATCGAGCTTATTTGCAAGATTCACTATTCGCATATTATTCTTCGCATCCCCAACTTGTTCCTCCATTTGATCCAAATTTCAACTAGAGCTCTAGTCCTCCCACCATCCCAGAGACTACTCTACCTCACCCTGGCGAAACGAGCAGCAGCCAGATGCCACTCTCGGATGACCTTGATGAGCTAGGTCCAGTCATCTTTGGTCACCGCCGACGTCCTTGAGCATTGGCACATTATCAGTTTTTATGGTTTGCCCCCTCTTTTTTTTTTTTTTTTTGACTGTACGGCTTGATCTCTTGTATTATATTTGAACATATGGAATGAATGTTATGTTTTGAGTACTTTAACATTTCATTTCCTTGTCCTTCCCTCGATAGCATATCAATTACAAACAAATTATATCAACCTCTTGCAATTTTTAATAATTAATCACATCGAGGTAAATGATATCGAATCTTAATTGTCGTCTCATTCGAAGATTGGAAATTTACATCTTAAGTCAGGCTACACAAACTTCTGAACCGCCGCGCCATGCTAGTGGCACTACCATGACACTACAATCCCCACGGAAATTAGGCTTAGTCCAGACATAACCTACAGTTCACTCTAGATCTTCGGCGTTTAATCGTCTCTACAACAGACTGGTTACCTCATATAGAGGGTCACGGTCCCTCAACATGAGCTAACCTAGTGGCCACCTCCCACCTGCATTCAGTGGTCCCTAGCATTAAACCCGTCACTGATAGGCATCACCTGTAGTATTATTTCATGCTAGAGCCATTCCTCATTCCGTGGGTTTCACTCTCTATGGACATCTTGAGACAATACATGGTCTCAATATTCGGCGAACCATTTCATCACCTCTTCACTGCTATAAAGGACTTAACCCCTCATTTTCAAACACAATCAAATTACCTTTTGAACGTTATCTTAGCTTAACTTCATTCAAACCACTAAACACACCCTTAACTCTACTTGTCATTCCTATGTGTACAAAGACTCCTCTCATCCCAACTTTTGCTCTTATAACCTACCAATAATCCCCCGTCCAGTGTCCTCGGTCCAGTACCCCTAGCCTGTGGCTAATACACGATCACTGGTCCAGTACCCCCAGCCTTAGGCTAGTACACGGTCCCAACACACGGCCCGGATTTCTCTAATACCAAAACTGTAGTGGCCCACTACCGGATAGTCCCGCTAGCATAGGATATCCGAAAGGAGGTCATCACAAGTGTGATATAGAACAATAACATACAACACCATAATACTATCCTTAGATAAACTCAGCGGAAGCTAACATAAAGGTTTACAACATCTTAGACCATAGTCTAAACAAAATGAAATACAAGGGCACTAACAAATTTTACAACATAAAATTTCCTCACACTTGCCCTCATCACAAATGCTAACATAGACCATCTAATTTGGAAGGTCTCTGTACACTTCTAACCCTGGGCTTTAGCCCCACTGGGCTCGCCCTCAACCACTGCTCTACTTGTACCTGGAATGACATGAGAGTAAACAAGGTGAGCCACAAGGCTCAGCAAGTGTATTTATAAAACATGGAGATATAGAATCAAAGGCAAGGATAATCAAGATAGAATAAACAACTCTATGAAAAGATATTAGTATAACGCGACTCATAAGTTCTCCGTTTACATTAATTTCCCATGCCGTGATTATTACATATATTATGCACTCGTTCCCATGCTCATGCATATGCACCAATAGTAGGGAATTTTTCCGCATAATTCTCAAGGCTCTCACGGCCTATATATATATATATATCCATTCATGAATATATATGCATCATGAAAATACATCAACAAATGATAACAATTTGAGCCACGCCTTCTGGGTTGATGGCCACCTCACCCGCGTCAAGCGCTCATAGGATATCCTTTCTCATCCACAGACTTAGCCGTCGCGCAAAATAATAGGTGCGCAAATCAGTATAATCATGCATCACATATGCATATCCCCATTTCATGTCAATCCTCAATGATTAAGAAAAATCTCAAATCATGCTTAACATGCACAATTACATAAATTAAAGTGTGCACTATCTTATGATCACAGGGTAAATTTTAATACATTTATTTACTCATACTTATAGAAATGCCCAAACCAATATTTACGGTATATTTTTATCCCAATAATAATCGCAAGGAATCAAAATTTATACATGCAAGAAACACTAAATCTTGCATTACACTAAACCCTAATGAATAAATGTCATTCCTTAAGAAATGTAGGGTGACACAAAACCCTATTTAGATTTTTGCAATGTTCAACAAGAAAACGAATTAATATTGCAAGATTTATCGAAATAAGGAAAATAAAACCCTTTTATCCAACAATGAGGGTTATCAAGAATAATTCAAAAAAATAATGGAAGAACTATACAAAAATCATAATTTTAAACGTAGGAAGGATAGACTACATAGGAAGAGTTGAATAACAACATATTTCAGAAATTTCCAGATTCTGGGCAAGAATTTACAAGGATACTGTAGGCTCAAAACACAGCCAAAAATTCTAAAAAATTTACCAAATGAAGATTATCAAGTCTAGTTTATACAGAAACAAACGGATCTTGAATCGGATATAACCACAGAGAGTTATACCCTAAAGAGTACAACAAGGTCAGTTTACTCGAAAGCAGTAAAATTTTCAGATCTTAACAGGGATTTACAAGGCTATAACACGATCAAATCTTAGTCAAAAAATTTGATTCTTGTGTCTAAAATGAAGCTTAAGATGTCTAGTTTACAACCCAACAAACGGATCTCAATTTGGATATAAACACAAGGAGTTATAGACCAAAGAACATAACATGGTCAGTGAATCCGAGAATAAGAATTTAAGAGCAACAACTTAAAAATGAAGGAAACAAGCCTTCTAAGATGGAAACAAGGTTGAAGAACTTGCATTAAAAGATAATCAAGAGAAGAAGAACTTACACAATCATAAGGAGAAGAAGAAGAAGAAGATCTTGCGTATGAAACAAGAAGGAAGGGAAGTTGCCTTAGATGGTTGCAAAATCCAAAGAGATGAAGACACCCTTCAAATTGGAAATTCTCCACTTGAAGCTCTAATGAAGAAGAACAATGGAGGAAGAGGAGACAATCGGGAGAGGGAGAAGAAGAAGGGAACAAGAAAGTAAGAAGAAGAAAAGGAGGGAAAAAATGTGGGAGACTTGTCTCCCAACTCCTTTCAATCCATCTCCCTTTTAATTTTCTCTAATTTGCCCTTCATACTAACACACACAATTCACATATCTCTTACCCATTTTGGTCATTTTACCATTTTCTTAATCTTTTTTCTTTTTAATTAAGATACCATTCTCTATGCCCATAGCCCAAGCCCAAGTCAAAATATATATATAGCCCAATCCAACTAAGGCCCAATGGACTTTTCTTGAGAATTGGGTTCAACCCAATTCATTTACACTTAAGATTTAATTATTTATCAATGGTCTAATTCAAATAAGGCCCAAACCCATTTAGCCCACAACTTTGAGACTTTTTCACACCAAATATTATTTTCATTAATTTACCCACATTACCAACTCATATAATATTTTTAACAATTAATTAATAAAGGCAACAACTCTAATGTGCAAACTAAAATACCCATAACACCTAGACCCACTAACAGATCGTTACAGAAGAAGTATAGGTTGTGAATATTTACTTCCAGTTATGTTGTTCTTTACTTCATGCTTGAGTGTCTTGGTTGCTTGCCTGCCTTAGAACTCTAGCACATACGTTTAGCTCTTGCTCTCTCACTAACCAATGCGGAAGAGATGTCTTCTAACCTACCCACAACTAAGTGCACCTTAATAACGGACATCACAGCAAATATATAGTAAAAGTTAAGGACCTTCCTAGGATTTCATACAGGTCTTTCTTTTTTAAGAATCCTTTTCACAAATTCCTAGTAGACATTCCCTCCATCAAGAGACCTCTTGAAATTTCCCATAAGTTCAAGAAATATTAATTTCTTACAGGTTGAAAGAATCTTGCAAATCCAATTGTAATTTAAAAAAATAAAGTTTGTCATAAAAGATTATTAAAATTAAAAGAATAAATAAATGCATTCTTAAAGAAGATATGGTCATGGATTGATATAACTGGGGACGAAACTTACAGGTCCAAGATTTTGAATGCACTGACGAAACCCCTCACCCCTTCCCTTGGCCGCCTCGTCTCTGCTCTCTCTCCCCTTCCCATGGCCGCCGCTCGCCGCCTTCCTCTCGCCGGCGGCCATGGGAAGGGGAGAGAGAGCAGAGACGAGGCGGCCAAGGGCGAGGGGTATTTTCGTCAAGTTAATTCCATGAGAAGTAGACGGACTTACCGGTTCAAGGCAATGTTGAAGAGCTAGTTTCTGAGCCTTTTCATCCATATACAAGCCCTTCCCAACCTGCAAAAACAAAAAGAACAAACAGATTTACTTCACTACTTAACTGTTATTAGTTGTTGCAGTTAGAAGTTTTTTATTTTGGTTACGAAAAGCCCACCGTAATGCTGCAGTTTCTGGTGGCTCGAGAGAGCGGGCGGCGAGACCCAACCTTGTGAGCCGTGAAGTGGAGGAGGCTGTTGCGTGACTTTTCGATTCTGTAGAACTTGAAGCAGGCTTGGCTTGGGATGGGAAGCGTGGGAAAGGGGCAAGAACTAAAAAGAAGGGCAGGGCGATGATGTAAGGAGGCGGTGGCGGACAGGCGAATATATATTTAAATTATAAATCAAAGATATTTGAAATTTATTTATATATTAACAAAATAATAAATGGTAATTCAAATAGTGATGGAGATCAACCCTTCTTAAATATCTAAAGTTTTTAAATATTTTTTATTATAATTTTTAACATATAAAAATAAAAAAAATAAACACCTTCAATGATTAATTGATCCAATCATAATTTTTTAAAAGATTAATTATTTTTTTACGAATCAACTTTTACATTAAATTTAATTAATTTTCTAACTAATTCGTCTTTATTATTAATTAAGCAAGCTTAATTATTAATTAAATTATTTTATTATTTAAGTAAACATCTAATTTAGTGTATCACTACGAGCTAAACTTAAGATTTTTAAATCATAAAAGAATAGAAATAATATTATCACTAACTCAAAATTTATATTCATTTAAGATTTATTAAAAATAAAAATAAATTATAATTACCAAATGTCAAGCTATATCTCTAGTTTCAATTGACGAGCTTGTGCAATGATTTATAGGGCGAAAAAAATTAATGGTATATTTGTAAGAAATTAATTATGTTTAATTACAAAATTATTACAAATGTTCATGGTTTGAAAATGTATAAATTATAGAAATTTGTGCACTGATAATCTAGTCAATTTTTAAGTAAAAAATAAAAATATTATTAAAACGTTAAATTTGTAGGCTCCTATCTACACACTAGCTCTTTATGAATTTCGACAATGGAGAAGGTTACTAGAGAAGGAGATGAGAGAGACCGATGGAGTTTTAAATATTTGAAGATAAATTTGTCTTTTAATATGGTTAATAAAATAAACTATCAACAGTTATAAAATTATTTAGGGTTACTAGTATCACGCTACAACACCTTATTATTTTTTATTTTTTTTATATTTGTGTCTTTATAACTAATTAATCATGAAGATAGATAATTCATAATGAAAAAAATTAGATCAGAGGCTATAACTAATTGATAAGAAATATAATATAGATATTAGATAAAAAATAATAATAAATGAGAAAAAAAAATAAACAAAATTAAAATGTTCTTTTAATTTTTTTTTAATGTAGGACAGTATTTTTTTATTATTTTTAATAATGTATATTATGATTTTTTTTTCAAATTTTAAGAGTGTCAAATATAATTCATTCATAATAAAAGTGTAAGGACAGTTATACATTCCACATGCATGATAAATGTGCACAAAACAATTGAATCTTATCACCATGTAATTTAGTAATGTTTAAAAAATTGAATTGGGATAGCAAATAGAAAATATATGAGATTTTATACTTTAACAGTTTTATAGTATTAAATTAAAATATATTTATATGACATAAATAAATATATATTAAATAAAATTATGATATAAAATTATAAAAAATTAAAATTCTTATAATTCTTAATAAATTTTAAAACGCCTTCACAGATTAATTGATCCAATCACGATCTTTCAAATGATTAATTAATTTTTTGCGAATTAACTTTTGCATTGAATTTAATTAGTTTCCCAACTAATCCATAATTAATTAATGACCTATAAAAATTTCATTTTGGGTAAGCAAAAAAATAAATAAAATATCAAAATAGAAAGTGAAAATGGGCGGGAAAAATTTTTAACGGCTGTTTTGTTATAATATATATATAAATTAAATAATTCTATTATTTAACCAAACATTTGTTAAGTGTACGCACTAAGAGTTGAATATAAGGGTTGTTCTTTTTGTATTTTAGTTTTAAATTTTAAATTTATTTTTAATTTTATATTTTGAGGGTATATTTTGAGATTATTAAAAATATTTTTTTTTGTCATTCTAAATTTTTTTTTCTCAAAATAGAAAACTAAAAAACGCATTTACTTTTAAATTTTGAGAAAATTTATTTTATAATATTTTATTCAATAAATTTGATTATTCAATAAATTGGAATAGTTTAATACTAGTACTAATATATTATTAAATAGTATATATATATATTGAAGTTAGTGAATTTTGTAATATTTTTTTTCCTTTACAAAAATAAAATACAAATAAAAAACTAAATTACCTTTGGCAAAAAAAAAAATATAAAAAAAATTAAAGATAAACTCAATAAAAATGAGAAAATGTGATTGTTCATGATAAATAAAATTTGATCAAACAGTTCAATAAGAAATAGATTACGATTATAAATTTAAATAGTCATGACAAAAATAAGAACAGTTCAAATATTAAACAATAAAATAAATCCATAAAATCATGTACAACTTATTAAACAGTCATTTCACATTTATGTAGCGATTTGTTTCCTAACTTGTTCCATTTAAGCTGTTTAATTAGAACCAAAATGTATGACTTTTTTTATTTTGATTTGATTTCGACATATCTTTTAATACCATATTCTCTGATGAATACTCAACAAGCAACCTATCCATAACTTGTTTCTGGAGAATAAAATTATGTATTTTGTAATATGTAGTAGGGATTTGTCTTTGCCTACTAAGTGGATAATTGGTAACATTTAACCAGCCACAATTAGAGATGCAAATGAGCCGAGCCGAGCTTTATCTAGCTTAACAAATTTTATCACAAGCTCAAGCTTGAGTTCGAGTTTGATTTTGAGTCGAGCCTAGAAGCTTGGCTCGAGCTCGAGCTCAATTAGCATAAGCCCAAGCTCGAGTAAGCCCCAACTTGAGTTTAGGCTCGAGATAGAATTTACTAAAGTTTTTTTTAAAAATAATAATAAATTGATGTGCAATAAAAATAAATATTAATATGATAATCAACAAATACATTTAAAAGAATCTAACCTAATAATCAACAAATATAGCATTGACATGATAATTAAGTAATAATAATTTTACAAATTATAATAAGCATAATATCTTTATCATAGAAAAAGATAATCAAATTACTTGTTTAGTTATTTTCAAAATACAAACATAATCAAAATTACATCATAACAAATATATTTTCAATTCAACTTCAAATTAACTACTCCGAATATCAACCTGCAATTTGAAATTATAATATTAATCAGTAATCATAATTATATATCAACTTACAAAATACCAACACATCAAAAGCTTCAAAAAATCAAATATCTTGTTTTGTTTCATGTGGTAGAAAAATCTCAATGATGTTATCCTATATATAAAAATATAAAAATTAATAATTTTTACTAATATCAACTAACAAGGTGTTTACGAGCCAATAAACGAGTTAGCTTGCGAACATTTATTCGAGACAACTCACGAGCCTATAATCGAACTAGCTCATTAATCTCTATTTGAACCAACTCATGAGCTAAACTTTATTGAGTTCAAGCTCAGTTTGTTTACAAATCGAATTTCAAAGTTAGGATCAATATTGTCTCGTTTACCTTAATGAATGAATTTTTATCGAGTCGAACACCAAGTTAAGCTCGAACAACTCAGCTTATTTGCACCCCTAGCCATTATCGTTGCTACCACATGAAGATTCTCATGATTAGAGCCTACAATTAAAAACTCCAAGCCAAGAAAGTGTTAGTACACAAAAATAAGCTAGATTTAATGTATGGATCTTCTTATATCTGATTTTTAATTTTTAGCTAGAATTGAAAAACACATTGGTTGTCACCACCGCCCATCATGGTAGGTGGTTTCCAGTGATCAAAGATAACCAACCGACACCCTTATCTCCATTTACCAACATACTCAAAAACCAACAACTGAATCTCTATAGATCTAAACTTAAACCTTTGGGTAGACACAAATTGTGTGTATATACATATATATTATGGATTCGTGCTGAAAATAATTAATGATAAGACTAAAAGACTTACCCCCATGTAGATCGGAACCACTTTTACAATGAAAATATGATCGGATCCAAGATTAAGCAGTTAAATTTTACAAAATCAGTGATTTACAAATGTGTTATTGAGAGGGAATGTGTAACACCCTACTTTTCAGGCATGTTATAACTTAGGACAATTTTGGAATAATAAATTTTTTCTTTCAAACTAATATTAAACCATATAATTTCTTATATCCATCCCAAAATTTGTATACATTTATCTCAAAAGAGAATTATCATAAATATCAAATGCGAAAGCTAAAATCGAATATAACATTTTAACATTAATCATAAATCAGTTCTTACATCATTAACTTTTAAAACGTTCAGAGTTTCAAGTAACAGAACTTAAATATACGGGCTACATAATGTACAATCAATTCATCATGCCTCATTCACCATCGTTTCTACTACAATCTTCATCTGAAAAATTTGAATATTCCAGGGGTAAAGCCCAGATGATAAATCATTTAAGTAAGGGTACAAAACATATTTTCGTACATGGATGCAATATGCAAAATGTTCTCATTTCCTTTCGTGAACTGACTGCACCTTAATACTACCCCTCATTTCTACGACTTCCTATTCGTGCCGAGGTAAATGGGTGTAGCAGTGTCGGTCTGCATTCTTGTTTTAATTGACCGCACCTTAATGTTGCCGCTCATTTCTATGGCTTCCTATCCATGCCGAGGTAAATGGGTGCGACGGTGCCAGTCTGCTTTCTCGTTTGAGCCAACTGCACCTTAATGCTATCCGTCATTTCTACGGCTTCATATCCACACCGAGGTAAATGGGTGCAACAATGCCAGCCCGTACTCATATGCAATGCATGATTAATAATATCATTATGTACATATGCATAACTCATCATCAATACATGTAAATGCACTCTACATGATGCATAACATAACAAATCATGTCAATATGATATAATTATTTGCATAAAACTGGTTTTCGGTTAAACCACTTACGGGTCACAATCATTGAAACTAAATACAGGCTTTTGGGTAAGACCACTCACCTCAAACGCATCTCATAACATTTTGATTCTCGTGCCAGACTTCTAACGTACTTAATTCGGAACCTCAACATATCCTGACCATCATATTTATTCAAAAATATCAATATTATATTTTTCCTAATTTTCTCATAACTTTCCTCTATTTCTTCATATTTTTCCTCAATAAATCCAAACAAAATATTTCTCAAATATTTCTCTATAACAATTTATAAAATAACTTTCCTGATTTTTTAAAAAAAATTAGGAAATTTTACTCACATTGACTTAACCCCTTAGGTTTCCTCGGTATGCGTGTCCTAACCTCAAAATGCATCCCCGGACAATTTATTGGCTCCGAACATGCTCCTCTAGCTCCAAATTAATTCATATAATTTTTTAGATTTTTTTTCCATTTTTTCCTATTTGTCTTTTTTTTTTTTTTTCCTTTTTCTTCCTTCTCCGTATTCAACTTCTTCCTCGCCCAAGCCCCTCCACGTTGCTGCTCTAGCGCCGCCGATCACCGCTAGCCTTTTCTTCCAACCACCTCATGCCGCAGTCGCCAGCCCCAAACGACTTAGCCCCCTCGCTCGCTTCGACTCCACCAACCGTATCTTGCCACAGTTGCTTATCGACGCACCGCCATGGCCGCCCCTATTCACGCCTTCAGCACCTTCGCCCATCCTCTGGCCTAGAGATGTCAAATGGGTCGGCCTGACCTGTGTTGGTCCATAGGCTTTTTAAACCGGTCGGGCCAGCCCATTTACTAAAAGGGTTAGGCCTGGACCGACCCTTTTTGTTGTGGGTAGGACCCGGCCCGGCCCACGACCCCCTTATAGGCCGGTCAAGCCGGGCCAGCCCATGGGCCTAGCGGGCTCGTTGGCCTTAGCCCACAGGGCCTAGCGGGTCGGGCTCGGTAGGCCTGGCCCACAAGCCCTGGTAAGCCAGACCCATCGAGCCCGATCTTTTTTTTTTTAAATAATTTTTTTAAAAAAATAATTGATATATAAATATCAAAATAATGCATATATAAAAATTATTTTTTTTCTTTTTAAACAATTTTCTATCTTATGTTTTAAATATTGTTTAATCATTTTATGTTTCAAAATTCTACATGCCTTGTAAATTTTCTTGTGAATTGATATGAAAAATAATGCAAATATAAAAAGGAGAATGTTTATTTATAATTTAAATATATAAAAAATTTAGCTTAAAAATTTTAAGTATATTGATGGTTATTATTTATATATATTGCGAAATGTAATTTTTTTAACATTTAATATCAATAATTAATAAAAAAATAGCATAGTTAAACAAATAAATAAGGAACATTGGGAATAACATAAGGTCCCAATGGGCCGGGCCGGGTCATGGGCCCAAATTCTTTGGCTCGGCTCGGCTCGGCCCGACCCTCTATAGGGCCTAGGCCTAGCCTGTTTGAACAGTGACGGGTCGGGCCATAGCCCGACCCATCCCGGGCTAGGTTGGGCGGCTTGATCCTTTTAACATCTCTACTTTGGCCACCGCTTCAGGCCATTGTCGGCCATCCATTGGTCGATCGCCTCACGCGAGCCACTGAGCGCTTGCTGGCGCCACCGTCAGCCGCTGTTGCTCGTCTTTACATTTGCCATAGTCGATCGGCCTTGCACCACCACCAACCATTTTTCGACGTGCTTCAGGCCGCTTTTTCCAGCCAGCCATGATGGGCTTTTAGCCTTTTCTCTCGATCTTACCATTTCTTTTTGCTTCTTCTCTCACTAGATGCTCTACAATTGGGAGAACAAAAATCAAATTTTTAAATGTTACTCAGTGACTTGGCCCCCCAAGTCACACACACCGATTACACATTTGCCTTTCATACATTTCCTTAATTTCACTTAAGAATTTACCAATTGCACTTACATTATCAAACATTAAATTAATTTGCATTACGATACTTAAAATGTAAAATTAATAACTTCAAGCTTGTTCGATAAGAACGATTTCGCCCCAGCATTCTCATCGGGCTATTGATTCATCCCGAAACCAGCTCAGAGTTGATCGTTATGAAAAATTGAAGCCCTCAGGGTTCCGTTGACTTTTCGAAAGTCTCTTACAATCATTCAGTTTTTCAACCTAAATCATAGTTGTATTTTAGTTATACCGAAAACCGTCTCAGTTCTAATATATTTTGATATCATAAATCTTATATCGGGTTGCTTGTCAATGCTATATCATTTTTTTTAGACATTTATGCTCTGGGACATTCCTTGTAGTCGATTCGGTATTGATAACTGTAAGAAATTATACTTAAACCCTTAATCTTTTGATAATTTCACCTATAACCCAAGTTAAAATTACTCTTGAATTATTTATAAAATTTGCAATATTACATAATGAAAGGTTGCTGCCATGGAGAGGTTGTGAGATTCCTGCTCCAGTTGGAGAGGTGCTCTAAAGATCATTTTTCATATTTTTAATTTTTACGAAAAAAATTCAAAATGACATTTTGTTGTTTTTGGTTTTTTTTTTTAAAAAAAATATGTTTTTAAAAATATGAAAATAAAGAAAATTTTTAATATTTTGAAAAATTGAAGATTGAAAACGATCAAGAGAATAGCCCTAAGATTAGATCATAGAAAAATAAAAACAATATTATCATTAAATCAAAGTTTATATTCATTTAATATTTCTTAAAATAAAAATTAAATTATAATTACCAAATGTGAACATGTTAAGCCATATCTCTAGTTTCAATTTACGAGCTCACACACTGATTTATAGAGTAAAAAAGATTAGCGGTACATTTATAAGAAATTAATTACATTTAATTACAAAATTATTACAAGTGCTCATAGTTTCGAAATGTATAAATTATACAAACTTGTGCACTAATAATAAAATCAAACTTTAATTAAAAAATAAAAATATTATTAAAACATTGAATTTGAAGGTAGGCCCCCATGTGCACGCAGCACGCTCTCCATGAATTTGGTGGTTGTGACTTCGGACGGACACTGCTCGGCATGCCAAGAAAGCCTCATGGATTTCATGGATTTCCCGTTTGATGTATCCACAAACAATGTCCATGGATTTCCCGTTTTGTGCCATCAAACCCCCAATTTCCCCACGTAACTCGCAAATCAACACGCGAAACCTGTGCTTATGTACTCCCTCCCTCTCTCTTTCTCAATAGTTTCCTGTTAGCAACTTCCGCTTTCCGTGCGCTGACAATACAAGGGCTTACTGCAAAATGAAGACTCAATGCGAATGTGCATCTCCTCCTCCAAGCAAGAAGTGCGTAACCGTTCCATGGCAGGACGCTATATATATCCGTGGGAGGGTCGACTTGTTAGGCCAACTCAGACTAAGCTCTTCTCCCTCGCCATAAATGACACAGGGGTCTCCCGCCGGAATTTCTCTTTTTCCGGCGACACGAGAGGGGGTTTTAGTTTTGCCGCTTGGCGTTACCGATAGTAGATCCTCGCCTTCACCGGAAATTATCAGAAAAGGTTGCTAAATTTGGTACAACGATGTACAATATTCACTTGTTTATAGAAACCTTGGTAATTGATTGGCCATGGAGTCTCTGTTATCTTGATTGGAGAATGCCGCATTCGAAGCTGAGAACATTCGGTTCTTCTGCTTGATGCACGTTGGCATACATTTTAGGCTCGTTTCCGAACAATTTAGGTTCAAAGTTTTTGAGTAGAGATCTTATCAATAAGTGATGGCATTATTTGAGTAGAGATCTTATCACAATAGGTTCAGGGTTCAAGTGACTACTTGACATTCTGCACTTGAACTGGACAATGTATGGTTCTTATGTAAAAGTTTCATTTAGAACAATCTATTGAAACATTAACTGTATAATATGGAATGAATCACTAGCATTAGGTGATGATAGATACAAATTAGAATTGTTAACAAGGACTTGTTTTCGGTTTTTGTCTGCCCTTATTCTTGTTGAAACTGATTAGATGGCTAATATGAAGAACCTTGTTTGTTATGGTAAGGTTCTGTGGAGGATACCTTCAATGGCTACAAGGATTGCTATGGAGGACGCCTGCAATCTCAGCAGGGAGATTACGGTAAAGGTTGATAATCCAATACATACAACTTGGATTTGGTTAATCATTTTTTCCTTAATTATTTATAGGCTTTTCCATCCCCCAATCATCTATCTGTACATACGTTACACCTATATTAATGTATGAATATGGTCGACTAGATAAGTGACTCAAAACTTGATTTGTTTTTGTTCCTTTAATTGAAAAAGATACAATTTGCTAAAGCCACATGAGGATTATTTGATAAATTTGTTACCTGGTGCCCTTTCAAACAGGTTACAGAAGAATATGATGGCTCTGGAGATTCAGGAGCCATGAAGAGAAACATAAATGAGAACGGAGAAAATATGAGTTGGCTCTTTGGTGAAGATTGCATCTCTAGAAAGAGCTCAGGTGGATGGAGAGCAGCAAGTCTCCTGCTTGGTACTTGACAAATACCTTTTCAAGAAAATCTACATTTTGCATTACTTATCCATGATAGGAAACTATTCTCTATCTTAAATTCTTTCACTTATTCACGTGGCCTTCACCATGCTCTATGATGCAGCTAATCAAGGGCTTGCAACATTGGCTTTCTTTGGTGTCGGTGTGAACTTAGTCTTGTTCTTAACAAGAGTCCTTGGTCAAGACAATGCCACTGAAGCTAATAGCGTCAGCAACTGGACAGGAACAGTTTACATGTGTTCATTGGTTGGAGCATTTCTCAGTGATTCATATTGGGGCCGCTACTTAACCTGTGGGGTCTTTCAGCTAATTTTTTTAATGGTAACATAATAATCTTACTTCTTGTGCTTCCGATATTGTTACTCTGGAGTTGCTTATATTCTTTAACTTTCCAAATAATATCTCTATGTCTATAATGCAGGGCTTGCTGTTGTTATCATTCTCATCTTGGCATTATCTGATCCATCCAAAGGGTTGTGGTGATAAGGAACAGCTATGCGTGCCCACTTCTTCAGTTGGGATTGCTTTATTTTACATATCCATTTACTCTGTGGCCTTTGGATACGGTGGACACCAACCTACATTAGCCACCTTAGGAGCTGACCAGTTTGATGACACTGACGAGAAGCAGAATAATTCAAGAGGGGTTTTCTTCAGCTATTTTTACTTTGCACTGAACGTGGGATCTCTTTTTTCTGACACCATTCTGGCATACCAAGAGGATTCTGGTAAATGGACTATTGGGTTTGTGGTATCCTCTTGCTCTGCGGTGCTTGCCCTAGTGTTATTTTTGATGGGCACACCTACGTATCAGTATGTCAAACCATGTGGTAATCCATGGATGCGCATAGCTCAGGTATTCATTGCTGCAGCCAGGAAATGGGATGTCATTGAAGCGGATGAGGATGACTTATATGAAGGAGAAGGACTAGAATCCGTGATTAAAGGGAGTCGGAAGATTCTCCACAGTGACAACTTTAGGTAGACAAGTATTTCATTTGCTTTTGAAATCCATTGATTAATATTATCGTCGTCATTTTTTGACTATTCATTAAAATAGTGGGTTAATGTCAATATCTGATTGAACATTTGTCCTTCATTGCATTTTGGAATTGATGATCAGGTTACTGGATAAGGCAGCAACAATGAGTGAGGAAGATTTACATGGCCCGAGGGATCCCTGGAGGCTTTGTACTGTGACTCAAGTCGAGGAAGCCAAGTGCATTCTAAAAATGCTACCCATTTGGCTATGCACCATTATTTACTCTGTTGTCTTCACACAAATGTCCTCCCTCTTTGTGGAGCAAGGAGCTATGATGAATCCAAACATTGGAAACTTCGAAATACCAGCAGCTAGCATGTCTGTGTTTGACATCTGCAGTGTCCTTGCTTTCACTTACATTTATTGCCACGTTCTTGTGCCATTGGCTGGACGGATTAGCAGAAATCCCAAGGGTCTAACAGAGCTTCAAAGGATGGGCACCGGGCTCATAATTGGAATGCTAGCCATTGTTGCAGCTGGCATCACAGAGATTGAACGGCTCAAAAGAGTGATCCCCAACCAACCTACAAGGTCCCTAAGCATATTTTGGCAAGTCCCACAATATGTTCTTGTCGGCGCCTCAGAGGTTTTCATGTATGTTGGCCAGCTGGAGTTCTTCAATGCACAAGCACCGGATGGAATGAAAAGCTTCGGAAGCTCATTATGCATGGCTTCCATGTCTCTTGGCAATTATGCCAGCAGCTTTATTGTTATGATGGTGAAGAAATTCACTGCTAGAGGAAGCAGCCCTGGTTGGATCCCGGATGACCTAAACACCGGGCACATCGACAGATTTTACTTCCTTATTGCGGGCTTAGTGGCTGTTAATTTTGTGGTCTATGTATTTTGTGCTAAACGATACAAGTGCATCAACGCCAAGGAGGGAGAAGAAAGATCAAAAGTCCATGCTGAGGGTGAAGCAGAGGAAGATGAGCTTGCAAATTAGGTATAACAAACATGCATGTCTGTTTGAAACTTTTACTTTATCTTCCTCCTTTTTAGTTTAAATTCTACACAGCTGTTGGTGTAAGTGCTATTGTAGGAATTTTTTAAAACTACTACTATTAAAAAAATTGTACCTAAACTCAGCCGGGACCTATATACAAAATCAAGAGCCCATTGTCTCAGGGTCCATGATTATGCCAATTTAGGGGGTCCATAAATTTGAAAAAAAATTTATTATTTTGTCCCTATGTTGAAAATGATCATTTTGCCTCCATATAAATCTTCCCCCCACCAAAAAATCTGCAGAACTCAGCAATCTCTCTCGCAAACTCTCTCTCTCTCCTTTCTTTCACTCTCTCAAGGACAACAATTCTCTAAATCATTGATTTTTTGAAATCTAATTGTCTGATATTAAATCCGATCGTATTTTTAATGTGAAAGTAATCTCGATCTACAAGAAAGTAAGTCTTTTAGTTTTATCAGTAATTATTTTCAACATAAATGTATGATATATACGTATATACACATGATTTGGATTAAGCCGAAAGTTTAACCTTTAGTAGTTTTTAATTGATCAGTTAGAAAATTTTTGATTTATTTTGATATGGTATGAATATTTTTTATATTTTATTATAAAAAATAAAATTTGAATGTGCACTATGATTTGAGGGGCTATTTTTATATTTCGACTCAAGGGCTCAAAATCTTAGATAACCTAAACTATTTGTGAAGATACTCGTGTATGCCCCCAGCGTTTATGAACATACTACTCTAGGCTTTTAAGAAGCACTGTTGAATCAGCGTTTCTCTTGTCTTCCAAAATTTTTCTGCAATTGGAAGTTGCAGGATACATATACATGGTGTTTGAAGATGACGGGCTTCTGTTGCTAGGAAATAAAGGAGGGAGTGTTAAAGTGTAATTGAGTGATGATGATGAAGGGCTTCTGTTGTATGGAGGGAGTGTTGAAGTGTAACTGAGTGATGCTGAGTTTGTCTTTGTTTATTTTAATGTTATATTTTTTTTTTTTTGTCTTGTCTATGATGAACGTGGGGAATATAAGATCCAGCTCTGTGCTTGCTGTTCTGCAAGCAGGGAGAAGAACACCCAAAAAAGAGAGTTAAAGAAAATCTTAACATCATATAATTATATTCAAGTGACTTTCAAATACGAGTTAGAATCTAAATAAAAAAAATGGGGGGAAATTTCACTGTAAATGTGTTTCTCATGAAAATAATGATAAATCGTATAATAATATTATTACAAGACTAATTTGAAAATTGTAATAACTGAAGCATATTGACATTTCAAGTTTAGATAATTTGGCGTATTTTGGAATTTTGTTTTATTTAAATATTTATCATTTTGTTAATTACATTTGATAAACTAGCTTAATTTTCATCAGTGACATGTTACAAAGACAGAGCTTATATTATAAAAAACAGAGCAAGTTAAAACTGATATTAAGAGCAAGAGGAGGAAAACAATGAACTGCTACATTAATTCTTTAATCAATAGCCTTCATGTAGGCAAAATACACAAAGCACTAAATCAGCCACTACATAAACAAACGTGCAAAAAGAGACTTCCCTACAGTTAGGGACACGTAGACCCATAAAATCACTAAAAACAGAAAATCCTGTTGACTAAGAAAACAAACAATTCGAATAACTTAAATAAATTAATTAATACTTCCAACATGACCTTCATCACTCCCGACTTTAACAAGGGCAAACCAGCGTCGTGGGCCAACTTGGAACGACCACAGCTGCATTATCATACCTGCTTGCAAATCGTTATCTCTGACGACATCCTTCCAGCCAGAAACCAGATTGTATGTTGAATTGACTGTGCCAGAGTTTTTCTTCATGTCCCACTTCTTTAGGCTCATTTCACGTACATGTCCCGATGGCTCGATTAGCTGCACCTTTATCTCTGGGACCTCGCTTCCATGGCGTGTGGCAAGAGTAGCCGTCTCTTCAGGACTCAGAAATTCAGGGTTGACTTTGGATAAAGGCAGGGACAAGCGGCATTGGACAGGGTTAACATCAGTGGAGTAGAGAGCCTTCTGAATCACTAGAACAGGATCAGTCCCCTGTAGCGCGATGATCCTCTCCCTGAGCTCTGCAGGCAAGTCTGGTGGCGGGTGTGGCAGCTGGACTACATTGTTCTCCAAAGTATTCTTCTTCTTGATCACCCTCTTTTTTGAGCTTGTGCTTGCCTTGCATAGATCTTCTTGATCGCTATACTCAAAATCAATTGGCCTTTTCATACCATAAGCCCTTTCAACTTTCTTCACTGTCAAGCGTTCATCATCACTGATGGCCAAAGCAGTTTCTTGGTTGCAGCAGACTTTAGGCGGTGCTGGTGCTGTTGGTGGTGCTTCTGTTGCAGTTTCAAGCTTGATGACCCTCTTCTTTGCAGTAGTACTTGAATTTTCTTCCGGGTATTCAAAATCAATTGCCCTTTTCTTAAGACGGAGTTTAATCCTAGTTTTCTTGATCACTGTCTTCACGCATTCCTCCGGGATGGCCAAAGTTGTTTCTTGGTTGTGGCAGACTTGATCAGGTGGTGGTGGTGGTGGTGATTCGGTTAATGCAACAAGCCTTGTCCACTTCAAGGCAGTAATGAATCTCTGAGATTCGATCCTCTTATCAGTGCTGCTGCTAGTGCTAGGTCCCCATCGCCCTGTATCCTTTCCCTCATCGTTAGTGGTAGCCCTTTTCTTGGTAGTTCTCTTGGCAATCATTGTCGTGGTCGTGGCTCGTTCTTGATCTGTATCAATGGCCAAATTCTGTCGCTTGCGGCAGACATGGTCAAATAGTGTTGGTATCGTTGGCCTGATCGGGCGTGATAAGGATGCTTGGGTTTCAATCATGTTGAATGGTGGCCGTTGCAGTGTATCACTATCACTATCACTATGTACTGGCTTTTTCTGGTGATGATCTTTCATGGCAACAGTGAAGGTAACGACAGGTCTTCTATTATTGGATCCCCTCCTGCCCTTTGGTACCCTATTGTCGCTGGTGGTTGTAGCAGCCACAGGCGGCTCCATATTGATCATAGACTCTCCTGCGTCTTGGTGATCAGCGCTAGCATCCACGGGCGGCTCCATATTGATCATAGACTCTCCCGCGTCTTGGTGATCAGCGCTAGCATCCACGGGCTGCTCCATATTGATCATAGACTCTCCCGCGTCTTGGTGATCATCGCTAGCATCCAAGACCGCGGCCGTAGCCGCCTCCGCCTCTACCTGCAGGTCCGATAGCTCCGACATGGCGAGGTAATATAAATCGACGTCGTCAAATTTGGGGTTGGTGGCGCAGCTTTGGATGACCATCGTACGAGTCCCGGCACCAAGCCGAGAAAGAGCCGTAAGAGACTCCTCTGATACATTATCAAACCTCGACAATGCCGCAAGATCAGCGTCACTCAACTTGGAGGGCATCGGCATCGTCGCCGTCGCCGTCTTCTTCTTTGTCTTTGTCTTCGTCTTCGTCTTCTTCACGTTCAGGATTAATTGCAAAACAAGAACAAACAGAGCAACTGACAAGAAAATGAATATGAGAATTGATGATGGAATGTATATATAACAGGAGCAGCTAGAATTGCAATCATTTCAGGATTTGGAATTAATGCAAAATTCAAAAACCTGATATAATTAAGATGATATAAATTTACTGTAATATAACATTAAAAGAGTAATTTAACAAAGTGATTAAAATTTTTATTTCACTCATAGGAATAATGATAATTAATCCAAACTAGTGAACTAAGGTGGATAAAATATCCATTCAACTCTCAGTTGGGAAAATAATATATCATTTGACCTAGCGAACCTTAAAGATAGAAGTAAATATGAAAGTGAAAATTAACAAAAAGCAGGTGATCAGTTTTGCAATCTCAAATAATACAATATCTATCACTTAAAGATAATGATGATAAGACAGACAAGATCAATCACTTAAAGATAAAGACTAGAGAGTTGGTTCAAACTATAAGATAAATGTTTATCGATTACTATTGATAATAATTAAAAAAAAAGTTTTGCAAAATTTAAAGACTTCTAAAATAATTTCTTATTCTCAATGGATCTTTATTTAATATTTTTTAAAACAACTAAATTATAATATAATTTTATCTAACTTCACAAAATTAGCAATCAACTATTAATTATCTATACAGATCAAATCTAATTAAACCCATTAAAAACCAAAATTGAATAAATTGGACTCCCCCCCCAAAAAAAAAAAAAAAAAAAACAATCAAATAAAAAAAGAATAAACGGAACAAACCCATTTTATTAAAAATAATCCTACATTCTCTAATATTTTAAAAATATTAGAAAATGAATACTTGGTGTTCTGTTACCATTTGTCGTTTTGCTGGTTCAATAAAAGGTTTTTAAGTTTTAAGATCATATCATATGCTTTAATTGCTTCCCAAACAAAACCTAATTAATTAAGGTGCAGCATGCGTTTTTTTTTTTTAACTCGTTCTGACTTTTTAATTTTTAAAAAAATTAAAAATACATTTATTTTGTTATTTTCAAAAATTTATTTTTAAAAACAATAAAAAAATTTGTATAGGAAATCTAAATCAACATTGTTGTTTTGGGTATTTTCAGCCAAAACACGTTGAAACACCCCAAAAGTGGAAAAAACACAGCCCCCTCCATTCTCTCCAATCTCACAGATCTCTTGTTTCTCCTTTTCCCTCTCTTATTTTCATTCTCAAGCCTCGGTCGTCGACTGTACCCACCATCTTCGTCATTGCCACAAGCCGCCGTCAACCTCACCTGCCACAAGCATCATCGCTGTGAGCCGTCGTCGACCATCCTCCACCATTCGATCTTGCTGGTTTTGTTTCTTTTCTTATCTCTTCTCTTCATTTTCTTGTTGATTTTTGCGTATATTGATCGATTGACCCTTGGGTGTCGGGTGGTTACCTCTAATTGCCAAAAACCACTCGTCACGATAGTATGTGGCGATTGGTAGTGCGTATATAAGTGGGTGGGTCGAACGTTTAAGCTTTGATCTAAGGAGATTTGGCCGTTGGATCCTATTGATTTTTGGTTATGATGGTCAATGGGCCTTTGGGTGTTAGGTGGTTGTCTCTGATTATAGGAAACCACCAACTACGGTGGTGACTGGTAGTGTGTTTTTCATTTACGGCTGAAAATTAGAAAGTAGATTTACGAAAATTCAATTGTTAAATTTGGCTCTTTTTTGTGTATGTTAACCCCCTTAGCTTGTAATTTTTAATGGTAGGCTATGATCGTGTGAATCTCTGGCTATTAAATGTTGTTGATTTTTGATTATGTTAGTTGATAGGCCTTTGGGTGGTTGACTTTGATCGCTGGAAACCACTAGCACGGTAGCCAGTGGTGACTGACAGTGCATTTTTTACTTGTGGCTAAAAATTAAAAATTATACATACGAAAATTTAACCATTAAATTTGACTCATTTTTGTGTATGTTAACCTCCTTAGCTTAGAATTTCTAATGATAGGCACTGATCGTGTGAATCTTTGGTTGTTGAATCTTGTTAATTTTTGGTTATGTTGGTCAATGGACCTTTAGATGTCGGGTGGTTGCCTCTGATCGCCGTAAACCACCGGTCACGGTGGTTGGTGGCGAATTGGCTATTGGCAATGCATTTTTCATTTGTGATTGAAAATTAAAAATTAAATTTACGAAAATTCAATTATTAAATTTGACATATTTTTGTGTATGTTAACTCCTTTAACTTGGTGTTTCTAATAGTAGATCCTAATCGTATGAATCTTTGGCCAACGGTGGTTGTCGGTGATGGAGAAGATGCAGGGCACCAAAAAGAAGAAAAAGAAAGAAAAAAATGATGAAAATTTTATTATTAAATTTTAAAAATAAAATTATGTATTTATTTAAAATTTAAAAAATATAGTATATCTATATTATAATTATAATTAAAAATATAAGATAACATATAGTATATTATTAAGTGTATAATTTAATATAAATTATTGTTAAGATGTATATTAGTAATTTATTAATCAAATTTATTATTTTATTTTAATAGTAAAATTTTATTAAAAAGAGTTAATTTTATTATTTAATAATTAAATTTATTAAATAAAATATCATAAAATAAGTTTTTTTAAAATTTAAATTAAAAGAAATGCATTTTCTAGTTTTTTTATTTTAAGAAATAATTTTTTAGAATGATAAAAAATATATTTTTAAAAATATTAAAATAAACACTCAAAATATAAAATTAAAAATAAATTTAAAATTCAAAACTTAAAATTAAAACACAAAGACCCACCCTAGTGTTTCGATCACTTTGAATGGAGACTGCAGTGTTTGAAAGTCACTATCATTTTCACTCGCAGTTGTTTCGATCATTTTGAATGGAGACTGCAGTGTATGAAAGTCACTATCATTTTCACTCGCAGTTGGCTTCTGATGATGATCCTCCATGGTCACGCAACAAAGAGGTAACGACAGTTCCTTTGGTTCTACTGGATCGCCTGCCCTTCCATATATGCCCAGCAACTGTTGCTGCTCGACATAGCCGCCGCTGTAGGCTTCGTATTGATCATAAACCCTGCTCCTGCGGCGTCTGGCCTCCACAATCATCATTAAGGCTGCGAAGGGCCTGCTTACGGGACGGGACACAGGCTTGCAAGGCAAGACAGAACCGCAACGGCCAGCACACCCAACAGCATGGAGGAGGCTGGAGGAAAGCCATAAGCGCGCGGGAAGCCGAGTGGAATGCGTGGGAAGTCAGGACGCGAGGCAGCTGGTGCGGGCACTGTGTAGCAGGCGGGAGAGGCCGGAGGCACGCCCACGGGCAAATTCGACTGGCCGAGGCGCAGGCCGCACGCGCAGCATGGGCGCCCGTGCAGAGGCATCCCCTCCGACACATGCTCTAACTGCCTCCGAAGGGACGTTAGAGACCTCCCTAACTTCTCCGACTGTCATGCCTGCGACCTCTAGAGAATTTCTATTTTTTTTTTTATAAATTTTTTATTGAAATGTTAGAGTGAGGAGAAAGGACTACTCAATCCACGAAGGGGGAGATTGTATATATATAACAGTAAGTATGAGGATTGAATTAAGTGTTTAGGTGACATATTAAGTGATTAGATTATGATAAATTAAAATTCGTATCAATAGATGGTAAGTTTAATTTCTCACTCTGTGTAGTGAGGCAAGGTCTTTAGCTCTTCTGCTAAAATCAAATATATGAATAATGGAGAATGTGCAAGAACAATAATTTCAAGAAAAAATTAAATTAATCTATATCAATTAATTTCAGCATGAAATTTCTTTGAATATTTTTATGAATTAACTCCGTTAAACTAAAATTGCTTTAAATAGTTTATATTAAAACTAACAAAATCTAAATCATAACTTTTAGATTGTTGTTTCACAAAATAGTCTAATTAATGATTCTAAACTATAATGTTCCCAATTCAAAATAAGAATTCTTAAATCCTAAAATTTTAAAGGTATCGATTGTCTGAGTAGACTGTTATATAACATAAAAAATTAATCCCACACTTCTCAACTTTTCTAAATATAATAATTTTCCAAATATGCATTACACTTGCTAGGTAAATGTAAAAACTAGTATTTTTTCATGGATAGCAAGCAAAAAGCAAGACAACCTAATTAAATTGTCACAATTTTTACGTTATTGATTCAAGGTGAATAAATGTTGTTTGAAAGCTCCTCCGTCACCCTTCATTAATCGTGTTTTGATAGATTAAAAAGAAAAGACAATTTATTCAATGTACCAAATATTATTATTTCTCTAAAAGGCAGATTTTATGCAGTAGTTATTCATAATTATTATAAATATTTCATAACTGAATTCCTTATCCTAAATCCAACCATGTTGTCGCTGTGGTTGCATTGAATATTGCATGTTAGTCTTAGTGACACGGTGATGACATCCGACGGTAGGAATACACTTCAATATAAATTTGAAATTAATTCGATTAAATAAAATAAATTGCCAAAATATTTAATTCTGACAGGTGTCTGTAATTTTAGACGTCACGGATTTTCTTAATTTTTTTTTTTTTTTTGGTTTTTCCTGAAGTAGATTTTCTTACATTTAACGTTAAAAATTAAAATTAGATTTCGATTTCTCCAAGGAGAGAGATACATCCATCTTACCAGGTCAATCCGGGCTGCTACCAAGGTTGACTGGTACGGCGGCGTTTCGGTATTGCTGGGACGAAAACGAAGTCGTCTCTTTCATCGCTGGCCCATCTTCTGTTTATATATGAAGCCCTTGCCTATCATCTTCTTTACTTCCTCGTTCTATATCTTCCCCTTCTCTCTCTCTTTCTCTCTCCTCTCTCTCTCTCTCTCTCTCTCTCTCTCTATCTTCTTCTACGCCGCCAGGCTTCCGAAGTTGACCTGGATATCGTCTCAAAACTGTTCAACGCCGAGTTCACGAGTTCAAGATCTGGTCATTTCACCTCTCAATTTCACTGATTCAAGGTCAGATCTCGTTCACTTGCACTGATTTCAGATCTTGTTTTTAGTTTGAAGCAGTTGAGCAAAGATCGTTTGATTATCTAGGAGGCGAGTTTGATTTGTTTCACTGACCGCAGATCTGGCTTGTGCTTCAAAGTTGATTCCGAATGATGTCGGTGTCGCTGAAAGACGATTCCATCGAGATTCGAGAAGTATGGAACCACAATCTTGAACAAGAGTTCGCTTTGATCCGTGAAATCGTGGATCAGTTTCCCTATATTGCGATGGATACCGAGTTTCCAGGTGTTGTTCTTCGACCGGTGGGGGCCTTCAAGAACATAAACGAATATAACTATCAGACGTTGAAGGACAATGTTGATATGTTGAAGTTAATTCAGTTGGGACTCACTTTTTCTGATGAAAATGGAAATTTACCCACTTGCGGGAGTGATAAGTACTGCATTTGGCAGTTCAATTTTCGCGAATTTAATGTCAGTGAAGATATTTTCGCCAACGATTCCATCGAGCTGTTGAAGCAAAGTGGCATTGATTTTAAGAAGAACAACGAGATGGGAATTGATGCCAATCGGTTTGGGGAGCTTTTGATGTCTTCGGGGGTTGTTTTGAACAATGATGTGCAATGGGTGACTTTTCACAGTGGGTACGATTTTGGATATTTGCTTAAGGTGTTGACTTGCAGGACTTTGCCCGACTCGCAGACGGAGTTCTTTGATCTGATCAAGGTGTATTTCCCAATGATGTATGATATCAAACACTTGATGAAGTTCTGCAATAACCTCCATGGTGGCTTGAACAAGCTAGCCGAGCTTTTGGAAGTTGAGAGGGTTGGTATTTGTCACCAAGCTGGATCAGATAGTTTACTTACTTCTTGTGCCTTCAAGAAGTTGAAAGACAATTTCTTTAATGGCTCCACAGAGAAATATGCAGGCGTGCTTTATGGTCTTGGCGCAGATGGATCTGAAAATAAATGATTTGACATGACCGATTGCCCGTTTGACCAATTAGGCATGTAACTCCCATTTCCACATGTATACAGTTGGTGAAAATGTTGTTGTTTCTTCATTTTCTTCGAATGCTCTTTCTGTTTTATGATTTTCCGTGTAACTCAACCCTTGGTGGTCCAAGGGGTCTTTATAGCTCAAGCGCTGTAAATTAGTACAGTTTAGTGTTTTAATAACAATCTTAACATTTTACCAACTTCTAGTTTGTGTTTCTTTTCTTATGATCTTCATGTGCTACAGTATTTAATTGTAGGAAATGTCATGATCATTGGTTCAAATTTTTTTGCATAAATGTCCAGATGAATTATCTAAGTAGCAAGATCTTATATCGTGCTGAATCTATCCTTCTTTTAGAGGATGACTATCTTAGATTCTGTGGCTGATTGGGCACTGTCACTTGCTTACTCTTGTGAGTCCTAAGGATGATTCTATTTAAAACTTGGCGAATGTCATGGTGGGATAGCATGGGAAGTGATATTTGCAGTTGCCAGTTGTTGCAAAGCAACTTGTTTGCTTTTTGCAGAACAATTTGTTTTCAATATTCACAATAATCTCCCAAACAGATGAAGCTAGATTTGTGCTTCTGTTTTGTAAGTTATTTGTTGTATTCCTGAATTGGAAGCATTAGGGTATAAGAAAGATATTTACAGTTGGCTATTGTTTCAATTTTTGTTTTCCCCATTATGCTGAACTATTTGTTTCCGTCATGCAGAGCAATCGCCAAAAGGATGAAAGCTCATTCTGTGCTTCTGTTTCGTAAGTTATTTGTCGTATTCCTGACTTGGAAATTGAGGGGGGGAGGGTGTGAAAATGACATGATATTTGCAGTTGGCAGTTGTTCCAAAATGTTTGTTTCCAATGTAGCGTACTATTAGTTCCCGTTATGCAGAACAATCGCCAAAGAGATGAGGCTATTTGTGTGCTTCTGTTTTGTAAGTTATTTGTCGTCTTCCTGACTTTTATTCTTTTCACTTTTTAATAAAGCAATATTTAAAGGATATTTGTTGTTTTTATAAATTTTATTGTTTTCTTTGTTTGTGATAAATTAATTAAGGTTATTTGTCGTCTTTGTGGCTTTGGGTCTTCAATATCTATAATTAATCAATATTTGATGTTATTTATCATCTCCTTATTTTTTCTTTTTAGTATAATACTTGTAACAAAGCATTTTTTAAGATAATTTAATGTCTTCCTGGCTTTAAATTTTCAGTATTTGTAATAAAGATCATTTCTCTCTCACACATACAACAATTTATTATTTCCTCATTTAGCAAATGTATGCTAGAATTCCTTTGATTATTTTCTTTGACTGTCAACATGATTAGTATTAATGTTGTCATTCTTGTTGCTGGGATACATGAATGGATTGGTTTGATGAATTTCTTACTTTGGATTTGTGGTCTATAAAGCTTTTTTCCGTGTGAATTCTACTGAGTCAACTGCTTATCATTTGTGTAACTGTTTTCTATTATGAGTTTTGACTTTTGGAATGGAACTTCAGAGTTTAATCGCATATGGTTAGTAGAAAGAGATTATTCTTCAAGCTTTGTTTGATCAAGATAAAGTTTCTTCTTGTCTCAATGCTTTGATTGAAATGCCTTCAGTTATTGCTGATTTAAGTCTGGATAAAATTTTGTTTTCTGGATTGCATTCACAGAGGTTCCTTTATTTTAGTCATCTTCACAATGCTTAATTTCCTGGGGTAGTTAATTGAAATTGCTTACGTATGTTGACAAGATATTTTTTGTGATTGAAAGGATTCTAGTTTCACTGGTTATCTCTTTTCCTCTATCCTTGGTTGATTGATTCATATCTAATGATTGAGGTAGAGCGTGGATGGTAATTGATGCAGCTGTCTAGAAGCTTCTAGGCTGATTTCTAAAATTTTCTGGAGATATTCTTTATTGTCTATTTGTCTTCTGGAGTGTTCGTTGGACTTTCCAAGCATTGTGGAGTTGTTTTGTATTTAAGTCTGTCTGTGGAAATCTAAGATGTTGGTCAATTTTCAGCTTCAGATCTGTGTAGTTAGCTTTGGAATTAGCTTGCATTTATGAGGAGAGATATCTATGTTAGTCAGTTTTGGAACTGTTATGGATTTATTTTTGATTCTTATCTAATGATTGAGGTAGAGCTATGATTGTAATTGATGAAGCAGTCTAGAAGCTTCTAGTTGAAAGTTGGTCGGACTTTCCAAGCATTACGGAGTTTGTTTTATAATGAAGTCTGTCTTTGGACACCTAAGGTGTGCTGGCTGATGTTCTGCCCCAGATATGTGTAGTTAGCTTCAGAACTAGTATGCATTTATGATTGATTCTTGTCTAATGATTCAGGCAGAGCAAAGATGGTAATTGGTGCAGCAGTCAAGAAGCTTCTAGTTTGATTTCCAAAATTTTCTAAAGATATTCTTTATTGCCTTTTGGAGTGTTGGTTGGAGTCTCCAAGCATTGCAGAGTTTTTTTTTTTGAATTTTGTTTTTTGGAAGTCTAAGGTGCTTGTCAATGTTTTGCTCTAGATCTGTGTAGTTAGCTTTAGCATACATTTAGGAGGGAAGGTATCTGTGTAGTCAGCTTTGGAACTTTATGCGTTATGATGAATTCTTATCTAGTGACTTTGTTTGAGCCAAGATGGTAACTGATGCAGCAATCTAGAAACTTGAGTAGTCTGATTTCTAAATTTTTTTTGAGATATTCTTTATTGCCTTTTGGAGTGGTTGTTGGAGTTTCTAAGAATCATGGAATTTGTTTTGTAATTAAGTCTAGTCTTTGGAAGTCTAAGGTGCTTGTCAATGTTATGCTCCAGATATGTGTATTGAGCTTTATACATTCATTTATGAGAGAATGTATCTTTGTAGTCAGCTTTTGAACTAGTATGCATTTACGAGGGAGGGTTGACAAGCCGACCTAGAGTCTAGAAGAACTAATGTACTGTAACTTTTGAAGCCAAATACGTCAGTGATTTAACTCAAGAGTCAAAGCTTATTCAAACTTTAAAGAGGGTTATCACTTCTCTAGTCCAATCACTGCTTCAATTCCTTTCATTATTCTTTCTCAAATTGTACCTTCAGCTACATTAGGTGGTATCAAAGCAGGTTGGTTAGTGCTTCTGCACGTGTGATGACTGTTAAAGCAAGAGGATGCCAACCAGGGGCTGCACCAATAAATACTCCAGCTAATACCTTTGATAGCCCATTCCATATGTGTGCTCCTTGTTGTGAGCCACCAATTTGGGAAAATAGAAGATGGGAGGCTAATATGAAGGTTGAGATTCCGGAATTCAGTGGTGGTCTGCAAGCTAAAGAATTTGTTGATTGGTTGAACACCATGGAGAGTATATTTCAACAGAAGGAAGATCCTGAAAACAAGGAGGCGAAATTGGTGGCTATCAGGTTGAAAGACAAAACTTTACTCCAAAGTGGTTTTCTGTATACTACAAAGAAATTGGTGGCTATCAGGTTTTCTCTTGCTCTATAACTTGACTGTGACTCAAATTTATTGGACACTTCTGGAGGACTTTTTGGAAAAAATGGGACTGAAGTACGCTTTCGTAGAGCTTGCCACCCTGAGACAAATGTCAAAACAAAAATGGTTAACTGAACCTTACGAAATTTGCTATGATACTTGGCTGGGGATAAACCTAAATAGTGTGATTGGGTACAACCCTATGCTGAGTTTGAATATAATAATTTCAAGAATTGCACTACACTACTGAGTCCATTTGAGGTTGTTAATGGTTAGAATCCTAACAGCATTTTTTATTTGGCACCCTATTCCTAACTTGAAGAAGAATAGTGTAAGGGCTGAGGAAATGGTCAGAGGGATCGAAGGCATACATGTGCAGGTGCGGAAACAAAATGGAACTCAATAACGCCAAGTATAAAAAGCTAGAGCAGATTGCATCACCTAACGGTTACCTTCAGAGAGGAGATCAAGTGTGGGTTGTCTTAATAAAAGATCAACTTCCGACTGGAGCAAACTATAAACTGCATGATCTGATGGTTGGTCCTTGTAAAGTTCCAAAGAATAATCAACAATAATGCATATCAGTTACAACTGTCCAGCCATATTAAAGCTCTGATGTTTTCAATGTTGAGCATCTTATTCCATTCAAGGGTCTTAATCTCGATGACTCCAACTTGATGGTGACTTTTGCTCAATCTGGGGAAATGATGCAACAGTCAATAAGCTTCTAGACTGATTTTTTTAATATTCTGGAGATATTCTTTTTTGGCTTTCAGAGTCTTGGTTGGGGCTTCCAAACATTGTGGACTTTATTTTGTAATTAAGTCTGTCCTTGGAAGTCTATGATTCTCGTCAATATTCTGCTCCAGATTGTGTAGTTATCTTTGGAATTACTATGCATTTATGAGGAAATGTTTTTGTGTAGTCAGTTTTGATACTAGTATGCATGTGTGAGGGAAGGTTGACTAGTAGACTTAAATCATACAAACTAATGTACTGCAACTTTTTAAGCAGAATTTAACTCTGATTCAAAACTTATTCCACCTTTTGGAGGGTTATCTAGAGTATTACATCTCTTCTCCAGTTACTCTTTCAATTCCTTTCATTATTCTTTCTGAGACTGTAGCTTCAGCTACACCAGTGATACAGAGGCAGATATCAAGGACAATAACTTTCCAACATGAGATGCGAGGGCTGATTGCTTTTGAATGGCTGTGAAGTCTCAAAAGGTGGAAGTCAGTCTTGTTTTGACATTTGCAAGTGACATACTTTGTTCAAAGCCTCATCTTTTATGATTTTTTCTTTGCTAAATTATTTTTTGATATTTAAAACCTCTCCACCCCACCCATCAATTTCAGTCAGTATTTTTTTTGCGAGTTAATTTGGTCAATATTTGGTTGTCATGTGGTTATTATATGTATATTATTAGAGCATATCATTCTTATAGAATGAGAATATTAAGAACAGAAATACTATTCATGATATGCTCCTGATGTGGTAGGATGGCGGTAGACTTGTATAGACTATGCTATTGGAATTTAAATTACTTCCAGAGCAACTTTCTTTTAACAATTTCATGCCCTCTAAATAATAGTCTATTTATGTTTTCAAATTAATCGTGTTAAAACACTTCCTAGGAGGATAAGGAACTTCCCTTCTTTTTTTTCTTCTTCTTATTCTGTGTAGCCCAAGCTGTCATTCTTCATTGAGTTTTAGTTCATTATATTTGAATCATTTTCCTATTCAAAAAACTTCTAAGAAAATAGATCTATATTGTGTCGTTTGATGCATCTATGAGGAGAGTCATTTTGAATGTGTATATTCCGTGTGTGAAGATTGCACCCCTCTTGGGAACTTCTAATGAAATACAGTTAGGAAACTTAGTATTAATTATCTGTTCATAACAGTTATCAAGAACTTCTTGTAACAAAATCTTTAATAGATGTGCGCATTTTTTTATACTGTATTTTGGGTTGTGGCAAATATGTTTATACGCATTACTTGCCAGGTGACACTATGATCATCAATTCACTAGAAGCTATGATATTAATCTTTCTGACATGTTGCACAAGTCAAACTACATTTAGAGGAAGTTGAGTTCAACTTACGAATCCTTTTTAATTGAAGGTGTACCTTTCCTTAGAAGAGAATAGGGTTAGGAATTAAGAATATTAAACTCTCCTAAGCAAGTCAAGTGGTGCTGGAGGCTTGCTTTAGAAAACAATTGTTTGTGAAGAACAGTAATTGCCCACAAGTTTTTGGGCGTTGTTGGTTGAATCGTTGCTGTTGTTGTAGTACTAGATCTTGTGTGTTGTTTTCCGAGCCTCTTTTGCTTAGTGAGGGTGAAGGACACAGCTGCGTGTAGATGTTTGTGATTGCTTTGGATTCGGATTTTGATTGATCTACTCCTCTCCTGAGAATTGTCTTGCTTTGGATTCGGATTTTGCTTCATCTACTCCTTTCCTGAGAATTGTCTTTTTCTTGGCTTCTGGACAAAATTATATATGCAATTGACTCGTCTGCTGCTCCAGGATACATGACGGGTTTGCTGGCCCGTGTCCTGGATGCTCTTTTTTGGTAATGTTTAAATTCCTTTTACATTAATTGTTGTTCAGGCCAACTCAACAGGAGAGGAAACCTTTCCCTGGATGGAAGGCTATTTGAAAACTGAGAGCTGTTTCTTCTGTTCTCATCTTGCTGGCCTTTGGCTGATGTGTTGATGCTCTTTTTGAGGTTAGAACTTAGAAGCGACAGTTTTTGGCATATTCTTCTTCCTGCGACCCATAAAAGCTCTATATTTTCCCTCTCTTCTTCCTTTCCTTTTCTGGACATGCTCCCTGATGTTACAAAGCTCTATTAACCCCTCTTTGTTTGTTTGTATGTATCTATGTCACAGTTTGACTCCATCGATTTAATCACACGGTTATGGCATTGGCATTCCTTGCCGGAAAGTTAATTGGGTTGTCAATAGATGGTATAATTTCTACATATTACTAATAAATATTATTATGGGCACTGTCTATTACCATTTTCTCCGATAGTAATCAAAGGGTTTGGTTAACGCACCATCTCGAACGTCTTTCACTATTCGGCTCCACGATATCAACAAGAGATATAAATCAGAGGATTCAGTTTGAGGATATATTGTACTCTAAGCTTGATTTAGTTTTAAATTATAATTTTGGTATAATAAAATTTTTATATCAAGAAAATGTGAATTTATAATTATAAAAATAAGGGTAATACTAACTATTGCTTTAAAATAAGATAATTAATTAATAGGATTGTTAGAAGACAAGTGGGGTAATAAATGTACCTTAATTATTTACCTTTAAAGCAATGGTTAACATTATCTAAATAAAATTGGGAAAAATAATATTTTTATAAGTTTTATACAAAAGAATAAATTATGAGAATTTTTAAAATTGGGATGTATTTGACTTATTCTATTTTTTTATTTATTTAATAAACAGTTATAAGATAATTAAAATTTTCTAATCCATAAATCAGAATAAGAAATAAAACAAAATTTCCTATACGTAACTTGGGAAAAGAAGCCTTGTGTTGTATCTGTAAAGAAACACCAAAGAAAGAAGGAAGCGACAAGAAGTTTGGGCCAATTCCGAAGCTGCTGGGAAGAAGAAGATGCTGGTGGTGCTGCTGCTGGCCCACCCCTAAGCACAAGGTACAAATTCCTCTTTCAACGGCGCCGAGTTCCAATTAACCGTGCATCATCCGCCGGCGAACTCTCTCTCTTTCTCTCTCTAGGTTATCGCTCAGGTACACTTTCTCTCTCTAAATCTCACATCACTGGCGAAGGCGATCATTTCCGGATCGAAGTGCACCTCCTGATCCGTTCGCTCGGATCTTGTTGTCCCCGATGGCGAGAGCTCTTCTACTCTGCCTAGGGTTTTTCCTCTTCCATTGGATTCCGTTCTGTTATTCGGATCCGGGTCGAAGTTGCCCCAAAGTCAACACTTCTCTGCTCAATTTCGAACCTGAGTTCGTGATGCTGCAGCACCAACTCAGAGGGGTCTTTGAGGTGATCGATAATTGTTCGTTTAGGGTTAGCCAATTTGACATGCTCCCGGGATCCGACGTTCACTGGTGGGGTGCCGTCGCTGACGATTTTGATAATTTGACATCGGGGTTTGTGATATCTGATATGCAACTCAACAGAACTTACAAAAACGAGAGCTTTGTTGTGAATTTGATGAGTAACGTGACTTGGGACAAGATCCGGGTGGTTGCCGTTTGGGATAAACCCACGGCTTCTGATTTTGGCCATGTGTTGAGAGATTTGGGAAATGGGTCGGAGAGTCCGGCCCCATCTCCTTCTCCCGGTGTTGGCTTGGGCAACTCGAGTGTTTGGGTTAGCATGCAGCCAACGATGTTCGAGAATTGTAAGTCTTTGACAGAAAATTATAGGGTTCGGTGGACACTGAATGTGGAGGAGGGTGTGATTGATATTGGCTTGGAGGCAGTCGCAGGCAGTCTGAATTACATGGCATTTGGATGGGCAAATGCCAGTTCAGGAAATAACCCAATGATTGGTTCTGATGTAACTGTGACGGGGATTAAGGATGACGGCATGCCATTTGCTGATGATTTCCATATTACCCAATATAGTGAGTGCACAACGGACAAGGATGGTAAAGTTGAGGGTGTGTGTCCAGACTCAATGTTTGAAGGGTCTAACATTAATGATTCAGTGAACAACACAAGGCTGGTTTATGGGCACAGGAAAGATGGGGCGTTGTTTATTCGGTATCAAAGGCCATTGAAAGCAGGTGATAAGAAATATGATTTGCCAGTCAATCATACAGATAACATGACTGTGATTTGGGCTATGGGTTTGATAAAGCCACCTGATAGTATTAGCCATTATTATCTTCCCCAAAATCATGGTGGGAAATATGGGCATTTGATGCTTAATGTTTCACAGCACGTGAATGATTGCTTGGGACCTTTGGATGCTGAAGATAAGGAGGACCAAGATCGTGTCATTGCAGATAGAAATACACCACTTATTGTCTCTTCGGGCCCTGCTTTGCATTATCCAGATCCGCCAAATCCTTCTAGAGTTATTTACATTAACAAGAAAGAAGCTCCTGTCTTGAGGGTAGAAAGGGGGGTTCCTGTGAAGTTCTCAATACAAGCTGGTCATGATGTTGCATTATATATTACTTCTGATCCACTTGGTGGGAATGCAACTTTGAGAAATACGTCTGAGACTATTTATGCAGGGGGAGCAGAAGCTGAAGGAGTCCAAGCCAGTCCTACGGACTTAGTTTGGGCACCTGATAGAAACACCCCCGATGAAGTTTACTATCAGTCAGTATTCATGCCAAAAATGGGCTGGAAAGTTCAAGTGGTTGATGGAGGTTTGTCAGATATGTATAATAACAGTGTTCTTTTGGATGATCAGCAAGTTACTTTATTTTGGACGCTCTCAAAAAATTTAATATCTTTTGCGGCTCGGGGTGAGAAAAAAAGTGGTTATCTTGCAATAGGTTTTGGTAGTGGGATGGTAAATAGTTTTGCTTATGTGGGCTGGATTGATGATGATGGCAGAGGGCAGGTTGGTACCTACTGGATTGATGGGAAGGACGCCTCAAGAATACATCGGACACATGAGAATTTGACATACGGAAGATGTAAATCGGAAAATGGTATTATCACTTTGGAGTTTACCCGTCCCTTGAATCCATCATGCAATGGGGATGAGGGGCCAGAGTGTAAGAATACTATTGATCCAAAGACTGTTCTAAAAGTTGTCTGGGCTATGGGTGCTCGATGGACGGAGAGCCATTTAAGTGAGAGAAATATGCATTCAGTGACAAGCAGTAGGCCTATTAGGGTGCACCTCATGCGTGGATCAGCAGAGGCAGAGGAGGATTTACGTCCTGTATTAGCTGTACATGGGTTCATGATGTTTCTTGCTTGGGGAATTTTGCTTCCAGGTGGAATACTGGCAGCTAGGTACCTAAAACATGTCAAGGGCGATGGATGGTTCCAGCTTCACGTTTACTTGCAGTACTCAGGATTGGCTATTGTCCTGATTGGCTTTCTTTTTGCTGTAGCTGAGCTTCAGGGTCTCCATTTTGAATCACTACATGTGAAGTTTGGAATGATTGCTATTGCTTTGGCTTGTATACAACCACTGAATGCGTATGTGAGACCCAAAAAGCCTGCTAATGGAGAGGAGGTTTCCTCTCAAAGGCTTCTTTGGGAGTATATTCATATGATCATTGGCAGGTCTGCTATTGTTGTTGGGATTGCAGCCCTTATCACTGGAATGAAACATTTAGGAGATAGATATGGTGATGAAAATGTTCATGGACTCAATTGGGCTTTGATAGCTTGGTGCTTGATTGGTGCTTTGACAGTAGTGTATTTGGAGTATCGTGAAAGAATGCGAAGGAGAGATAGACTGTTTGGAGGAAGCAATTGGGTGCTGGGAAACAGTGACGAGGATGAGGATACTGATTTACTGTCCCCAAGTCGGCAAATTGTGAGAAAAGAGTCTGCTTCATCCGGAAGAATGGAAGTTCAGCTCGAACCTTTGAGCAGATAGATAGCTTTGTTTGGTCAATTTTTTGATAATAGGTTACAACTGTTCTTCAACAGTTTTCAATTTTCATACACATGAGATGGAAGCTTGATTATTTTCCTTAAAAAGATTCTCAGATAGTAAGATTGAGATTAACTTGGAATTGACATATTTGCCTTTGGTATTCATCCTGGAGGGCAAATATCCTGCGGGTACTCTGTATACATTTATTTACATAGTTCTACATTTTCTCTCCCTCGCGCACAAATGGAAGAAGTTGTTTGCAATTCATTGGGTTCCATATTCAATAGTAATATTCTTCCTTTACCCTTTTGTACCTTTCGGTGCTTGAATTCTCATGCCAGTGTTTATAAGTTAAATTTCATACCATCTTCATGTTTCTGTTAGAGATTACCTGATGCAGGTCAAGCTTGCAAAATAGTATGGATTGCTCTGTTTTTGTGACCTAGTTGCTAAACTGAGGTCAGGCAGAGTCACTTTTTTTTTTTTTTTTTGTGGTGAATTGCATTTCAACAGAATGCTTCAACCACATGTTTTGGCAGAAATTTGAATAGTCATATGTTGAAAGCATTTTACTCCATTTAGGTTACTAAACTTTTGTTAGTCAGCATACTTGGTGGCCTTGAAGTCGCCCAGAAGAAAGAAGTGGAAGCAAGAAAATGCTCAGGAAATATGTAGAACAGAGAAGACCAGGGGAATAATAGAATCTGGTCAAGGTAAAAACAGAGGAATTTCCTCAGGGAAGGAGGGACCATGAATGATTATGCAACAGAGTTATGTTTTGATAGGTTCATTCTTGCATACAAACTAAGCCAATAATTGTCTTTCTTAAAGCTTGGTTATGAAGCACAGATGGAGAAAGAAAAACCACAAAACAAAGATTATAATGTTATGAAAAACCTACTCCAATAATTGTTTTACTTAAATTGCAATTAAGGTAGAGTCTTAATTTGTAATATTTATTAATAGTTTTTTCATAGAAAATAGATCTATCAAGCTAATAATTGAAAAGAGAAAAATGCTATAATAAAAAATTATGTAAAATTATGTCAAAATACTTATTAAGATAATTTGTAATTATAAAAATATTTTTTAGATCATTATACTTTTTGTAAAATATCTATACATATAATATAAGGATGTCAATATCAGGGAGTGTGAGGTATAATCTCACCACTTTTCTTTTCACTCTCGTTAAAAGAATCGTTACATATAAACATTTATGTCTGATATCCAATAGCTATTATTCTGTTACATACATGCAAAATTCATTGTATCCTTTATCAAATTAGCATAAATTTCTCCTGTCATTTCCTGTCCCTGACTTCTCTGTGTCTCTCTCCCAAAACATAGCATTTTATCATAAACCTTCCTGAAAACCTCTGTTTGTGGTCTTTGGTTTGTTTCATGGAAGAGGGAGACAATGAGGTTGGAGAGCTATATGCAGACATCCTTCCGTGGCTCTCCACATCTCAATCTTCCTGCAAAACTGCCAATGATCAGACCCAGGTTTATGATTATCAGAGCCCTTCAGAAGTTTGCCTTTCTAGCGCACAAAACAATGCTACTGGTAAAATGTTGGACAATGATGAACAGGAGGAACTAGAAGATAAGGACTTGATGGAATCTGGGTTCTGAGAGACCAAATATTGGGTGGGAATTCAAATGGGACTGGTGTTTTGGAAAATGATGAGGGTTTGTCCCTTGTTGAACAAAGTCCACCTTGAAGAGAAGTTTGGGTTTGATGTGGGTTTTGAAGAGAAAGAAAAACATATAGAGACTTGGGTTTTGAATTGGCAAAGGATGGAGGCGGGAATAAATGTGATTGGGAACTTAAAGTGCACTGATGAAGCGGCAATGGTGGACAGGCTCGGAACATTGGCACTGGTAATGATGACATGGATTTCAACCTCATATTTCCTGAGCTTCAGAATGGTACACATACTGAAAATGTTCCTGAGAAGGGGGAAAATGAGGTTGCTGTGAAGTATTCTGATGCTCTGATGACTCTAGGATTAGTTTAAAGAATGACAATGATAGTGATAGTGGCAGCGTAAATTTTATTGTGACTGATGGTTGGTGTAAATGATAATGAAGTGGGAAACAATGAGAAGGTAAATGGTGGGGATAACTTGCTTTTTATTGAAGATCATGATCACAACTGGGATGCAGACAAAAAGCAAGTATATACCTAGGTGAGGTTGTAAATGGCCAAGGAAGCAAACAGGGGAGAGGGTGAAGGGAATAGAAGATTTGGGAACGCCAAAGGGCAGACAATTGAATATCAAGATTGTTCACATCTTTCTGAGGTCAGTTCTTGATTTGTCTTGGCTGAAAAAGAATACTATTGATATATATATTGTTTTGCTGTCATTTCTCTGTTCAATGGAAATTAGAGTCCTAGATTCATGAATGATGTTGATTGTACTGTGCACATGTTCCTTTCTGTGGATTTGGCACTTGCTGAAGTTTTCGTTTTGAATTCATTAAAGGTGATTTCTTAAAAAGCAGCACAAACTAAGGTGGTAAGCTGTTGCCTAGTATCTATATTCTTTTCCCTGACAAATTGCCTTGAAATTATACTTACTGGATGTGGATAGTACTCTTGGTTCTGCCTTTAGGCATCTTTTCCAGAGTACCCCGTGGCATCAAGAATTTCAGTAAAAAAATCTCAATAAAAACATTCCTCCAATAAGGTGTTTTGGATGGGGTAACCTGGTTAAGTATGAAACACAGAGAAAGAAGCAGCTCTAATAGTGTTCTCAGAACTTAATTTACAAGGACTATTCTGCTATAATACTATTACAGTAGCAGACTCTTTTTAGACTGCCTTCTGGACTGAGATAAGGAAACTTAATTGAACTTTAGATTACCTTTAACATTATCGATTATTCTCTTATGCAGAGATGGAGGTTGGATTATGGCTTATTCTATTACTGTTCGATGTTAGAATCAGTTCTCTTCTGTACCAAAATAACTTGGCTTTATTCCCTTGTCAGTCTAGGAATATCACTCCTGCTAAACAGTGTCATGTATTCATCAATATGTAGCAATACTCTGTGCAAGGTAAAATTTTTAGCATTTTTGAATAGTTGAGGTACATTATTATGGATGGAGAGAATGAAACTACTACTTGTTCAGCTGATATGTATTAGCTTCCTTTATGCATGGATGCTTTATATTTCTTTGTCTGCTGCCATTGACCTAACAAGATGAACCCACTATCTGTAAGATGAATGCTGGCCCACATTATACTGATCATAACCTTTCTTTAAAAGGAAATTAATCATATGAAGGAAGCACTCTTGTGCCTAGGGCCTTTTAATTGATAACAATCACACATTTGTTTTATGATAGCAACATGAGCATTTATCTTACCAAATGGATAACCCACAGCAAGCCACATTGCAATGCACAACATTTACAAACTCTAAATTGGTAACATATATGGTCTCTTTCAATGTGGCATCACCTTGTATTATCATGTTATCTGTCAATTTCTGGAATTTGGATCACCTTTAACCTTAATTTAATTAGTTGGGGTTTTCGTTGAACAACAGTTCACCTGCCATTATTGTTCAAATCCATTCTACAATAGTTCCTTGCTTTTATGCCCAAATGTCTAACAAGCTACTTGCTCGCAGCCTTCACACTGTAGAGCGGATAAAGATGTCTCCTATTAATCACTCTGATTTTCCTATATGTTACCATGTGACATTATTACTATCATTGATAGGAATGAAATCCATAAATCTCTCCCCTTCACACTGTGAGAATTTGAATTGACCTGATGCATAACCAAGCTGAAGTATACTAAACTAATCCTCCCATTAATCAAAAGGGAAGATCTGATGCCTCCCATTAGTCACACTGGTTTCCTACACTGTTTTTTATCTTCTTACTTTTCTTTCTCATCCATGGGAATGAAAATCAAGTCTCTCTCCTTTACACGTTTAGCATTTAAATTAGCTGATGAGTGGCTAAGACAAAGTACACTCAATTAATTGTTTCTCCAACTACTTGTGGCATGTGAAATGGATCCTTTTTTCCCGTTATTCTCTTAGTTAAAGTAAAATTCTATTCAGACCTTATGTGTTAATAATACATTGTCATCCTTCTGTAAGACATTAAGATTAGGATAGTACGGGATTTGAATGGCTAATAATGTTAATTTTTGTAATCCTGTTGGTGTGTCAAAGAGTGTGTACAAAATGTAATTACCTTGCGTAGTAACTCACAGAGTATACATGTTTTGTTGGGTGTCATAAACCTTCTACTGAGAGTTATCTGCTGAGCAGCTGCCTTTTATCTTTTCTGTCCAATACTGCTTGTTTCTTGCTCTCTTTTCTGTTTTTTCATTTCTCACCTATATATTTCTTCATTGATTTTGGGTTTCTGTTGGACTATGGGATATGAGGCCTGTTGAAGTAACCATGCCTAGAAGAATTCTCACTGTTCACAGGTGCACCCAGTTGGGTCCATTCATCTTCCAGAGTATGTTTCATTAGTTAATTAAAACTCTTGCTTCCTTTTCTTCTGATTTTTTCTCAGCTCAGACCCACCATTTCATCAGCTGTCTCTCATTTATTCCTTCTTCTGGTGGGATGTAATCTGTTAGACCAGATGAAGCAGACATAGTAGGAGGAGCTTGTGTTGGTCCAAGAGTTGTCCCTGGTCATAATCCTTCATTTTCAGTTCCTGTTTCAAAACATGGTTTGGCTGACTGGAGACCTCCTGGAACCATATATCCTAACTGTGTACATAAAAATTTACCCGAGGTAAATAAATCACTTGGAAAATGTAAATTGACTGACCACAGGAGGTTTGAACTTTTTTTTTCCCTTTCCTTTTTGAACTCCAATTTTAATTCAAATTTGAAGGCCTTGTGTAATACCTATGTTGTCATACATCTATTTGATGTGCATGCCCACAGGCTTATGTTTACCCATATTGATGTGTACTGGAATATGTGTATATTATATACATTAATCCACATGCATGTGTACACATTTGATACGTATTATTTGTATAGGCACAGGTATATGTACTTGTATATTCATGCATATGGATGATTATTCCATTACTTATATGTGGATTCTTGCCAGCTATCTTGGAAGATCTCACTTTCGTACCTTAGGCTGTGTTTGGGAGAGATTTAGTAATGGAATGGAATGGAATGAATTGAATTATAAATGAGTGTAATGGAAAGAAAGAAAATGGAATGAAAGATTCTTTCTCCTTGTTTTGAAGAGGATAGGATGAAAAGTAATGGAATTGGATGGAAGTAATGAATAAGATGGGCATTTTTAGTCCCCTTTCCATCCAATCTCCTCTAATTTGGGGAGTCTAAAAGTGCTCATAAGAACACTGGATGTAAAGAGTTTCCATCCAATCCCCTTTCTGTTCCATTACTAAAAAGCCTCCCAAAGAAAGAGAATCTATTTCCATCCTTAACCATTCTATCCATTTCCATTACTTCCCACCTCCCAAACACACCCTTGAGTTGTTTTTGTTTTCTTGTTTCTCATTGTGGCCCTTTCTATACAATTCCAAGGGCTTTTCTTACTCCTAAGAGGAGGTTCTTTTTTGTATTGACCATGATTTACTTGAGGAATAAGTAGGAATAACTATGAGATTTTTAAAATATTTGTGTCAACCTTTATTTTCAAATCTGCATTTTTTACCAACCTATTCCAAAGGAGACAGTTATAGGTGCTCCTTGCTTATAAATCGTCTCTACTGGGGAAGCTCCCTTACTGGAGCAATTTTCAGCTTCGATGGGGTTTCTTCCAATAGGAGTCCTATGAGATCAAGCAGAGTTACAGCTAATGGAGGGACTGCCACAGATCATAAGAGCAATGGCCTCAGGCTTTATCCTGGTTTGAAATAAAACCAAACAAGAAGAGCCAGTCACTATGGCTGTTTGCTTAGTTTAAACTTCATAATTTACCATTATAGGTGGTCTTGAGTGGCTTTGTAGCTTGTTGCCAAGGCATCTACCAAGACAATGGAAAATTTCCTGTCCCCCATTGAATCATTCTTACTACTATAAGTTCAGGCCATATGGTTCTTGGCTGCCATCTGGGCTTTCCCAACTGCCAGTGAGCATTCCCATAACTTGTTCTTGTCTTATTAGTTTTTGGTGAGGTTACTCAAATTGGTATGTAGTGTATAGTGGGTAACTGCAAGATGTTTGAAGTGAAGAGACTAATACATGACCAGTTCTAGATGCTTACAAAGATCAAAGTTTTTTTCCTATTCTATTAATCATCTCTCTCACTCTCTCCCCCCAGTTAATTGTTGTTACCAATTTTAAATATATTTTTTCTTTATTTTGTTGTTGGCGTCAGTTGTCCCTAGTTTTTGTATCTGCAACGGTGGAGGGAAGATACAAATCAAGGGGAACTGGTAAAAGTGGCTAAAATAATTTTTCATGGCTGCATGTTTTTACATATTTTGCATGATTCGAACGGTTGCTTTTTCAATATATACTTGTTTTTTGATTGAACTGTTTTTTTTCAGGATAATATTTGATCTCAACATTGATGTTTTGGAAAAAAAAGGGCATGGAGACATCTGGGAGTTGACTTATCAGATTTTTTTAACTTTGGGTTGGATGAGTTAAAGTGGAACATTATTCAGGCAGATGTCAAGTTTTAACCTTCATTGCCTTGCTTTAGACAACTACGTGGTGGTGCACTAATTTTTTCTAATGCAGGAACAAATTTGCCTGAAGAGTTCTTGGCCGAATAAAAGCACAACTTATGGAAGTGGGAAATCAAATGGGGTTATTAGTTCCTTTTTAGTTTGAAGTTAGTAGCTAATCGGTTCCTGCAATCTAAGACGGCTAAATTTCTCCTCTAAAATCTAGTGAATGTATGTCTTTGTATACATGTCTTGTATAAAGAGAGAAGAAAGGAAGAACCATAGGCATATCTTATGTATCTCTCTTATACTTCAGAATAATGATCAAGGTGCAGCCTCAGACCTTGCCCAAGCCATAGCATTTAAACTATAGGGGGGTTGGAAATAAGTTGAGTCGTTCGTGAGTGGCTTGGTGTTCAGTTTGATAAAAGCTCGTTTGAGTTCTTTTGTTGAATAAATAAGTCGAGTTTGAATCTAATTTTAAAACTCAATTTGTAAATGAGTCGAGTTTAAGCTCAGTAAATATTGGTTTGTTAAAGTTTGTGAACATGTTTAATTAGAAGTTATTGAATATTAATAAGCTCAATTAGAGGTTTGTAAACATGCTCAATTAGAAGTTTGCAAATAGATACTAAGCAAGTTCGTTTATAAATATATTAATATATTTATTTATTATTTTATAATTATATTATTTAATATAAAGTTTTTAAATTTTAAATTATTATAATAATATAATTAAATTAAATATATTTAAAATTATTATATATATTCATTTATATATATAATAAAGTAAAATAGTAAATTAAGTTTAAGTAAAATAAAACGTTATGATGAGCCTAAGCTCGTCAAGAAGCGCTCGAGTTTATGTCAAGTTTGAGTTTGAGCTTGAGCCTAAAATTGGCTCGTGAGTTGAGTTTGAGCTTAGTTTGGCTCGACTTGGCTCAGTTTGATTATAACCCTATGAATCATAAGTAGTGACGAATTTACTTGTAAGTTGTCATGGACTTCAGTATAGGGTAATACATTATTAAAATTAATTTTGTAATATAAAAAATAATTAAAATTATTTTTTTAATATAAAAAATTAATAATAATTTAACTAAAAAAAATTACAATACATCTCAAAATTTGTGATATGTAGCTTTACATCTCCAAAAAAAATAAATAAAAATCAACCTCATTTTCTAGATCCGCCCCTGACCATAAGCGTGAATCATTTGAAACTGGAGAATTGGGCTTACAATAAGAGTGGATATTGGTTTCGATGAACCCTAAGCGCCCACAATCAAGTGATATTCAGATACAATTATTGAGGTAAAAACGATCTCTACTTTTGGTTCATTGAACCCTAAATTCTGATTTTAATGCTCAACATGTTGATGGTGTTTTACTTTTACGTACAAAATGACCACAAGCAGATTTTTTGGCAGGTGTGTGTGGATAACATTGATGCTGGGGTTGAAAGTGGTTGTTGGTTAAAAGAGAAAGTCGTACAGATGAACAATAAAACTGATAATGGTCTTCCAGACAGTTGAAATATACAACTGAGTAGATAAAGTTCACAAGAATGTCTCTGGAGATGGTATCCAGCCTGTCATGCCCCCTTCTTGATTCATCCAGTCAACTTTGCGACCTCATGTAGAAAGGTAAGTAATATGAAGTATTCCAATTGCTTATTCATCTATTTTGGATTAGAGGGCTAGCCTTGGTAGTAGTAGTGAGGTTGTCCCTTTGTGATTGAAAGGTCACGTATTTAAGTTGTAGAAACAATTTCTTTGCAAATACATCAAAGAAAAAGCTGGGAGGTCTCGCGTGCCAGAGACATCCCTTATTGATCTTTTTGGATTAAGTTCATCGTTAGCTCTTTGCCTATTATTTTATACTCTTTAGTCATAGCAGAAGGAAAAGGAACTGGGTTTTCCTTTTCCTTCCAAAGTTAACAAATTCTCAGCATCTTCACAGTATGCGTCAGAATTAGGAGTAGATTGCTGGATATCAAAGACGTCTGGAATTGTGATCATACTCATTGTTGAACTGATTGATGATCATAAGTACCGATACTGCAAATTTTGGCCGTCGATTATTTTTTGATATTAATAGAGTACTACTCTTTTTCCTTGATTGTTCGGTGGACGCTGCTTGATCTTGTGTTGTGTATATTTGTATGATTGGTACAGCATTTGAGTCAATTGGATATTTCACCCATCCTTGCTTTGATTACAAAACGGGTACGGAGAGTCCGAGGAGGGTTGAAACCTCCTCCTCCTCCTCTCCTAAAAATCAACACTGGGTATATATATATATATATATATATATAGTTCTTCTTCCAGTCTTCTCTCTCTTTCTCTGTTTGTTGGAACTCCAGCAATAGGGGTTCTGGCGGTAAGCTCCCACCACGTCGGTTGGAGCTTTTTATTTTTATTTTACTTTAATATATATAAAGAAAATGTGACATTAGATTGCTAATTATTCCAAGAAAGAATAATAATCATGTGAAATGTTTGAGATCAAATCCATGAACAAGCTTAAAATGAAACTAAACACGAGAGGAGAGGAGAGGAGAGAAAGAAAAACAATAAAAACGCCACCTTATTTATTAGAAAAACATAAGTAAGAGACAGATAAGAGGCCTTCAATATCCCCATGCATCTGAAGCTGTAGAGGAAAAAGGACAAAATAAATAAATAAATAAAAGTCAGAAGAAATCTTTTGAAACAGAAATTTCAATAGAGGGCTTTAGAGAGATTATTGTTACTTTAGAGGGCTTAAAAGCAATTTCAAGAAGCGTATATATTTACCTTCTCTCGGGAGGGTCCACTCCTTATCCAGTCCAATAGCCCAAAAGAAATATCCACCCAAGCTCCGCTTCCTAGCAAACCGGACCTTCAACTTCACGGATCCCACATCGTCATACCCGATCCATGAGTCCCCAGCATAAGAGTAGAAAGAAGCACTCACTTTGTCAAATTCCACGGTTGCGTTATTTTGAGTGTTAAAATCCAAAATCTGAGAATAACCTAATATGCCGCCTCCAGGTCCTGCCCCTACCGCCGGTGCCCCGATACCATGCAAACTCGGATCTTGGAGCTTCCAAGTCCGGCCATACAAGGGCATGCCCATGACTATGTTCTCGGGCGGCACTCCGGCCCGGATCCATGACCTAATCCCAAAGCGAGTACTAGTATTAGTAAACGGGTCATTCAAGGCCGAATGCTCGCCTGTGGCGTTGGCCCACGACCCGTGATAATCATAGCACATTGGGCTGATCCAATCCAAGTATTTTCCGATAGCTTCGCCGGGATACTTCCGAGGCTCACCGAGAAGGGTAATCTTTGAAGCATAATAAACCGCCGACGTTAAGAGCAGCCGGCAGTTCCCGGTGGCGTTGGCTTCGATTTCAATCGCTTGCCGCCATTGCTGGAAAAGCAAAGCAAGGTTGGCCATGTCTTCGTCATTCGCCGGGAACTCCCAGCCCAGGTCGACGCCGTCGAAGCCATATTTTCGGGCGACCTCGATGGTGGAGTTGATGAACACGGTGCGGGTTGAGTCGCCTGCGGCCATTGGCGAGAACACAGCCTTGTCGTTACCGGCTCCGCCTATGGATAGTAGAGCCTTGACGGTTGGGTTCCGGGTTTGGATCCCGGCCATAAAGCCGGGGATGTTTTGTTGGTCGAATGGCGTGATGTTGAGCTTGTAGGTCGTGGGTTCAGGCAGGACGAAGGCGTAGTAGATATGAGTGAAGTAAGATGTGTCGATGGAAGACGCCGGAAATCCACTCGTGGACGGCCAGTAAGCTGCTTTGATTGCCCGAGCCGGAGGTGGAGGAAGAACAGATGATGGCGGCGGGGACGAAATCGGAACCAACGGTGGAGGGGCCGACAATAGTGATGGAGCGACTGAAGAGATGAACATGCAGAAGGAGAAGGAGAGGAGGAGGAGGAGAGATGTGAAGCTTCGGCTAGCCATGGATGGCGAACTCGTACGTACGTAGGTAAATTAAGCTTGGTTTGATCAGTTTGATTTATAGGACTATAATAAATATATATATATATAGAGAGAGAGAGAGAGAGAGAGAGAGAATTGCAGACGACATTTTCTATGCCGATCATCGATGATTGATATATATATATATATATATATACTGGACTGGACAAGAGATTTCGTCTTTTGATCATGAATGAAGGTGCGTGCATGGAACAAATTAAATTCACATAGTTTCCGTCCATTAAAAGCAGATGCAACAATTTAATTTAATCCAACGTCGTCTGGTAATTGTTTCGTACCAGACATGTATATGGATAGAGTCAATAGACTGAAACCCATCAACTACACACTACAGTTGGCTCCAGCTTACACCAAGTTGTGTAATATTGTAATTGATTAAGCACAATGATTTGATTATTTTATCGATTTAATTGTTTGTTTTCTTGAGTGTGCTTGTTATTTATTAAAGTGGTATTTGTTAATTAAAATATAAAATAAAAATTGTTAAATATGAAAAATATTTAATGATTTTTAACATATTTATTAAACTTATATGTATTTCTTAAAAAAATTATCACATAATTTCTTATTTGACATTTTATAAATAAATTTATCTAACCATAAATTTATTTAATATTTTACAAATAAACTTAAATTACTCATATGCCTCTCGTAAGATAATTAACACCATTTAATATATTTTTAAATTTTAAATTTATTAAATCTTATTTTTACAATAAGGTTAGTTTTAAAAAAAATTATTTATTTAAGTCTTATAATTAATATCATTTAATATATTTTTAATTTTTCATATATTTTGACAATTTTTAAAATTTAAATGACATTATTGATTTTTAAAATTTAAATTTCTCACTCTCTCTCTATATATTTTATTATTTAATATAAATTTCTTTCACTAATTTTTTAAATTATTTTATTTAATTTTATATTTTATTATTTATTATGAAAATATGTTTTGATAATTTTTAATTATCTTAGTGAAACTATTATAATTTCACCAATAATTATTTTTACTTTTTAATCTTTTTAGAATCTATTTTTAAACATGAATTTAGAAAATAAAACACTAATTTTAATTTTTTGACAATTCACATTAATCTAAAACACTATTTTTTAATTATTAATTTTTTGGTGATGCTAACCTATAATTTTGAATGAATTTGATAATAGAGATATTTTGGTAAAAAAATTCTTATCTCGATATTTATCATATATATTTAATAAACATATAAAAAAATACAAATTTTAATGAATTCAAAAATTTTAACAAATAATTTGATAGAAATTTTTGAATATTTTCTAATTTTGTCTTGATCATATTATATTTTGATTCGAAAAATATTTTAATTTTATCTTGATAATATCTTATTTTATTTATTTTAACAAATGATGTTTATTAATAGAACCTATTCTTCAAGTGCCTAGCAGAAAATTTTATAATATCAGTCAATCTAAATAATGGTATCACATGCCATGCACGTTGGGTTCAGTTAAATTGGGACAATGAAATAAATGAGGGATGACTAGCGTATGTGGATTAATATTTTAGACAGGCACCACACCACACCAGGTAAATGATTTTATGTAATGCCCCGCTAAGTAACATTCATTCAACCACTCTTATTATTGTGCTTTTGTTAAGTTGTAATATAGAAAATAATAATAACGGTTACACAACAACATTTAATATGGCAGTAACTCTCAAGTGCAATTGCTATGGCCATGGCAATGGGGTTGTCGCTTGTCGGTTGGTTAAGTTAAGGTGCCCCACCACCACGGCCAACGCCACAATGCCAATGCCAATGCTAACGCCACCGCCACCCGCAATTCCCGACAGCGAGAGGCGAACCCGCTTGACTTGACGACAGCTTTCTTCCTTCGTTTCCACGACTCCTCTCCCTCACCAAACAGACGAACAATTTCAACCGAAGTCCAATGTCCAAAGTCTCCCCCTCTTTCTGTTTTCCTCAAAATCCCTAGATCTCGTTTCTGGTCTCCGCGATTCAGATCCCCACTCCCTCTGGAAGGATGGATCCGCCGATGTCTTGGGACTCCCTTCGGAAACAGGTCCAAAAATTTCGCCACTGCATTTCTCAACTTTGGTGTATGTATTATGTCTGTAGCGGCATTGATCTTTTATTAAACTCCTGCGCCTCTGCTTCATTTGTCGGAATTGCCATGGAAAATGGGGAAGGGGGTTGTTTTCGCTTTTATTTTGTTTTCTTCTTTCGTGGATCGTAATTGGTTTTCGGTTGTCTTTGGTGGCGATCCGTCGTTTGGGATCAAAGCTGTAAGTTGGTGGTCAATTGGTGATTCAAATCACTAAGAACCTTTCTTTTTGTTCATTCCAGACTTTTTTTCAGCAATTGTCTGGATTTTGTGTCCTGCATTTGATAATTTATCTGGAAGGAGGAAAATTTGCCCTAGCATTGGTGTTTCCTCCACGAAAATGTTGACTTCTTTCTTCTCTTTCCTTTCTAAATCGAAGAGATTCTCACTATCTATTTTAGCTTCAAAATTGCCATTGCCAGCCATGTCAGATTCATGATTATGTATCTGCTCTTTGTTTTCGATTTTTTCTTACATGTGAATTGCATTTCTGTCTATAAGTTATTGACATCCACACGTGAGAGTAAGGAGTTTTGTTGGAACCATTTGCGAGCAGGCAAGGAAGCTTGAAGCACAATTGGATGAACAGATGCATTTATACCGTAAATTAGTTTCGAAAAGAGCTGATGACGGTGCGGAAAAAGATCTTGAATCAGGTATAGATCACCTACTCCAACAACTCAAGCAAGTAAATTGTCACATGCAAGCTTGGGTGTCATCAGGAGGCTCAGAAATATTTTCTCATACATTGACTCGTCATCAAGAAATTCTTCAAGATCTTACTCAGGTGCTCATGCTTTTTAATGGAACACTAAAACCATATTTTTTGGTTTGTAAGATTGCTCACTTTTTGACAGCCATGGGGGGGGGGGGGGGGGGATGGGGGGGTTTAAGACCAGTATATATAGGTATGTGTACAAATATGTATATAGTTAGTGAAGTATACTGTGTATGCCCTATTTATGGTTATGCACATTCTGAAATAAGATGGCATACACAGTGAACTATACTGTGTATGCCCTATTTGTTTCCTGAGTTCATTTTATAATTCTCTTCTGAGTCACAGAGCTGTATTACGTAATTTTTTATTCCTCCTGCTTTTGTTCCAACCATTTGATGAATGGTGTTCCTTTGATCCACCAGCTCTACCAATCCCTTTGGCCGTGAAGATTCTACATTCTGGTGCTGATGCCTTGCCTAACATGATTTGATTGCAGGAATTCAGTCGTCTCTGCTCTAGCCTTCAAGCGAAGAAAGAGCATGCATCACTGCTTGAGGATTTTAGGGAGTTTGGTAGGACAAGTTTAGACATGGAAGAAGGTGGGTCTTATGGACAGGCTCTCCTCAAGGAGCATGCCTCCATAAGCCGAAGTACAGGGCAGGTATCTAGAAATTGTCTTTTTCTTTTCCTTCTTACCCCCACCACATAAATGGGGAGATTCAATTATTTCTTTCCTAGATATGCTGATAAGAAAAGGGCTTCCTCAGTGAAAGATGCTCCCCACTTCACGAGGGTCATGTCACTACACATCCTTCCACTTGCAAAAAGGCTATGTCTGCAACTTGAAGCCATGACCTTCCGGTTGCAAAGGGGCAACTAAATGTTATATTCTCTCTTGACTTTAATAACTATCCACAACCAGACTTACCCCTACAGATATTTTCATTTATATGCCACACTGTCCTATCTCATATTAGTTTCTTTTAAGTTTTAATTGATGGTCATTGTTTTCTTTGCTTAACTATTGTGTTGATTAGGGTCCTACAGTCTCCGTTAGGATCCGGAGAACATTGATCCTTGCTCCCTCTGGTGGAGCAGTAGATGTTACTAACTACTAGACCTATCAATTTTAGTTATGATCTAAGTTGTGTAATACTTTATGGTCTGTTAAATAGCAATACGATCACTGTTATGTTTGGTAAAGTTGTGTAATACTTTATGTTGTTTAGCTTTAGTTTTCAGGGAGAGCACAAATTATTTGCAGTGACATTCCCTTAAACCTCTCAGCTAGTTTAGCAATGCTTATTGGAATGGAATTCCAAAAGTAATACTCTAGACCTCACATCTCTATGATGTCATCCCCTACCATTTCTGTAAATGGATCATCAATTTATGATGTATCAACAGAATCCTTGAAAATTTGGTGAGATGGTAATGACTTCTGCTGGTAACTAACCATATCCAGTGGCGATGCAACAGTTGATGCACAGTTGCTTAGCTGGGCTATGGCTCTGAGGGAACAAACGTATAGATCAACGTATATTGAGAAAGCTGCCATTATTAATTGCCAAGCATGTTATAGCTTTAATGGTGGATTATATGTGAAGAAACCATGGAAGCTTCTTTATAGGCTCTCTGGTTACTCTGATAAATGTTCCCCTATTCCCTGATCCTCAACTTCTCCCCCGTGCATGTGTCTGCATACTAATTTGATTTTGCTGCAGATGGACTCTGTCATTTCTCAAGCACAAGAGACCCTTGGAACACTTGTGTTTCAACGATCAACGTTTGGAGGGATCAATTCGAAGCTTAGCAATGTTAGCAGCAGACTTCCAACGGTATGAAAAAATAACTGTCACTTGGTCGCATCTTTACAAATCCTTGTCTGCCTGCCTATGATTGATTTGATGTTGAGAAAACATGGACCAATTGAGCAGTTTAACATCTGCAGGTGAATCAAATCCTCTCTGCAATAAAGAAGAAGAAGTCGATGGATGCTATCATCCTTTCCCTCGTTGCTTCGGTCTGCACATTTCTGATTTTGATTTATTGGTTGACCAAATAGGTAATGTTGTCGTCGTAATCCTATATATGGTAATGGTGGAGCTAAGCTAGCCATGGGGAAGGCCTTCATTCCATTGTGTCGTTTGTAAATACATGCAGTTTTGGCAATAAATTTTGGTATTAATTCTTTCATAATTTGATCAAGAGCTACATGGGCCCCTATCCATGTTGCAGTTGTATCAGGAAAGGCTACATTTCTGTTATATGAAGAGTAGGAATGGCAGAACATGGTTTAACTTCATTAGGCTATGCTACTGTTATTTCAGCTAGAGGGGCAATGGTATCTACAACTACAAGAAGGTCCAGATGAAAGAAATTTGCTTCAAAGACTTCAATTGTGATATTTTTCTTTTCCTTGTTTATATATATATATATATATATATTAATTGGTATTTGCAATCAGATTGCTTTTAGACATCCAAAAGAACCCGTCTAAGATTCATTAAAGACATATTTATTAATTTTTCTATCCTTTAAACTCCTAAATTATATAACAAATGAGACCACTGCTCCTTTAGCAATAGCAATTAGTATTCCAATATATTATTGTTCTTATCACTAAAAAAAAAACTTTATTAATTTTCTGATCCTACAACAAATGAGATCACTGATGAGCTAGTAATTATATTCCATTATATCCTTGTTCTTGTCATTCATTCTTCTCGTTTATCAACGTTAGATAATTTGTACTACATGAATGTTGCTGCTTTGCTAAAAAGCATATAGCTGACAGCATGCTTTTCAATTAAGAAATAATATGGAGGATTATTGAAATTTTTTATATTTTATGCTTATATTTAATATTATGCAAGAAGATACTAAAAACAGATATGTGGGTGTTTGATACTTTTGATATCTATCGTACTAATAATAAAATGAAAAAATATATATATATATCTAGTACTAATAATTATTATTATGGTAAAATGCATCTCAAATTAACAAAACATGATATTTATTTAAAAATTTCAACTTTTTTTTAATAATAAAAAAATACTCAAAATTTCAAAGTTCATCCCAACTCGTTCTCCGTGGGTGAACCAAAAAGAAATTAACGTTTCAGTAAAACACAATGGCATTGAAGCAATTTCTCTGAAGTGCAGGTGGGGGGGGGCCCACCCCCAAAATTCCTTTCGGCCGCCGGTGGCACCTAAGTGCTAATAATAGTTTATTTTGTTACTTTAAGAAGACCGTAAAATTTAATTATTGATTCTTAAATACGGAAATACCCATTACGATAAAATATTCACTTCATAGTATACTGGTGGTATTCTTATCGAATTTTGCACGTGTGGAATATATGTTATCTTCTTTGGATTAAAAAGAGAAAAATCAACTAATCAAGAATTGGGGGACTGGGCCACGTCAAATCAAATTATAATCTTAAAAAATCTAAATTGAATGCCAGATATTTAAAAAATTTATATTAAGACAAACCAAATTAATTAATTAATAGGATAGAAATACATGAGTTAAAGATAAAGTTGGAGATGAAAAACTGGAATTTTGCCTAAACACGTACGAACAACAGTATACTTCTTTCTATCTGTCTGTATGTATATATACGGTTAATACCTTAATAACAATTGTTTTGTGTCCAGAAACAGAAATTGATTATTTAGCTTTTGCTTGAGAAATTTCATGATGAATTCTTAGTTTCGACGAAACGGGGCTCCAAGTGATGGTAAAATATATTATATATAAAAAAAAGGGGAAAGGGGGAATAACAATTTGAAAATCAGAGAATTCGAATCCCAATTTGCCCCTGAAATTCCTCTGATTTCCTTGAACTTCCCCCCAACGGAGGATTCAGAACAGAGGGGGGACTACTGCTGATTGATTGATTGTCCGTTAACGTTAAGGCTCGGTGCTGATATATATCATCACGTCTGTCTGTTTGGATTCCGAGAAAAGTGAAGGGAAAAAGCAAACAAACAAATACTCGGAGTCGGAGCAGAGGGAGAAGAGACATGTTGTGCAGCATGATGACCAGGAAGAGGAAGACCGGCAAGTTGCCGGTTTTCCTTAACGTTTACGATCTCACCCCCATCAATGGCTACGCTTACTGGCTCGGCCTCGGAGTCTACCATTCCGGCGTCCAAGGTTTCTGAATTCTCCGCTTTTTTTTTTCTTATTTGGATCTGGTTTTCGCTTAGTTAGTTGCTGAGAAAATTTGGGAAAGGAGAGGAGAATGTAAAAAGCAAGAAACCCTACACCTTGACGAATTTCATTTCCCTCGGTTTCTCGGCAACCTAGCTGAGAGAAACCTAGCTGATTACATGTTAATTGGTTTATGGCATGTTAGGCTAGGCTTTTTGATCTCTCACTTGCATAGCAACGGAAGAACTGTGTTCCTCCCCCCCAATTTTGTTGCCTTTACCTTTCTTAGCGTATCCAAAGGTGCAGATTTATCTGCTTTTGTTTGCCCATTTTTCATGAACGACATTCAAAACAAGCTTGATTCTAATTTGTAACGGATCTGAATTATCCACAAAATCATTTTATCTGTTTGTTTGAGTTTGAAAGAAAAAATGAAATCTGAGTTTGATATTATCAAGATGAAGTAACCTCAACCATCCTGCAATGGCTAGTGAATACCTGGAAAGTTTGAGCTTCAAATCTTGAACTTTTTCCTCTTTTCCCTTCCTCAGCAGTCAAATTTTTGTTGTCTATTAGATATAAATTACACATAGTTTAAGATTTCACTGCAGGATTTTTTATCTTCATTCTGTTTCAAATCATTCTTGGTGCCTTTCATCGGATCTGAAATAAGTGCAGTTTGTGTCCTTAGCTATGCCGACATAGTCTGTAATTACTCACATGAAAATCAGATTTTCTAGTTACTTTCCTGCCCTGCATTTCTCAGCAACCAAACTGAAAATCAAGCTTCATGATCCTCTCTAGATATTCTGCATATGGTAAATTTATTGCTTCTCTTTCTGATTTTGGTAGTTCATGGGGTTGAATATGCATTCGGTGCTCACGAACGTCCGACCACTGGAATTTTTGAAGTGGAACCAAAGCAATGCCCTGGTTTCACTTTCAGAAAGTCAATCTTGATTGGAAGAACAGACATGGATCCCAAACAGGTCCGTGCCCTCATGGAGAAACTTGCAGAGGAGTACTCTGGAAATACTTACAACCTTATCACGAAGAACTGCAACCACTTCTGCAACGATGCAAGCCTCCAATTGACCGGTAAACCCATTCCCAGCTGGGTTAATCGACTTGCTCGACTTGGTAAGAACTCTTTCACATTACTAATAGCGTATCATTAATGCAACCTCTTTGTCAGACTTGCAAATTATGTACTGTGATAGATGCTTCTCAGTTTTGTCGGTACTATTAGCAATTATACCTGTGGTCGTATAAGAAAATTCTGAAAACACTGGTAACATATAATACTTTTATTGCTGATCATCGGTTAATTTGCATCTAGTCAGTGTACTGATTCTCCGCACGTTCATATTATTGGCGGCTTCAGAAGGTTCTTGAATTTCCGGTTCAGATCCTTGAACTTAATTACTACAGAGTAGAAGCCACTACCATCACCATGTGCCTTATATATACTGTGTTTCTTCTGGATTTGTGCTGAGAATTCTTAATTGTTACTCTGCATCGGGAAATTCCCGGATTTAGTTTGACCTCCGGAGCAGATTTAAGAGTCAAGCAACAGTTTGCTTGAGGTCATACTTTATTTTATTTCTGTCCCCATTTACCAAACAAATGAGAAAAATATCATGGCCCTAGTTTCCCATGCCCATACTTCACTCTAGATTAATTAGTTGGCACGGGGACCATTGCGTTTAGGTGGTCCCAGCTAATCAAAATCTTTTATTCTGGTAGGAAATTGAATATTTTTCAGATGCATCTGACATGAATCGTGGATCTGGTTTACAGCGGCTACCCGATTGCCGCACCCTTTTTATCCCAATTGTCCAAAAATCAACTTCTGGTTCTCCTTGTATTGCCACGCCCTTTTGTTTTTCAAAAAGCTTATGCAATTTATAACATGGGTGATGTCAAAGATAAATCCCCGTGACTGTTGATTCTTCAGAAGATGAAAGAAAATTTCAAAATGAATTGCAACTCAAAGATCTAACCCAATTTGAAGTGATTATGATCACAAGGGCTGTTGAGACTGAATTCGTGCATATTCTTTGCTTCATTGGTGGTTTTGAAGGTTTCTTGTGCAATTGTGTTCTCCCTGCCGGTTTAAACAACACCAAAGTGCGGCATATTCGAGCAGAAGACAAGGGCTATGACAAGAAGAAGCTAAGAAGCCAGTCAAGTAGGTTTGCATCTCCTTCTAATCCCCGCCCTTCTTTATCATCTTGTTCCTCAGCCCCCGCGGCACAAAGATGATATTGGCCTCAGTCTTTCCATCTGTTCTGTGAAGCTTTTCTTGCAGTTGGTTTGTTCTTCTTGATTCCCCCCCCCCCCCCCCCCCCCCCCCTTTTTTTTTTTTGGGTTTTGCAATCAAAAATATAAAAACAACAAAAGATGGGGGAAACTGCAAATTTTAAGTATTTTCCTCATCAGAATATCTTGTTAGCTCTTCCCCCCCCCTCCCCCCCCCCCCCCCCCCCTTTCTTTTCTTTTTAATGGAAATCAGAAACAACCCATTGCCAATGTTGCAGTGCTTTTGTGCTAATGTAAAGTGCTTGTTTCGAAGATAGGATTCTCAACCCTGAGCCGTACATAGTTTGGTTTGAGGCCCCCCCAGCCATATAATGAAGTTTGTTTGTCTGCAAAAAGACTAAAATGGGGAGGACTTGTCAACGCGAGGAACAGTGAAAAGTGGGTGAGAGCTAAGATACAAGAGGGTCCAAACACACAACACAGCTTGATGTGTGTTACTCACTTTAAAAGTTCCTTGCGCTTTCTTTGGATTGTGAAAGCCACGCGAGAATGTTATGAATGGGACTTTCAAATGCAAGTATGTGTTTGTGAGATTTGAATTTAGGATTTTTTGTGATGTGATTTTTGCATTATAATTGCCATATTTATTAACAATAAATATAAATAAAATTTTAGTTAGCATGTTAGATCTGCGAATTGATTATTCTGAGGGGAAAAAGAGCTTCTGAAATTGTATATGGTTTCTACTAAAAATGGCCGAAAAATATTTGGTGAGGGCTGTTTTATTATTTTATTAATCATTTTCTTCGAATTGTCAATTAACTTAACGGATGGAATTTTATTTAAAAAATAATTTGTGGAAATTTTAGTTTAGAAAATATATTAATGAAAGGTTTTGCTTCTGAAAACTCGAAGACAAGAGATTGTGGGGGTTCATTCATGTGAAGGGAGACACAGGCTAGGCAGAAGAGGAGAGGCGCCCACCTTCACATGGCAAGTTTGGGAATTGGGATTGGATTCCCAGAGGACAAATTTGATCCGATCACCATCATCAAACAACTCGTGCCAGCTAGCCAGCCAGCCAGCCAGCCGGCCACTTCACAGTAAGCGCCGCCATACCAACCTGAACTTTAATCTCATTTTTCTTGCAGGGTGATAAAGATGATCTTGAATTTTATCATTACAGTTCTTTTGATTTTTTTTGTTAATTATCATTTCAAATTTATTCACCCATTTAACCATTTTAAATAACAATTAGCTAGTGTATAACCTATCACCAGCTGGGATGTCATCATGTTGTTGTTGTTGTTGATGTTTTTTTGACATTTTCTTTTAAAAAAAAATGTTCATTTGCAACCGCAAAACTTTACCAAGACATGAGATTAAATAAGTTAGTTGAAGAAAACCAGTTAATTGATGTGCCATTTGGAGACTTGAACAAAGAGGTTTGGTATTTAATTATAGCCAGGTCAAATTGCTTTACAGCTCGCTCTCAAGAAAAGCAAGCACCACACCACCACATCTTCAACCAAAGCTCAACTCTATCTATCTATCTACCTATCTATCAAGTGCGTTTGCGTTTGACCAAAACAAAGAAACTCTCCACTGTTTCCTCTTTTTATCTTCTTGCACAAAAGTGGAATTAACTCACCCAAGAGTTATCCTTGTCATCAATTGGAAAGGAACCATATAACTGCTTAATATACCAAACTGGATCGATCTAGCTAGGGGTAGATACCTACCTTCAAATAATGTTTTGTACAATCTCACAACTTAAGAATGAATTAGAATTAAATTCTAAAAATAAATATATATATATATATATGCATGTATCTCCTTCTCCTATCTTTGATTTTATCCTGTTTAATCATATTCGTGAAGAATTACTAAACTAATTAATCTTCAGCTTTTTCCAAGCATAAACAATCAGAGAAAAGCCCGATGGATCCTTCAACTCATTCTCCTCCACGCTTTCCCACTCCATCACGGAGCTACACCCAGATGACGCCGACGACATCGACGACGTCGCCGACGACGACGAGCTCCTCGCCGCCGTCCTCGTCAACCTCCTCTTCTTCTCCTCCATCGCAAACCCACAAGCCTGCCCCGATGAACACAACGCCGTTGATGATCCGTTCTCTTCCCTATTCAAACGGTTGAAGTACTCGTCTTCTTCATCTTCATCTTCAAACCCTAGTTTCTCAAACCTGAACATGAACAAAGCGTGCCCATGGTTGTCGTGTTCAAACAACCAGTTGTGCACGTCCCAAGAAACCTGTATGTAGATTCCATCGACTTCAACCCTCTCGTTGCCTCTGAATTTCCACTTCAAGCGCTTAACTTCTAGAACCTTCTTCTGATCGACGCTGAAGCAGAGCTTCGCGTCGTCGCCGACTCTGCAATCTATAGATATATCTCTGCTTTGGCCTCCAATGGCGGCCTTCGTGGTGTACAACCTGTTTCCATAGACATGTTCTCTTCTCAGGACCATCACTTGGGATCTCCGAGGCTTTAAGGCCCTCGACTTGGCGTAGGCTTTCGCCGGAGAGTCTCCGACGAGGAGGGTAATCTGCCCGTCGGAGACGACGGCGATGTAGAACCCGGAGCTTGGTTCGGGTCGGGACCCGAATTTGGCCCGCGTAAGATCCCAGAAGACATGGATTCTCTTGTTGGTGCCGAGCTTCTTGGACCCATATTTGTTCCAGAAAACGAAGGGTCTGATGTGGAGGTGGAAGGAGGGGGAGGCGCCGCCGTCCACGGCGGTGGAGGGGCGGTGGAGAAGGAGGTGGAGGGAGCGGGTGAGGGAGCTGCGGGACCAAGTCAGGGAAAAGGTGCCGAGGTCAGTGTGGTAAACAGAGGTGGTGAGATTAGGACTGACGGAGACTGGCGGCGCCACCGCGGTGGAATGGTGGTGAATGGCGGAGGAAGAGGGGCGGGCGCTGGGGCTGGGATTGGGCATGTTATTAGGATTAAAATGGGGCCTGGGTTTTATGAAAAGAAGAGCGTGTACGATGGCTTTATAAAGATTGAAGAAAGGATGGACTCTTCTTGAGAGAGTCATCCAGTCAACGGGTGGATATAATGTAAATGAATTCTAATTCCAAATAGTAAATTGTAAATTCACGCGTAATGTACGTGAAATGAACGTACATGCATTTAACCTTGCGTCCAAGCTCCAAATCGTGTCAAAGCCGCAAAACATTGACATTCAAACAAGGAAATCACGTGCGTCATGTTGCATGTGTCTTCAATAATCAATAATCAATAATAATAATAATGGTATAATAATACCATGTTGATTCGGGTGGGTTCTTTTTATTTTAGCCATGATGATTCATGAATGAATCACCCTAAACTTTCTTCCTTAGTTGGGAGGAAAGAAAAAGATTAATTCTACTTCAATCTCTCATAGTCAATGTATCTCCTTTCATCTCGGCAATGGTTTATGGATGTGTGCGGCTGATCGAACGAAATAGCAAACTTTGTCCAAGACCAAACATTCTAAATTTTTTTAAAATGTATTAAAGATATATGAATTATTTTTTTTATCCGTAAGATTTAAGATTAAATTTATCTAAAATAAAAATAGATAAATTTATCTGAACAATCTAGATAAAAAAATTATATGATTTTTTTTCTAATGAGTTAGCAGATAAAATTAATAAATATAATGGAAAGCACTTGTATTCAGAATACTTTTCATATTCTATTTTTTCAGCTATATCTTGATTAACAAACACTATTAAGATAGCGTTTGGTAAAATAAGTAAGATAAAGTTGTGTCAAGATAAAGTTATAATATTTTTCGAACCAAGATATGGAATTGTCAAAATAAGCTTGAGAAGCATTTCGATACTTTTTATCAAATTGTTTATTAAATTTTTTGGAATGCATTAAAAAACATAACTGTTATTTTTTCTTATCTATAAAGATCGAGATATACTTATCGTTAGGGGAGGAAAGCATATCTGGAAAAACTCAGATAAGAAGTCACGTAATTTTTTTTTCTAAGAGTTGTCAGATAAATTTAACAAATATATTGAAAATGACAAAAATCTATAATTTTTTTTCATACTCTTATCTTTTTCGGTCTATATTTTGACTAACAAACACTATCCTGGTATACAACAGTTACAGTTGTGATAAGATTTAACATGATTGGTTCAATCCTTAAGTTCGATGTTCAATTCAAATATTTTGTCAATTTCAATTTTAGTTTCATTTAGGGGCAACTTGAACTAAGGACAATGTTATTTGCACAATCATTTTGATAATAGATTTGATAATTTATGCCAAAAATGACAGATTTATCCTTAGTGTAAATGATTAATCTAACCCTTAATTTTTCATGCCCAAATTGAATATCACGTACCTATAGCCATACAATCTCTCTTTCTCTCTCCCCCTTGCAACATCTTTCTCTCTCTCTCTTGTAACATCTTTCTCAGCCAGATTCCTACTAATTGCAACAGGAGCTCAAACCAAGAACGACGACTGAAGGCTTGGCCAGATGGCTAGGCATGATGTGCCTAGTCAAGAATAATGGTCGATGGCTTCCCCGGACACGACAAAACTCCTCTCTTTCTTCCGCATGATCGCGTCTTCTACACCTCCAGGTATCTCTTAGTCCACTCTCGCTCTTCGCTATCTGTTGTTGTCATGCGCGCGTCTTCTCCGGCATCTCCTCCCGTCCTCCAGTGTCTCCTCTGGTCGCTGCGTACGTTGGCAACAAGGTCGAAGATGAATCGCCTACATCGTCGACAAGCTCGAAGATGAAGGAAACCCCAACAATGAGTGGCATTTGTATGAATTTTTTTTTCCCAAATGTGCCATAGTTTCCTCACACATTTACATTTAAGTTTCAGTTTGTATTAAAAAATAAATAAATAAATAAAACAAAACTAAATCAAAGTTTCAATTTGTGTTAAAAATAGCTTATTAATTGGTTTTGATGACCTCACTTACATAAACAAATTTATATGAAAGGAAGTGCACATATACATATTTATGGAAAGAAGTATAAATTATGTCCATATAATTGAAATGTGATGAGTTAAATTAAGTCTATGATGTTTTAGACTCTCGTGATAGTAATTTGCGATAGAAGCAAACTATAAATGTAGGTTGAATATATTTTTGTTTGTTTAGTTTTTAAACCCCCCACGATGTATTTTTTTACCTAGTGATGTATTTAGTTAGGCTAATTTCTTTATTGTCTAGTACACAGAATGTATTGTATTGGTAATACCTCGTTCAAATGTGGTTTGCTCAATTTATTAGAAAATTATTGATATAAAATAAGAAAAATAGAATGTATGTGGATAGGGTTGTAATCAAATCGAGTCGAGCTGAGTTTTGAAAAGCTCAGCTTTAACTTATTTATAAACGAGTTTGTTCATTTATAATTAAATAGAGTATCTTGTGGTTTGCATTAAGCTCACGAGTCTTATCGAGTTTTAATTTTATTTAATAAAGTAAATAATAAATTAAATTTATTCAAGAATTTCAATATTTAGTATATAATTATATAAATTCATGAAGTATTATAACTTTTCTATACATATTTTTTAATAAAATTACTTAAAATATATGATTTTGTAAATATTCTTAATAAATATATGAAAAATTCAAAGTATATATATTAAATTATTTATGAATTTTTATGCGAATTAACTCGCGAATCTATAATCGAGCAGTTCATAGGTCTTATCAAGCTAAGTTTTACCTAGCTTAGGCTTGGCTCTTTTATTAAACGAGCTCGAATGAGCTTTTATCGAGTTGAGTTCCGAATAGCTCACGAACGGGTTGGCTCATTTATAGCCCTATCTATGGATAATGTAAATTATATATCTAATATTGTATTCTCATATGATTGTATCTTGTTTTGATTTAGGAAATCATATTATGATTACGAAATCATTCGAAGATAATGTGGAAATTTTCATTGATAATGAGAAAGTTTTTGAAGATAATGAGTGTTTTGCGTTAAATAATGAATTACCAGAAGAAGACAGTGATCTTGTCCCTAAGATTAGAATGAAGTTCAAAGACTCAAATGAAGTTTTTGAATTTGTCAAAAGATATGTTTATCATGTGGGTTTTTCTATTAAAAAAATGAATTCAAATAAATGTGATGATGAGGTGATAAAATATGTGGGATATGCATGTAACCAAAAATACAAAAGAACTAATCAAGCTAGTATTTATACGAAGCATCAACCAACTATTCAATTAAAGTGTAAAGCTAGGATGACAATATGTTCAAATGTTTTAAGAACATGATGAATAAATATGGTATATCTTGAGCATAACCATAAAATAAGATTAGGATAATAATATAACTTGTTTTTTAAATGTTTTGCAATCTCGTTTAAGTTATGTCCTTATGCTATGTGTGCATCTCTTGCATCTAATTTATTTCTTTGTAGGCTGCTCACTATCAAACTTGAAATGTAGTTCACGGAATGCATATGATGTCTACTTTTGACACAACTCAACCCTTCATGCCAATATACACACCCCATCGACAACCCACCAAATTTTTGATAATTACTTATTTTTTTATTTGAGCATTTTCAGTTTGACACTGAGTTAGTACATCAGAGCATTGTAAATGCACTTGACGACATTTTGAACAATTTATGCCTATGGAACATTGGGAAATTTGAGAATCTAATTATGTAGTATCAAACTTGAATGAGCCATGATATGAAGCAAGCACTATGAGTGATAGTAGTTGTACTACATGTGTGTTTGTAAGTAAAATGAATATAACTTTCCAACTTTAAGATGAATGTGTCTAGTTGTGTTATATCATCATAAACAATTTTGAAATAAATCAATAATTTATTTCAAAAAGGCTCCAAAGGACTTTGCTAATAAAATTAAAAGAGTTTTTTCAGATTGTCTTGTATTTAAATTTAAATAACCCAAAATAAAATATCATGATTTTTCTATACAATTCAAAATTATCTTATTCTCTACATAAGTATAGTCTCATTATTAACATTATAGAAATATATTTTTTGTGCTTATAATTTTAATTAAAAAAACAAAAACAATAATTAAAATTAAAAATCACACCAAGAAAAAAAGCAAACAAAAATCCTTACAATGTGATAGTAGCAAGGGATAGGAGACACAGTGGTAGTAGGCCAGTGTGAGAGAGAGTGAGCGACAAAAGGTAGGCGAATGACGGGTAGATGAGACGTCGGCGATAGCTGTGGAAAGATGAGACGACAATGGTCACAAATAGGGAGGAGAAGCCAGCGATAATGGCAAGGAGAAGAGATGACTATGACAGTAAATAGGGAGGAGAGGTTGGCGACAATAAAGAGAAGAAGAGACGCCGATGACAACAAATTGGGTAAAAGACATCGGTAGTAGCAATGGGTTGAGGACACACCAATGGTAGCAAAGGGGGTCGGTCCAAATAGGTGAGAAAGAATGAGAGACAGAAAGTAGGCGAGAGGCGAGTAGAGGAGAAGTTGACAATAATGGTGAGGAAAGAGATTGAAAGAAAGCGGCGAATGAGAAGATTGTATGTATGTGTGATAGAGAGAGAGAGAATTTGTGTATTCAAATTATTACTTTTTGGACAGTTTATTGTGATATTTTGATATTAAAATATCACCTTATATTGAATTATCAAATCTATTGTTAGAATAATTGTACAAATAGCATTATCGTTTGAACTAAATGAACACCCCTTGTTCATATCTCTTTTTATACAAAATCTTTATTTCTTATTTTATAACAAATAATAAATAGATACTTACACACATTTAAAAAAAGTTAAAAAATGCTTTTAATTTATTTTGATCTCAAATTCATAATTAAAAGTTTGATGTCATCGTGCTTCAAAGTTAAAATTGTTTTTAGATATTAATTTTTTTTATTAAGTAAGATGTCACCTAGGAAGTGCTCAAAAAAATGTGTCATTTGGTATACAATATACACAATGATAAGATAAAATAAAATAATGATAAAAATGAATAATTATTAATCTCAAGAATAATTAACACAGGGAGATACAATAGTTATTTTGTATTAATTATTAATCATAAGAATAATTTTTGTTATTTTTAAAATGTGAGAGGTGCTTAGTATAATTAAAGAAAAAATCAAAAATAATTTGCTACAATTTAATCTGAAGTTTATTGTGAGGTTTGAGTCAAGAATTGGTGACAGTGTTGGAAGGAGGTTTGATTGTTCAGATCATAGATTAATGACCGTTGACAGCCACGACTTTGACCTCCCTGGTTGAAATTTTGACGTTATATAATTTCGTGCACATTTACTTAGTATTTATGATTTGTGAAATATTATACCACTAATATTCATTAATTTTTTTTTAAGTTTCATAATTTTGGACACTTAATTTCTTTTTAATTTTATTTTTGACTAAAAATCAGTTGACATTATTTTTTAATTCAAATAAATTAGATTTACGTGATAGAAGAAAATGATCACAATGCTTCAATTAATCTTAAACAATTATAAATAATTTTATTGTTATAAATTAGTTTTAAAAAAAAAAAAAACTAAGCTCACCCTTAAGTAGAGAAATGTAACACGGATTGATAATTAATTGGAGAAGGAAAAAAAAAGCGATAATATATAATCACTGAGTCAAAAAATGAAAAAATAAAAGGTTATAACTTTTGAAATTAGAAACACAAATATAATGTCTAAAAATTGAATCAAAAAATGCATTTACATAATAAAAATAAGAAAATTCAAATAATTACTTGCTTAAAATTTAATCAAAAATCATATTTATTGGTAACAAATTAAGAAAATTCAATTCTTTAGGGATTAGTTACCTTTATGATTTAAAAGTAAATTAGATACTAATCTGTTATGTGAGTTAAGAATGAATTGGATTTCACTTTATTTATTTGTTTTTGTACTTTTTTGAAAATTAATTCTGATTTGTGGTTGCATTATCTTATTTTTTACCTCTTAATTTAATTATAAATTGACATCAATTTACTCCGGTAAGTTTGTTATTTGTTTAATTAATTTGTAACAATATAATTTTTTTAATTATAAATTTTACAAGAATTTAGTGAGTTTTATCTATATTGTTATATGCAAATTCCCATTTTGAATTATTTTTGAATAAGTATTTCCATTTATTTTTGTGGGCCGTTGGGTTGGGCTTCAGCCCAAATTTCATTTTAGGCTTGGGCCGCCGACTTACCTCGGCCGACTCTCGGGCAAGTTCGTCAGCTGAAATCATGATTCATTTACGCATCTATAAATAGGCTTGGTCCGCCCTCCTAGGGTTTCTTCGTTTTCTTCATCCTGAGCAGCCGAAGAACCCACGGAACGGGAAGATGGTGAATCTCTCACTCCTCTTGGTTGCTGTTTCTGATTAGGAGCTAGGTTTTCTTTTGTCCATCTGAATCTGATTTGTGGTTTTTGAAACAGCCGTCGCACAAGACGTTCATGATTAAGAAGAAGCTGGCGAAGAAGATGAGGCAGAATCGCCCCATCCCCCACTGGATCCGCATGAGGACCGACAACACAATCAGGTGCCTTCTCTCTCCCTCCCTCTCTCTCTCTCTATATATATATATATGTATATATATATGTCTTTCCCGGTTTCTACTCTTTCCGTCTCAGAATCATCGATCTTGCACTGGAGTTTATGTAGGTATATACTGATCTTTCTTTTTGTATGTATGCGTTTCAGGTACAATGCGAAGCGTAGGCACTGGCGCCGCACCAAGCTAGGGTTCTGAGATGGCAGCGCGGTTGCCTTTTTGCTTAACCTTGCTTTGATTCGATTTAGAGATATTTAGTTGTTTCCAAGAACGCATCGATACAATATTAATGTATTGTATTTCGGTTAATCTTGTTTGTATGGAACTCATTAAGAGTCTTAATCAGTGATTTTAGTTTGTTTTCCTGGATTTTTAAATGATTTGGATTATCTGCTTCTACCCCTATGAATTGGTGATTTCTTCCCTTTTTTCCTCTTGTTCCAATTTCTAGTTTATCTTAATGTATTGGAAGCAGTGTTGAAGCTTATTGCTTTATTTGTTGTTTTCCTGAGTGTTGATGTTTGACTTGTTTGGAACTATTTCTTGGTGATTGATTGGGGTTGGGAGTGAATTTTAGGCATTCACTCATAATATTGGGTTTATTGATTGTTGCCTTCTGTATTTCATTGCAGAATTTTGTTTTACTCATTGTACTGAAATGGTATCAGTCTTACTAGTGTGTTTGGAACTGAGATTTATGATCTCTCCCAAAAAGCAATAAGGCATGAATTATTTGTTTTCTAGTATGATTAGCTCCGGTACAATCATTATCTTATCTTGATGGCTTGACCTAAATTTTATGGTTCTTTGTGGACGTTTCTCTCGTTGCTGCATGTATGCAATTGCCATTTCTGTTCAAGTGACAATGACAGTCCTTATTTTGGATGTTATGCACCATCTTGTTGAATGAAAACCATCTTTTCATGGTGTTTTAATTGTGTCTACGGTAATATTACCACATTGTCTTATTATGCACCTGTTTCATCTTAAGAACACTTGTCTATGAAATATATGTGAATGTGTTTTATGTCTTGCTATGCACACAATCTTTTTTTTCTATGTATTTGTGCCTCATACTAAATGTTATTAAGGCCTTGTACAAAATCTTTGTTTGTTCCTTACATCTGTTATTATTCTGGAGCTGCTTTTCATTCTTGGATATTTGTATTTTTTATTTTCAATATAACGACATGCCGTGATGTGTCTGAATGTATACAATTGTAATGTGAACTATTTTCGTACTTTTAAATGTTGTTGGTTTAGATAACATTTGTCCTCATATTCCAACGCAAAAAATGCCTTTTAGTTTAGCAGTTTTTCTCTATTAAATTATTGGTTGCTTATTGGATTTCCCTGCAATGTGGATTTTATTTAAAATGTGGTAATATTTGGCTTTTATGACAAGTTAGGTTTAAGAAAATGTGTAATTTGCTAAATTATGGAGAAATTTACAGTGGGGTGCGATTTGTCTTGAATTTGTTACTGCATGCTTTTGAAAGTTTTGTTAGTTTACTCTTTATAATTATAGATGTATTATGTGACTTGTCTTAAATTTACTTATCTAGAGCATAATTAATTAATTACTCATTCAAGATTAGATAAACATAGTTATGGCACTTGAATTGACTGGTTTTCAGCCATGAATTTTGGTACTTAATGCTATGTATGTTTTGAGTCATTTGATTTAAAATATTTTAGATTGGAAAATAATTTTCTTGTGATGTTATTCCGCACAAAAAATATTCATGTTATTTTCCAGTGTTTCGTTTGCATATAAAAATATTTTTCATTATTTGGCTTTTAAATTAGCTATATTTGTATATGTATATGTATATGTTAGTGCATGCATATAATATATGTATTTTTATTTGTGTGCAGGTTGTATGTATATCTATATATATGTATGTGTGTTTATATATAGATATGCACCTGTATGCATATATGTAAAAAGGTTTTTTTTTAGTTGAAATGCAAATAATGTATCAACTTTGCTGTAAATAAGAAAATGATTTTGTGGATTTTGAATCTGCAAGTCATTTACTCCCCTTTCGAAGTAAGATATTTTTATGTTTTTGGCCCAACCAAACACTGGAACACTTGAGAAATTGGAAACTTTATTTGAAATAAACGGATCCCAAAGTGATCGGTTTTCTGATATCATTTGGTGACTTCTTTCTGAAATTCCATCGTTCAGTAAATTGTGTTCCTGTTGTTAGACCACTGGCTGTTACTACTGTAAATTCAGAACAGTGGATTTGTTATTACCCTTGTTATTTGCCACTCTGTTTTTTTTTTTTTAATGTTAATGTTGTTCCCATCTGTTGAATGGTTGGGTGAACTGGTTTCCTTTTGTGAATACTTGCTGTTTCGACTTTGCAATCAAATTGCACTTTGATTCTGCGTTATATCGTTCCCCCTCCCCCAATCGGCTCATGGAACTGGCTTGTTATGCTGCAACTCTAGGCAAATCTGTATAGGGGTAGTTGGACCTTGAAGTGAATTATGCTTGTAGAATTACAAATGTGTTCTCTTGTCTGCGTCCGGCAACAATGCTGATGTGGCAACAGAAGATTGGGTATCTCGTCAACGTCGGACAATAATTTCACCTCATCTAATGTATGTTGTTGTTCGATGGACAACATAATACTTCTATGTAGATTTACGTAAAATATTTATGAAGTTATTATATTATTTGTCATATAACATAATATTTATTTGATATAGACAAAATTATAGTGACGGCGTAAATTATCTCTTTTATAAAATTATTATGTTATTTGTCTTAGATAATATAATATTTATTCGAAATTGAGGGCGCTAACTGTCCCCCACCCAAACGCACATGCACACCTTTCCTGTGTGCCTCGAGAACATTTCTGCACTCTTGTATTTACTGGATTGAAGTTTCATTTGCGTCTACAAATTGAAATGGGCATATTATGAGAGATTCAAACACATTCCAACAATTGTGCCGGATGAATCGTGGCCACACCCTCATCGTGTGCAATTTTTGTTTTTGGTGGTGGTCTGCAAAAGAGCATTAGGGTCCTGTGGAACAACAATTGATGATTGCTTTGGCTGGTTCTACTTGACCTATATTAGCTCTTTTATTTAAACTAACTTCGTTCTGGTAAAGAAGGTATACCAGGTCTGCATCGAATCTCTTTTCCAGGTTTGTATGATTAAAACTCTGTTTATTTCAGAGTAAGATGTTTTTTTTCCTTTGAAATAATTTTTTATCTTTTTGGTATTTGGTTGACAAAAAATATTTTTAAAATTAAAATATTTTATACTAAATGATGTAAAATAACTTATTAGTTCAAAATTCATAAGTTATTTTTTTTATTACATCAAAGTTAATAAATTAATTATTATTTTATGTCAAAACATCTCTATATATGTATATTTATAAATAAATTCTTATATACACAATATATATATACACATGAGCACCCATGTATATGTATAGTTATATGTACACACACAAATATACATATACCCACTATATATATATATGCACGGTCATGTGCACAAACAAGGTTAAAACATTTATCCCCTCCCTCTGTAAATAACTTATCTTAAATTTTACATATAAATTATCTTAACAAGATTTTATCTTATTTATTGTAATAAATATTATCTAAATATAAAAGTGGCTGTTAAATATATATATATATATATACAGCAACTGCAACTCTCGTAGTGAAAATCCAAGCACAGCTCCTCCATTCTCCAATGCCCAGATTCATCGTCTTCTTATGAAACCCGATTTCGGGAAACACACATAGTGCACAGTGGCTTATTTCTCATCCAAGCACAGCTCCTCCAATCTCCAATGCCCAGATTCATCGTCTTCTTATAAACCCGACTTCGATGAAACCCGATTTCGGGAAACACACACAGTGCACAACGGCTTATTTCTCTCCCTTCCCTCTCTCTATATATATTTAAAGGTTATTTTTTTATTTAATATATATATTATATTAATATAAAATTTTATCCAAACACATGTATATCATATAAATTTTGAAATTTAAAAAAAATATAATAAATCTCAAATTAAAACTTAGAGGTACAATAAATTCCCCTCAAAGGCACAAATAGTTAAAACAGGAAAGTCCAGAGCATAGATGTATTTTTAGCGATACAAACATACATGGTTGTTAAACTCTTAATTTTTTAGGTATGATTTTAGAATTTTTTGTACTAAAAATCTTTATGATTTTACGATTTTAAAGTTGAATCGCACTCAATTTTACAATTTTACATATCGAATACCCTTTTACGATATTATGATTTTAACAACCTTGCAAACATACATGCAAAATAATATCCATGCATAGATATTTGTGATTCATATATATATTTATATATATATAATTATTTTTTGAAAATATTTTATAATGTAAATAAATACTAAAAAATAAAATATAAATTAAATTTTGTGTAAAATATTTTATATAAAAAAATGTAATATTTTTGAATGCAAGTTTATGTGAAAAAAAGAAGTCATGGTATTACAATATGCTGGCATATCTAATAAATTTGGGCATAAGGCATAAATATCAACTTTTTTCTTGCAGTCACATGACCTGAAAGTGAACATATCATACCCATAAAATTTTAATTTTGTTACAATTCAGGCCGGCCCTGGGCATAGGTTGCCTAGGCAGCAGCCGAAGGGCCATGCCCATTTTCAACCAGCAAGGGGGCCATGTAAAATTAATTAAAAATAATAAATTTAAAAATAAAAAAAAGTTAGGGCCCATGCCTATTTTAAATCATTGTAAATTTTTAATTAATCTGAATCTCTCACCTTTCTTTTATCAATAATTAATCTCATGAGTATCAATATAATTTTTAATTAATCTCAATTTCTCACATTCCTTTATTAATAATCATTTCCATTCTTATGCGTCTAGTAGTAGCACCCATCCCCTTGCAATTATTTCATGCATTTTTAATTAATCTCAATCTCTCCCTTATATGATTGTATCACAACTATTTTCATGCATTTGGCAGTGGTCGCGACTCTATCATCTTTCTAAGTTCCACTCTTCCTCAATTTTTTATCCATCCATTATCATTACATCTGCCATCAATTTGCACAGGTGTAGGTTCTCAATTCAATTGATTTCATAATTATGCATTCTCTTTAGTGATTCCATTTTTGTCCTCATCATCCCGTTGTATGATTTATCAGTTATGTCTTTTGATTTTTTTTATTAGTCCTTAAATTACCAATTAATTTTGTGTTTATATTTCAATATTTGCGATCTCTCTCTTATTAGTGAATCTACACTAATGGATTGACAATTATGTCTATTGAAAAATATATGTTGGAACAAATTAATTATAATTGTTTAATTATTAATTTTTCATCTAAAACTATTAAAAAAATAAATTTAAAGTGAAATATTGTGAATTTTATATAATAAATTTTTATTTATATTAATTTTATTTTTAAATATAGTCATAGAAGGCCCCATAAAATATTTAGCTTAGGGCCCCTATAATCTCAGGGCCGACGCTGTTACAATTATACACCTTATCTCTTAAATGAGTGCATATAAAATACATACACACTTTTAATGGATCACTAACAAGGGAAGGGAGAGGAAATAGAAGTCAAAGGTAGGAGGACGATGACTAACCAACTAAGCTTCCTTGCATTGTTGACCAACAAATGTTCCTCCTGGCTTGATGGGTTAGTTGGTCGAGACAAGAAAGGCAATGGGTCGATCAATGCAAGGTTAGTCAATCGATGACATAAGGAAAGAGGAAATAGAGGTCGATCGTCAATGCATGAAAGATGAACTTCTATTGGTCGTTGAAGCGAGAAAAAACTTCGTCAATCAATTATCGTTCTCTTATATTTGACTTTAGTTTTCTCTCTCATTTCTTGCCATCGACCTTTGTTTTCTTCCCTTTTCTTATGGACAACCCACCTTTTTCCTCCCTCGTCGATGACCTATTGATAGACACACACATTTAGTAAAATTGAGAGTTTAAAAAAATGATAAGTTTACTTTTGAATTGAAATGAGGGAGTGATGACTATAATAAGAGTTGGAGAGTATATTTATACCTTATATGCTAATAAATTTATTTTATTTCTCAGTACTCCATTTAGAAATAGAAATAGATTATTATGGATAGAGGCTCATTTGTATCTAAATATCAAATCATAGCATAGCATGGGATGGGACGGGACGGGACGGCAAGGGCCGTGATTGCGCCTACTGCCAAATTTGCTTTGCTTGTGTCAACGGAGATATCTATTTCATCAGACGTAATAACGTGATGCTGCTGACTGGATTTACACATTCACTTGTTTGATCGCAATAACTAACAATCTAATACTAATAGCGGCTTGAGTTTTATTTAATTAATAAATTCTTCTCGATCCATTTTATTATATATATATATATAAAATAAAATCTAAAAATAAAAAAACCAAACAATCAGCAATTTCCATCGGGATAATTTATATGTGTATATAATATATTGCAAAGTCAAAATGGCCTTTGGTTTCCCTGCAGATCCATCCACAGATTGTTTGAAAGCTGTGATGACGTAAAGCTACTATTTTATATTTAATTTGGTTGATATTTTTTAGTTTTAAAAATAAAATATAATAAATAAACACAAAATGTTTTATTTTAATTTTAAAAAATTAAAATACAATATAACGTGACGATTAACAAAGGGCGGGCGACAGGCGACAGCTATATTAGCCACTCGTAGTATTACCCTCTTTAAACACCTCCGATTTTATCGCTCTCGCTGTCTCTCTGTGCAATTAGATCGATCGCCCTCTTCCCGAGTTCCTACCGATCAATTTCCTTCGCCCTCTGCGATTATCGAACCATTTTGCCAATTTCGAGTTGCTGGAATAGCCAAAATTGGTTTCCTCCTCTCTAACTGATACGGATGGCTTCGACGATGCTCTCTCTCGCCTCCGCTCCTGCAGCATTATCGCTGCTAGATAATCACAAGGTGTTCCCTCAATTCACTGCTTAATCACAAAAAATTTCCTATTCATTTTCTTTTGTTTCATAGTTCCCCTCCGTCTGGCTGGTTGCCGAGAAATCCGACAAGTATAGAAACAAATGTGTGGAGAGTAACCAAAATTTCACGCTTTCTGTTCTGTTGTTTACGCCACTTTCCTTTTTTGGCCCCATTGTTTCCTTCTGTTCTGTCCTCGGCAGCCGAATCTCCTTTCTTATTTTTATTTTCCCCAAAATATGTACACAAAAATCTTTGAATTTTGGCAACAACGAGAATTTTAGCTGGGTTGAAAATATCTGTGTTCACTTCACTTCAGTTGAGGCCTTCTGGTGCTCCTGATCGCAGGATGTGTCTTGTCTAATGTTTAACATTTCTTTTTTTTATTTCATAAGCAACCAAAGTAGATCATAGTGATTTATGACGCTTAATTCTATTTGGACAGACGAAATTGAAGCTGGGAGGCTTGGATCACGCTACTTTCTTGGGGAATGAAAAGAGAAATCCCTTCGCTACGGTCAAGGTAATCATGGACTCTTTCAGTTGATCTCGGTATGAACTCAGCAACTTCTACCTCTCCTTACATCTTGTACACATTTTGTTTGCAAATTATGCAACTTGTCGGAATTTGATCGTGTTTTGTTTTTACTCATTATATCTCGGACATACTTTTATGATCTATTTTTTCATTGGATTGGATTTAACTGTTAATTCTAGTTGCACTCAACTCAATGCCCTTATCTGAAAGATCAAGTTTTATAGGCTACAGTGCTCGTACTCTGTATCTAAGTCAGGTTTACCAGATGTTCTTATACACTCGCACAGCTGCGCTGGGCATTTGTTCTTCAAAGACAATCACATTAAAGTAATTCCAGGGCTAACCAATCTGAGCCAGTTGGTGGCGGCGACACTTTTGGACTGAATTCCTTAATTCCTAGTTAGGCATAGAAATTATCAATGTTTCTTGATATTCACTCAACCTGGTGGAAGTTAACACAACAAAAATGATAATAATGCACCAAGCTTAAGTCTGAGTGGGTGAGTTCAGCTATATGGATTATAGTTTGACAATTATCTTTATTCATGATGATATCTTTTATAAGCCCATCTTAAGCTATGTATGCTTAAAGTTTTCTACCAAGTTTTTCTTGGTTTTCCTTACCTCTCCTGGTACAAACTTTTTCCATTCCTTCCACACTTCTCATAAGAGTGCTATTGATCCTTATTTCCGTTTTAAGTATTGTAATACCCTGAGAGCCCAAAGAAGTTAGTATATATCGAAGATAGTGTAAGGAAAGAAACAACACCAGTTGGATACCTTTCGGGCTGAATGTTGGCAAAGAACTCCCAAGTTAAGCGTGCTTGACCTAGGGTAATCCAAGGATGGGTGACCCCCCGGGAAGTTCGTGTAGGCCCATCAGGGTAAGTTGTTCCGGTCCTTCCTATCGCTCAATGGGGGATGTTACAGGTAGTATCAGAGCCGACTCTTGGAGAAGGCGGTCCGATGAGGGCGGGGAGTGGCGCCGGGGCTCGAGGGCCTGTACAAAGAGCGGCTTCTGGCAGGCTTTTAGGATGGCAGCCTTCAAAGGGAATAAGGTCTGGGACCAGTTGTAAGGTCGCATGACGAGGACGTTATGTGCTCAAAGGGGGGAGAATGTAATACCCCGAGAGTCCAAAGAAATTAGTATATATCGAGGATAGTGTAAGGAAAGAAACAACACCAGCTGAATACCTTTTGGGCTGAATGTTGGCAAAGAACTCTCAAGTTAAGCATGCTTGACCTAGGGTAATCCAAGGATGGGTGACCCCCCTGGAAAGTTCGTGTAGGCCCATCAGGGTAAGTTGTTCCGGTCTTTCCTATCACTCGATAGGGGATGTTACAAGTATCTTATCTTTAATATGAACCATTTTGACCTTATTGTGGATAATTGCATTTCTAATTCTTTCTTTTCTTGTACGGCAACGCATCTATGTAACATCTTCATCTTAGTTATGCTCATATTTTTCACATGTTACTTTATTGCTCGACATTCAGTGGCATACTGTAGAATTGGTCTTATAGCTGTTCAATGATGTATAGTAGGATAATATTTTTTCTAGTTATTTGATTTGTAGTAGGATCATATTTTTTCTTTATAAATATGAGAACAAGCAATAGGACTGCCCAAGAAATTTCTGATTTTACATTTGTCTGTGGTGTCTCTCTGCTGTTTTCTCTTACTCCATTTTTTTCTTCTTCTTCTTCTTCTTATCCTTGCTCTTTTGTGTATTCTCTTAGGTTTCCTATCATTCTTCCTTGTGTCAAGTTGACTAATAAGGGTTTTTGTTCCTCATTAAAATAAGAAAAGAAGATTCTCTAATTCCTTGAGATACCACTAGATCTTGCTCATAACTAAACCTTCAAAAGAAATGCATTTCCAGTTTATGTTTATCCCTTCTTTCTTGACTATGTGCTCCTTTCACTTCAGAATAGGATTCTGATAACCATGGATGGGCATTATCAAATTTGATTTGGCTTGTCTTCAAATCTGAAATTTTAGCTATGTGTACCTGCAGTCCTCTGGTCGAATATCCATGGCTGTTGCAGTCAATGTTTCTTGTTTTGAGGGTATAACAATGGCTCCTCCTGACCCAATCCTTGGAGTTTCGGAAGCATTTAAAGCTGACACAAATGAAATGAAGCTGAACCTAGGAGTTGGGGCATACCGAACAGAAGAACTTCAACCTTATGTGCTTAATGTTGTGAAGAAGGTCAGTTTTCTTTTGTCTATTAGTTAGTGTAATGTTCCATAGATGTACGATGCAGATGCCGTGTTATTTATATTTGCCTTTGTTATTTTTATTCCTCTTGTGACAAGGCCTGTCATCTTTTATATTACTAGAAAACTGAATGTACATCTTTTATAAATCCAATTCTAGTGTAGTAATAATCATGTAAATTCATATTGCAGGCAGAGAATATCATGCTAGAAAGAGGGGAAAACAAAGAGGTAATATATAACACTCAAATGAACTGAATGAGGGGAAGCTGCTCTTGTGTTTTTAATTTTCTACTAGTAATCTAGATTACCATCTGCAGTATCTTCCAATAGAAGGCTTGGCTGCATTCAATAAAGTTACTGCAGAACTACTATTTGGAGCAGATAACCCAGTAATTAGTCAGCAAAGGGTATGTGTGACTTAAGAACTTCTCTTACCCAAAAAAGCCAGTGTCTTTTTACATTTGTATGTCCAAGTGAGGGAGCTTTTTTAGCTTTAGATGTTTACAATATATATGTATTTGTTCAGGTTGCTACTGTTCAAGGTCTTTCAGGAACTGGTTCTCTTCGACTTGCTGCTGCACTCATAGAACGATATTTTCCTGGGGCAAAAGTTCTTATATCATCCCCAACTTGGGGTGAGTGTTTTCACTCTTTAAAATTTGTATGATTTGTCAGAAGGGCTGATAACTAACATTATAGATGAATTTTCCAGGTAATCACAAGAATATCTTCAATGATGCTAGAGTTCCTTGGTCTGAATATTGCTATTATGATCCAAAAACCATTGGTCTGGATTTTGATGGGATGATATCAGACATAAAGGTAACATGGATGCCATCATTGATGAGTTTTTTTCCTCCTCCCATCTAGGACCATAAAACTTGAATGATTTTTAATCATTAACGTTATCACATTTAGAAAATATCCTTACTTGAACAGTTTGAAATTTTTGATGTTATCATTTGGTAGCTATGCCTCCTTGCAGAAAAGGCAAGGGGAAGGCTACATACAAATAGTGATCTCTCCTGATCCTCACAAAGTGGGGAGCATTGTGCACTAGGGATGTCATTTATCATTTGGTAGTTATACTTTTAGAATTTCTGCTTTAATTTTTTTTTGTTTATGATAACACTGACAAAAATAAAAGGCAAGGGACCCCCATGCGTCCCTACCTCAAAAGAAGTAATAACCAATATTCTTGGGAATTCTAATAAATTATTGGGAAGTTTGGATTCGGCGAGACATGAAATACACACTTAGCCCCATTAATTGGTTCTCAAAAATGTTATTTGATAGATCATAATTGTATTATTTGTGTATTAAATAGTCTCATTTTATAATAAAATAAAAAAGTATATGATAAATTAAGATACTAGTTGCATTTTAAGCTGCCTAACACCTCTTTATAATCTATGATTGAATGATTTTATGTTATTCGTGGTCAAGTCATCCATGTTTTTTGTTTATGTAACGGTTGGTTTGTGGTCAAATTCATCCATACATTTTGTATGTGTAATCTGATCAATGAATATAAAAAATTACCCAAGAAAGAGAGAAACAAAGAGCAGGGAGCAGGGACTGACGGCCATCACTATACCTGGAATAGTTATTGCTGATACCACCAATAATACTGATTAGGATGAAAATTTTAATTGAGGAAGATGAACTAGAATTGAGTATAATTCTTTTGTGATAGGAATTAAGAAGAATTAAATGGGAAACTCATGGATATGTTTTCTACTTTTGTAGAAAAGAAACACCAAGTATGATCTTTTTCATGAATATATATTCCAATATTCAAATTATTGGAGATGTAAATAATATTTTGAAGTCTTTCATGAAAGTAGAAGGTTAACATGCTCTGTTTTATTTATTGACAATTTTCCTCATGGGATCAGGTCATTCGTCCTGTTTTTGGTTTCATACCTAAGTGTGAGCTCTCTCTGTTTGTAAATGTATCTCGAAGAATTCTGTCTGACCTTTTGTTTTTCTTTCCATCTATACAGCATATATGTCCTAAAATTGATTTTGTGTTCATATATGATATACATATTTGTCAACACATAACATACATCATATGTTCTGCTTGTCCTGTGGTGATAAATTGTAGGCACATGAAATAAGTGAGACACGCCATGTGGCCTGGCCACTTGTGTTGGCTCAATTGAAGTTATAGATGCTTGCTTTTTTCTCTACATGGGATGTCAATTGGCATTCTTGAATTCTTATATTTTGAGTTACAATCTTTTTTGGCTTGCAAATTTATATACTTGCTGGATAACTTATTAACTACTGAATTAAATTTTTTTTCTTAGATGTGTGTTATAATGGTATCTTGTCAATAATACCATGCCACTTTGTACATTAATGACATTTCCTTTTGTTAGTTGAATGGTATCTTCTAGTTGTATTAGCATAATATTTTGGTGCTTTCTTGAAAAAAAAATATTTATTTTATGCATCCTTGTGTTTTTGTCACGATCCAATCCCATATCGGTAGTCTAGTTAGGATGCCTTGGGTAAATTATTTTGTCTCATGGTTTATGAGTCACTTTCAGCTATCATTTTTAGGTGAGGACTCATGGTGTTACAGTTTGTATCCTCATTTCCCTCCCAAATTTTTACATCCCATGTTCACATCTATATTCATATCCACAGTCATGCTTTTTAGCCTTTTTAAAGTAGGTAACTAGATTTCTTTCTTTTGTGGTTCTATGATCTACATACTCAAATGTTCTCTTTTCAGGCTGCCCCTGAAGGATCTTTTATATTGCTTCATGGCTGTGCTCACAACCCAACTGGCATTGATCCAACTCCTGAACAGTGGGAAAAAATTGCTGATGTCATTCAAGAGAAGAGTCATATTCCATTTTTTGATGTTGCATATCAGGTAGTCTGGCTTTTTGTTCCATTTTCTATTTTTTTTTTTTACTAGTAAAATGGAATCTGGATTACATGAAGTTTCCACTTGTCACCATGTCCATATTATAGAAGTTTAAAATGGCAGTATCTTTTTTTTTTATTTATATAATTAATTGTTTTATTTCTTTCAACTTACACTTTATTTTCCTTAGATGGATCTCCCACAAAACTCACCATGGACAGTTTTAGCAACTGCTGAAATGTCAAGTGTTAACATTATTGGATGGATTTTTTTTTCTTTTATTGCTGGATCATGTTAGTTGATGAAATTTTAGGTCTATCATTTGATGTTTATTAATTTTCTTATTTTTAATCAAATATTTATTTATTTAATTAATTCTCTTGAAACTTTAGTCAACTCCAATTCAACTGCTTACCGTTGATCCTTTTATATCAGGTCAATACTTCAATCTGATTTTTGGAATATTGATATAGACACTTTTATGACTTAAAGGGACCAAAACTTTAAACTGTAAATCTTATTTTAATTGAAATTTGAGAAAAAAATGAATATCAGATGTACTTGGTACAACACGAAAAATCCCAAAATAGGTTGGTACAGGCCCATATGTAAACCAGTTTAGGATATACTCCTTTTTTAACTTGTTTTCATCTAGTACATTATAGTATTAACAACTATGGTTACCACCATTTCATGGAAAACTCTTGTTAAGAAATTTTAGGTCTTTTCCAATTATTTGCGTTAGGTCTTTAGATCTTCTCAATTCCACTCTATCAAGGGATGGCATTATCTAAACTCAACTCTGGATTTCCCCAAACAATCCACTAATGAACCCAACTTCCATGAAAGGACCACCCTAAGTCCAGAAACCCTCACCTAAACTCATGCCTACTCTTCCTGGGCTTCAGATGACTGCTTTACACTTCTATTGTCTGAACTTGTATTTTTACCATAGGGATTTGCAAGTGGAAGCCTTGATGCTGATGCATCATCTGTGAGATTGTTTGCTGCACGTGGTATGGAGCTTCTAGTTGCTCAATCATACAGTAAAAATTTGGGTCTTTATGCAGAAAGGATTGGAGCAATCAATGTTATTTGTTCATCAGCAGATGCTGCAGCAAGGTACAGTCAATCATCACACTTTTTACCATGTTTTTATCAGTGGTTTAGACCGTTCGAGGCATTCTCTGATTAAAATGTGTGTAGATGCAAGTATAGTCATTTAACAAATTCAATTAGGTTGTATTTTTGTTTCTACATGAATCTTTCTTCCACGTAGGATTATCGATTGCGTGCTTATCAGATTTCATGCTCTTAACTCTGTTGAAACAATTTGTCTAAAGATTTTTTATTTGGAAACCAAACACTATTGCTATTATTGGTCCCTATATTACTTTTTGGCTGCGAATGCTGATAGGGAAGTTCTATTATCAAACTGGTCCCATCTCCTTGCACCGTCACCGTGTCTATTCCCTTCTCCATCTTCCATTGTAAAAATTTTGGTTATTTATATTTTTTAAGATTACAAAGGTACCCACCCTTGATATATCTGTTTTACTCCCTAAATTCGTCATTGAGATAGTTTCTGCAAAAATATGATTTCCCCCACACAATATGAATTCAAGTTGTTCAACAATCCAGTCTTTCTCATTATAATTCCACACATCACTCACCTTCATACTGTCAAGGTCAGAAGAAAAAATAAAATCTATCTGAGAAGTACATTCATCAACTTTCTCTTTGTCCCTCTCTCCTAATGCAAAATCAAAGTCAAGAACTGGTTGTGACAAAGACTCCCATGAATCTTTCTATAGGAGTGAAAGATTTCCTTCCAGCCAGATAATCATATTTTAACTGGAAGATTTGGAAGAGACTTCTCCATTAATGTTACTGAAACTTGTAATGATTTGTGTCAATTGCACTATGAACTTTTTCTGCTACATTTCATTTTACTTCCAGTTTTACCAAAAAAATCCCCCACAATGTCACCTGAGAGAAGGTTTGTTATTAGCAAGCCAAACACTATTTATTCTGGATGGAAAGGCTTAAATTGTTTATTGAATTTGTCAACAATTGCAAAGAAACAAATATATAAGAAAATTCCGACTTAGTCTCAACTTGGTATCTGGAATTGAAGTGGTATTCTAGTCCATACAAGAAGACCTTTCTCTGAAAAATGGAAGCAATATATGTAGGTGAACAACTACTCCCTTTAATGAGAAGCCTCAACATATCTTCTTCTCATGAACTTACATCATGGTGAATGGCTTGTTATTTCACAAGAGCTACAAGCCTTTATTGATACTCATATTCTTTGTATGCAGGGTGAAGAGCCAACTGAAAAGGCTTGCTCGGCCCATGTACTCAAATCCTCCCATTCATGGAGCTAGAATTGTTGCCAATGTGGTAGGCAATCCTGCTCTTTTCAACGAATGGAAAGAGGAGATGGAAATGATGGCTGGTAGGATAAAAAATGTGAGACAAAAACTATTTGACAATCTCTCAGTAAAGGATAACAGTGGGAAGGACTGGTCATTCATCCTCAAGCAGATTGGCATGTTCTCCTTCACTGGCCTCAACAAAGCGCAGGTAAAGATGTTTAAGATTTTTACATCAGCATTCATCCATAATGTTAAGGCGCGTAAATTCGTCTCAGTACTGAATACCATCTTGAGATAATTGCTTAATTCATTTCCCCTGCTCAGTTCACCCTTGACATTGTCTCAACAAATTTCTAATGTGTGCTGCACGCACCAATAAAGAAATTTGAGTTTCAACCCTATTAAATTATATTCAGTTGTCATCTGAATATATTTATATTCTAATTATTCTCCCTTTATTTCTTCTCCTTTTACGCAATCAGAGCGACAACATGACGGACAAGTGGCACGTCTACATGACAAAGGATGGAAGAATTTCCCTAGCAGGGCTATCTTTGGCCAAATGCGAATATCTTGCAGATGCCATTATCGACTCTTACCACAATGTCAAATGAAAAAGATAGATAGCAGGTAACACGTAAACAGCATGCCATTAGATTTTGGTGATTACATTAGTTAGTTTACCATCAGCTAATGGAAACAATTTTGTCAGAACCTTGTAATAAAGTTTGTCTGCTCTGTCCAAAGCCTCTGTGTTTCCAGTTCTATCTAAGGCGGGCAACACTTCTCCTGTACCCTGTACCCACAAGCGATGTGGCGTAATGGTATTTTTGAGCTCTTGCAAGATGCTTTTCCTGCCTAAATTCTTGGTCTATGATTACTTGAATGTTTGTGTAACCTACGGATTGACTGACATATCTTTCTATTTCGATATTTACGGTTAATATTTACAAGAATAACAACATATATCGCGGGTAAAAAGGTTGCTTGTTTGATTTTGCTTTCAGTTTTTATGTATTCTGTTTCAGTGTCCGTAGGTGGATTTCTGTTTCTCAATTAAAATCATGTTTTTACTTCATTACCAATAGCTTCGTATTGTGCTTAATGGTCCCACTCTTATCAAATTACATTGCAGAGTAAGAATGGAATAACAACTGTAACATAACATTATAAAATACCTAACGGGGATTTGGATTGGGTTATTCAATGGGACAGACAGACGGGGAACCTTGGGCAAGAGGCACAAGCGATGTTGCTTTGTTTACATGATTCGTCTCTATAAATAACATTTTTTAAGTGTTTGTTTTGATATTTTTTTCAAGTATCCAACTTTTATATCAGTTTGATTTTCATTTGCATATTCATGCGATCATTTATTTTTATTTTGGTGCAATGATGTGTTGCCCGATGTGAGCATGGAGAGGGTTGGGTGGGTGGCCATCCCCCCTCGCTTTTGCTCGCGTCGGACTGATAACATAACAATTCGCTTTTGTTTTGTTATTCAATATTTCTATCCAATTTTGTGACATCATTTTTATTAGTTTAAATAATTATTTATATTTAAATATTAGATATTAAAATTAATGAAAAACATTAAAAATTACTAAACTCTAAATAAATTTAAGAACTCTACTCAGTTCTGAATATTTTCTCATTACAGTTATATCTTTCTTTAATATTATTTTTTTTAATATTAATTTACCGTCACTTTCAATTCAAAATCTGTCTACTATTTTTTTTTAATATTTTTATAAAATTTTGAAATTATTTTTCTTTTATGATACAAAATAGAACTTCACTATGTGCAAATATAAAACATTAGTCTTCCATCGCTTGAACTCTCCTGATTACAAACTACGTGGTTAAATTAAAAAAATGAATAATTGATATATTAAAAGAGTATTACTTATTTAAATTTTAATTATATTGTGAAATTAATACAAACTTAGAAACTGGTATGTGAAATTGATAAGTTTTCATCTGTTGTAAAATTAATTGATCGACAAAAATTGGGTAAGTTTTTGAAATTAACACCTTTTCTTTGCTAAGGTAATATTTGACTTTTTAACTTCAAATATTCTAGGCACATAGCAACAAAAAAAAAAAAAAAAAAAAGACTATTTTGAAGAATTTTATTTCCAACGGAATTAGTAAGGGATAGGTAGGGGCTTACACGATCGCACGTGACCGGCATTTAAAGGGAAGTATTCGGAAGAGGAGCAGAAATCCGATGCAGCCTGCAGCCTAGTCGCTAAATGTACGATCTGTCTCTCACGCATTCCCAGGTAGTAATCAAGCGGCTCCGGTGAAAAGGAAGGCGAAGATGAGATCCAACTAATCAGTCCCATACTATGGAAACCCTAGGCATAGCAAAACGGGGGAGGTGTCAGTGCCACGCGGTCGAGTGGGCCCCCCATGGCACGCGAAAAAGACTAAAAGAGTCAAGCGGCCCAGCGGAGAACTGGAATGGAATCTACACCTTCGCCACACACAAAACCGTAAACCGGATGGATATACATATATCTATATATATGTATGGCCCCCTTATATATATATGCATTCACTCACCCAATTCTCGTTGTTTATTGCCCACTGAGCTTCAGAGATTTCTCTCTCTGCGCCACCCCTACCCCATCTCTTTCTCTCCTTTCTCTCTAGAGGTTGAAGACCAACCGGGAACACAGATGACGGCGGACGAGTGGGTTGCAGCGGCGTTGACGGACGACGCGGTGGTGGCGGAGCTCTTGTTCCGGCTGAAGCAGTCGACGGAGTCCCTGGCGTTGCCGCGGCCGAAACAGCCGACGGTGTCGCTGCCGCGGTGGGGGCAGCGCCAGCCGAGGTCGAAGCCGGCGGTGTTGAGGAAGGAGGGAGACTCGACGAGGTGCAGCCCCACGACGCCGCTCTCCTGGAGCTGCGGCGGGGGCGGGGACGGCTCTCCCAGCGACGGATGTGACGAGTCCAGCCGGCCTTCCGATTGTTTCTCCGGCGGCAGATCCAAGGTTCGTATCTCCTCCTTCGCATGCGGCGGCGGAGTGTCGCACTTTTTCCGTTTGTCTGAAATAACGTCGGCCAGCGAGTCTGGTTTCATCTCACTCTTTTGGATTCCGAGTCCTTTCCGCTCTCAGAGCTCTCTTTATTTTCTGAACTCGACGAAGTTTCACTTTATTCATCGTCTTATAACTCCGCAATTGCCTGCCTTATCATCTTCCGATGACCGTGTTAACTTTCCGGCGGCCTGATCTGTGTCTGTATCAATGTCTCCGTGTTGACCGAACTACCCCTGTTTGTGCGGTATAATTCCATGGGAACGAGTCTGGTAATCGAAGTACTTTCCGAAGTCGCTGTTCGTTCATCCGTCGACGAGACGTTACTGATGTGCCTTTGCGTTTAAATGACGATTCTATCCTCTCTGGCCGGTCTCATTTACTGTATGGCCCGTGAAGCCGTGGCTCCGCTCGCCGATCCCCGAACATCGTTTTCAGCACTCGCTTGTCTTGTCAAGTTGACGAAAATGCCCCCGCATGACGTGGATCTCCGATCGGCGGCCGGTGAGTCACCGTCCGCGTCCGATACGAACGAGTATTTAATTTTTCGTGTTTTGCTTAGATTTTATTTGGACCGAATTGCCCTTATTGTGGCGGGGAAATTACAGTCACGTGAGGGTCAGCTGAAGGGGGATAAGGCGATCACGTTTTCTTCTAGCCTCCTTTTCCGGTCGCCTGTCATTCTCTCTCGGCTTCGCCTCCAGGAAAGCCAGGGGTCATGTATTTCTCAATTTGACCGAAATGCCCTCCGTTGTCTCAGATTAGGTCGTATTTCTTTAAATATTTTTATTATTGTATTTTTTTTTAACAAAAAGAATGTTTTCTCAACTGTGTTAACCTTCCGATAGAAAAGGATACAAAGTTCCAGCCTCCAATTTTGTCAAATAGTGAAACGAAAAGTTATCGAGGTGGGGGATTGGTAAGAGTGAGAAATCAGGAAGCTTCCCAAATCCCCTGTACATGCCTCCTTTGCCCTTATAAGAATCGGACGAAAATGACCTCAACGTAATTCTGCCTCCCCAGGGAGGGTATCTTGGTCCTTACATACACAGGGTGCTGTTAGATGTGGACCCAACTAGCATCGCTTGGCCCTTGGTATTTCGGTGAGGGGGTCTGGGTGTGTCGGTCTATCTCTACGTATTAATTTTCTCTACGTATTAATTTTATATGTTTGTGGGGTGCGTGCAGGTTACATTCATTTTGACCTTTCAGCGCCTTTTCTTTTTTATGCTTTTGTTTTCTAGCTTTTACTGCTAGATAATGGAAGTGTTCGGCTCTGGGTCCTTTTATACCGGGCGGACCTGAATGTACACGTGTAGCGCAGCCGCCTCGTGGAACCAGGACGAGCGGTGGCCGTCGGATTTTAGTCAAAAAGCGTAGGAGGGAATCGACGGTGCTCATGGTGTGAAGAATGGAGCATCCAGTATCAGCCAGAAAGCGACTCCTCCTGGCCTTGTTGGAGGAAATATTCAATCTGGTGATGGGATGTCACATGCACATTTGAGATGGAAAATTTTAATTTAATTGAATTTCTCTAATAATTGCAACAGCATCCATCAAATACTCGAATTTAATGGGTTATACATTTATCTATAAAATATAAAAATTGACATGATATTTTGACACACGGGTTGGAGCTGGATGCTCTGATTGTGAATTTTGTGATATCATTAATTGGGATCGTACAAAAATTACAATAATATTTGTTTTTCTTTTGTTGGCGATGGTGCCGACGTCAATTTTGCCAGGTTGGAGTTGCTTTTCCTACGTGGAGACAGACCCAATCATGTAGAGTGCGCTTTGTCATCTTCCACGTCAGATGTACACCCGCAAATGGCGCTACTAGTTGAAGGAACTATTCACTACATCCGAAATTTAATTTATTTTGGGTTAAGATATGATGGCCATTGGCCCTATTCTCTTGCTATTAGCTGAAATAAGTGAAAATTATCTTCTTGAATTTTTAGTGCTCTGAAATAATAAATTCTCCATCAAATGGTCCGGCTTGTTTCGTGCCCTCTTCCTCCCTTTCTTGTTTTATCTTCTTGAATTTTCCTTTTTTCCCTGTAAAATGTTGTGAAGATTGCTCTCTTTTTTTTCTTTATGGGCCCATAGTGATTTTATTTCTCCCTTGGTTGGCTATAGCTTATCCGCACATGTAAAGGCCACTTCTAATACAATGAACATATATGGCAAAGCGCATTTGATATTTGTTCTTTTCTATCCTTTTCTGGCACGCACTTAAGAGTTTTCCTATCAGATGACTTTTTTTCTCATTATTATATGGATAGAGTGTATTGATAAATCACAAGCATCTGTTTATAACTTTTTCTGGACGAATAATCGGTGTTTGTGTCTGTTCAGTCCATTTGCCACTAGCATATGCTGAATTATGGGTGTTTTCAGGGTATTTTCTCTAATGAGACTGCAGCTAATGGCACATCTGCCAACAAGCGATCAAGAAAGAAAAAGGTAGAGGCACCTTGAAGAGAACCCAATTCCTCTTTGGTTTTCTACTTTATCATATAAGAATGCAGTTTGTTTTCCAGTGATCTTTGATATCACTGCATCGCACCGTGATGATTTGGCACTTTGTGTTATGGGCAGACATTAGCTGAACTTAAAGAGGAGGAAAGTTTACTGCTAAAGGAAAGGATGCATTTGAAGAAAGTGAGCAACTGAAACAATCTAACTTGTTTTCCTTCCACTTTTAATTTTTATGGGAAGTCTGATACTAACTTATTAACACAATTTGCATTTATAAAACAGGAATTGGCTACCTTGCGTGTAACACTAAAGGAACAGAAGGACAGAAGTGAGAATTTGAAGAGACTCAAGGTAACCCACTTTTTCTTTTCTTCACTAATCTCCTAATACACATTTGCAGCATCAATAGATTCAATAGAGAGCTTTCTCTGATACAGCAGAAATGCAATTTAATTAATGTTATCAAATCAAATGAACCAGTAACAGGCATTCCAATTTGTTGGCTTGCTAGTGTAAGCTATCCTATATTTCTGAGCAGCCAACGGAAGCTTTCTTAAATTTTCGAGGGGCCAATTCACAGTTAGTTATCTGAAACAATACAAATGTTATAGTTTACAATTAATGCAGTTTTGAGATTTCTTTTTTTCTTTTTTGGTGGGGCAAGTAGTAATTAAGTTGAATCTTTTAAGATGGCATGTTCATGGTTTACGAAGATATTGTTGTCTAAGGGTGTGTGGAAAGATTTTAATCATTAGAACTGTCAAAGCAATTTGCCAATTTCCCATTATGTTCTTGCAATACCTATGTGCTATGTGCGTGTGCATGTGCTTTAGAGAGGGAGAGAGGAAATTCATGCTAACTAGAAATTTAAATTTCCTGTATGGAACTTTGGAACGAAATATATTCATTCGTGGGTGTGCTTTATGCTTTTTTGGTTGATATTAGTATCTGACTTTAGAGGGAAACATGTCAGCAACGTATTCAGAATCCAAGATTATCATCAGGGTAACTTTTTCTTTTTCTTTTGGTAATCGTTGTAAAAAGAATAAAGATATTGGGCTTTAAAGAGCTGGACATAAAAAGAATGCTTACTTATACATTCATCTTTTTGTAAGTTGTGTTGGCTATAGTGGCAAGCATTGGTTTCTGTGTCTCTATATTAGTATTCTCTAGAGAGTATCCAATATAATACGAGTATACTTTTTGTTGGAATAATTTTGAATGGTAGGATACAAGTCTTGAGGCTTTTATTCAATGGGATGTATGTGTTTATTGCTTAAGAAGACAGTCCAGCTTATGCATAAATCCAATAAAGGCACTCTTGTTAGGGTCAACCCCTGATGTATGTATGTCTATTTGGGGTGATTGAAGTTGTCCCATTGTTTAACAAACACTAGATTTAGGGTAGTTTGCGGTTTCATATGAATATGATGATTTTGGCTTCCAACAGTGCCAGTTACAATTTTTTTTTTTTTTTTTGATAATGTGGGTGATCACCTTGTCAATCAGTCCATGCTATAATTTTCCTTCAAACTTAGTGCTCCGAAAAATCCCTTTCTAATTTTATGACTGCTTACTGTTCAAACATCGGTTATCATTTATCAAACTTCATCATGGCCTTAAGACAGACAAGGTGATGCTGAATATTCTTTTTGCAGCTCGATCTTCATATACAATCAGCAAAGAAGAGGGCAGCAACATCAGATGAGCCAGAGGCAACAAATTTGGGTCAATCCTATCTGGTGGACGTTTCTTCTCTGGGACATGTGTCAGTCCTGCGGACAATTACCATGCCTGCTCATCACCAAGCAGCTGCTCCCTGCAATGTCAAAAAGGAAGCTGAGACCAGAGAAAGATGCTTCATTCTTCCTGACCTAAATGCAATGCCATCTGAAGAGGACTCGAGCTGCGAGACTCCATATGTGGCAAGCTGATGAGAGACAACCCTGTTGTTTCTCTTTTCTATCTGAAGCAAGTTGGCTGTGGACCAGAAAGGGGCGGGCTTATTGTCTTGGTTCAATAAAGGCAGCGCGCTCACTCACTGGTCTTGAATTTGCTTGCAAATGGCCGAGAGGAGTTACCTGTAAGTATAGAAGACCTCCTGCCCGAACATGCGAAATTAGCAGTTGCAATCGCCATCCTTGCAGAGAAGGTTTCAGGATGATAGTGTAGAGATGATCTTTAGCTTTTAGCAGTGGCGACGTGTAGAAAATTTGGAGGTGGTGCAGGTAGGTTTCCTGTGTTCTGGGAACCTTCCATCGCATCAAAGACAGATTTAAAAAACAAGCATGTCTTTATTCTTTCGCATGCATATAATAGTTAGTTTGATGATATTGTTCCAAGTACGTACCACTACCACTACCACTACCCCTACATAGAAATCTTGTTTCACAGATTTATTTTGCTCCCGCTCCATATTGCTTTTCTCAGGACAGTTGAGCTAGAAATTTGAAGAGATGTGTGAAGTAGAATAATGGCCTCTCTTCACTTCTCTTTTATCTTCTGTATTCTGTATCTGCTCGTCTCTACACTTATCATCCAAATATAAAAACTTTTGTCAGTTTTTACTTTTTACTATATATTATTAAATCTATCATCCAAGTGCAACTAAAAATAAGCTTGTCTTTGAAAATTTATTTATTTTTTAAAAAAAATTATGGAGTTCAAAATAATAGCATTATTGTTTTTCATTTATGTTAGGTTCAAGAGTGGTTGCTGTTAGAAATTAAAAATTGTATCTTTTACAAGATTTAAGATGCAATACATACAAGTAAAATCTTAAAATATTTAGCATTAAGCAATATGAAATCGGAATTTGCAAAATACGTTGTTAAGATGTGTGATAAAAAGTTAAAAACTCTTTTCTTTCTAAATGTATGATTAAATCGGTTTCTGCAAATTCTATTCTATTCTATTCTTAATTAATCGCATCCATACATTTGAATTATTATGCTTATTCGCGAATTCATAAATTTTGGAATGAATTAATTCCAATGGTGCAATCTGATAGAATTTTTTAACTCTTATCATGAACAAGACTCGGTGTTTCCCAGCATCCAAACATGCCAAATCAATCTCTCTCCCCCCCCCTCCCCTCCCCTCCGAGTGTCAAATTGGGCACTCGCAGTTATATGTCGGAGTGTGGAGAACTCAATGATTCTTCCACGCTAAAACCCTCTTTCCTCTAGACGACTCCTAGGCTCAGCGGTGGCGATGGAGCCAGACGTGAGCATTGAGACCAGTTGCAAAATCAGAATCGCAATCCTCCCGATCGGGTCCATCCCGTCCGCTCGCTTCCGCGAGTACGCTTCGATGCTCATCCGCCATCACAAGATCGATCTCTCCACAATCAGTTCGTTCTACACCGAGCACCAGAAGAGCCCCTTCTCCAACCAGCCCTGGGACTCCGGCAGCCTACGCTTCCAATTCATGATCGGTGGCTCACCGCCCAGCCCCTGGGAGGACTTCCAGTCCAATCGTAAGATCCTTGCCGTCATTGGCATCTGCCATTGTCCGTCTTCTCCCGATCTCGGCTCCGTCATCGATCAGTTCTCCGTCGCATGTAAGAGCTACTCGTCCTCGCTCGTCCAGCGCTGTTTTGCTTTCTGCCCAAGTGATTCTCAGGTTCGCTTCATTTTGTTTCTCAAGTTGCTTCCGCCGTTAATCTTGTGAATTGCAGCGATGAGGGCAGTAATTCTAGGTGATGTGGCATTTAAAAAGGATAACAATGAGAATGATCTTAATTCGAGACGAAATGGGCCATGAATTCAAATTAGATCATTTCTTTCTAGTACTGAATGAACATATGAGTGAACCAAGTTGTGTCTGAAGTGGACTGGGACTGGCTGATAATGTAATGTGCTTGTTGTAGGTACCGCAATTTTAATTGTAATGTTTAAGGTGGTGGAATTAAGTAGTAGTAAGAAGTGTAACTTAAATTCTTGGGAGAGAGCACCCCAGCGCCATTATTCATGCTCTTGAGCCCGTGTTACTGAGTTTTAATAGAATTTTGGAACAACACCATGACTTAATATGTTGGTTTGGATGATAGATTGAAATAAAATATTTCTAAAAGTTGGGAGCTGGACTGCTGCTTCTACGGCTTTCAGCTAAGGAACTTCGGTTTGGATGCTGGGCTGACTGGCTTTGCTCCTATCTGGGTTTTGATCATAATGCATATTTGACATGGTTACTTGTCATGTGATTCTTAGTGATTACTTATCAAAGAAGTGATTCTTAATGATTGTTTAGGACCGGATATGTGGAGAATGAGGAATCCTCTCTGAGATTTTATTTATTTAATTTTTGGAAGCTTTTGTGTAGAAAAGATTACATGTAGGCCTGCTTGTTTTTTTGAAAAATTTGAATGGAAACAAGAGGATATGTCTTGACCAGATCAGAAAAGGGAAAAAAATTGCTTATGTGTGTGCAATTTGATTTGGCATGGCATAATTGTGTACTTTTATTTTGCCAGCTAGAGGATGATAGCAGAAATGAGGGTAACTTAGTTCTCTTTCCGCCTGCTGATCGTCAAACCCTGGAGATCCACTTGCTCACAATTATGCAAGATATTGCAGCCTCATTGCTGATGGAATTTGAAAAGTGGGTTCTTAAAGCTGAATCTGGTGGAACCATTCTCAAGACACCTTTAGATTCTCAAGCCAGTCTCAACTCAGAGGAGGTTAATGTTTTAGGTGTCCCAAGGGCTTGATTCTTAATTTTCTTCCAATTATCATTTTTATTTAGGCTCCAGTCAACTTTAAGATGCTATGCCCCTGAATTTTGCTACTTCTGGTGATTGATAAAATTGCAGGTAATTAAGGCAAAAAAACGGAGACTTGGCCGTGCACAAAAAACTATTGGGGATTATTGCTTATTGGCAGGCTCGCCTGTTGATGCTATTGCCCATTATTCTACAGCACTTGAACTTGCCAGGTTGACTGGGGATTACTTTTGGTTTGCTGGGGCTCTGGAGGGCAGTGTTTGTGCCTATCTGGTAAGGATACTGTAAGAGTACAAGATAAACTTGCTTATTTTGGATAAAGATAAGAAAAAAAAAGAAAGGGAAAAACACTCACATATTTTTGAAGTGATCAACTGATCATCATACAATATGCATGATGTTGACTTAGTGTTAGAGGTGGTTACATTTTTTCCTGTACAATATGTGTGCTTTATTTTTATTATTTATTTATTTATGAGTGCCATGCCATGAACTCTAATTTGTATGAAGTGGATGATGGTGTTGTTTGGGGGGGGGGGGGTGTTTACTGAAACATTATTCGCATGCATGACTTGCCTATAGTATTTTGCTACAATCCTTTTTGAACTGGGTTATACTGATAAATATGTAGATGCTTGGTGATGTGTGGCTTCCAGGCACTTGTTTATGAACTGGGAGAAAGGCGAATCTCGGTGTTTCTTTAACATGACTATATTAAGTATTTCATACTCATGTCTGAAGATGCCTTCTGTTGATTGGGTGCATAGATTACCTGAATGTGTCAGATTCCTTATCTAAGCTTCTCTGTCATGTCTGAAATTTTGTGCGTAAAGCAATTATTTGTGACAGATTAATCATGTGCAAATAGTTACTTAAATGAAATATACCAAGGGTACTGCACGGAAGATAAAGTGCAACTGTCCAAGAGAGGACAAAAATTTAGAAGAGGAAGCTAGGAGCTTCGTAGCTTGGTGAGGTTTTCAGTATCATTGCTAATATACATTGGACTTCTGAAACGTGAAATATCACATACCTGAGCATTACCAGCCAGCTTAAATGAAAATTATGGTTAGCAAAACTTGGTATCTGATTTCCCAGCCAATTTCCCCTATTGTTCGTTGCTTATTCCCGGAAGATACTGTATGGCAACAAGTTTTATGCAGTAGTTTTTACCTAATTTTTTTATACAATCATGGATCCTGCTAAACATTGTGGAGTTATTTCCATGATCATTGATAGGTTGATTACTTCAATGCTTTCATTGTGATCTTATGCTGGTCCTTACTATGCTTACACGAGCTTTTCATCTTTGTATTTGATCTTTTTCTTATAATGCATGTAATTATTCTCCATATTGCTTGAGTTTTTAGGTTGACCGGATTGGCCAGAAGGACCCCGGTCTAGATGAGGAGGAGGTTAAGTACCGGTACAAAAGTGTCATCTTGCACTACAGGAAGTCATTTATACAAGACAATGCTCAGAGGTACCGTTCTTCCTTCTATCCTTTTGATGTATCACATTTGGAATAATCATGATGGTTCTGCTGTTGTCTGCCTGATGACATCTGGATATTTGTGTTTTAGATGCATATAACACCATTCCCCTCTGCGGATCTTGCAAGCTAGGGATACTCCCTACCTGAACCCTTTTTGTGGAGACAGTACAAAGAAGCATTTGAGACTTTTTTTGATATGAACAGGAAGTAGCCAAGTTAGACTTTGTAAAGCACTCACAAACTAAAACCAAAAGGTGCGATGGGGCAGGAAATGCTGCTTAGGAAGAGAAAGATAGGGAATCAAATAGCAATCAATGTGAATGTGTTTCCAGCAAGGTAGTAAAGGGTGAAAGGCGCCTTTAAGGTGCAATGATGTTCATATTACCTAAGGCGCTAGGCACCAAAAAAGTGCTCACCTGAGCATAGTCAGGTGCTAAATTAATAAAAAATTAATAATAAATATATTGAATCTAAAAAAGACAATCAAATAATTCATACAATATAACACCTAAAACATTCCTAAATACAAATTCTTTTAATATTTTTCAACCAAAGACATAAAATGTAGCAGCAGATAGACAAGGTTGAGTTTGTTTTTCTCTACTTGATTTCTCATTTTTCCTCTTCCTATTAGATTCTTCAGGGCATTCGCTTGCCTTCTTTGATTTTCAGAGACAATGATCTTTTATTTTCATTTTTTCCCCTTCATTACAGCACAGCGGGCGAGCGATGATTAGCTTAGTAATTGATTTCTTTAGATTGAGTAATCCCATCAGCACTTCTAGTGGTAAATGTGTTCCTATTTATAGCTGGTCCCAAGTTTGTATAAAGGAGGGGGGCCTGTGTTAGGTAGCAGGTAGCAGACGTGAAACTCATTGGATCAAACATCATGATTCTAGATAAATAAAACCATTGGGGTGTAATCCTCTTAGCAACCTGATGTATTTCCCAAGTACAGTGAAGAATGGGTTAGTGTCGCTGCATCCGTACCTTGGATGTAGTGTTAAATCTGCAAGGGTTCTCGCATTTTCGTTAAGTCTCACTTTTTCTCTATTGGCATAGAAAGGTCCCTTGAAGTAGTCATGCTGCCTTTTAGGATAAAATATAGTTTTGTTTCCTGTGTTTTTCATATTGGACAACCTCTTGTCTATAACTTTGTTGCATGCATACAAGCATACGTTGCTAATCCTGGTACAGTAAATTTTATTAGAGGGATCTCTGCTGAAATCTCTCTTTCAGATGGTAGTTTAAAGGTTGCCCATTTATATTGTGTCTAATTTATCCCCAAATTGATGGTAAAACTGATGTTCTGAATTGTAGTTTGAGTGATTTGTTTTGGTGTGTGTTGACAGTAATAAACTGAGAAATTGGGATCTAGTTTTGCCAACCAGAGTTTGCTTATACTAATGGATGATCAATCAATCTGCTGGAAGGAATCCTTTTTAAATTTTTCATATTTTATCCACAAATTGATGCTCATTCTTTCATGAATTGTTGGTCCAGCACATCAGCGACCTACATTCCAATGTCAGGAAGAAAATTACACAAAGTAATGGAAATTATAACTTGTATAGAATGAAACTAGATTTCATTGAAGCAGGTAATGTAATGGCTCGTGTACATCATGAATTTTACTTTAAATATCCTTCAATAAACTCCATGCTTAAGCCACTAATCCTTTTCATATTGTCAAAAAATTTGATCTAATTTTTAAATGTATTTGATTTCTGTTGACATTAAGTACTTCTTTCTTTAAGGGGGCATTTTTGAACCCCTCGTAATCTGTTAGCAGGTTTTTCTATAAGTTTGCTTTAATTCCCTTCAGCTTAGCATGTATTCCCCACTTTGTGCTCTGCTTAATATCAGATTAAAGAAATTCTCAAAAGGATGTCGTTTCTTCTTTAATATTGAAACTTTATTAACTTCTGCTGTTTAGTCACTTCATCATGCAAATAATTTATTACCTTTTACTGTTCATATGCAAAACTTCTAGATGTTTATCTTTTAAATCATTTTGGCATGCAGAGTATCCCCTCTAAGCTTTGAACTTGAGGCTACATTGAAGTTGGCAAGATTTCTTTGCAGGTGAACTTGTTAAACCTGTCACATATGATTGAAGCATATTCTTTTATTTCTCTGGATTCCCCTATATAGATTGGAATGAAATCCTGGATATTTTGAGACAGGTGTGTGATAGAAGAGGGGCATTCCTCAACTATGGAGATCTATATAGACTCCAATAACTGTAACTTGGAACAGTGGTACTAGGATCACAGCCGTCACTATCCTGTGGAACAAAGGAAAAATGATCCAAGAAAACCTAGAAGACAAACTAACATTACTGTAGGGTGCTAAAATGAAAAGCAATTTGAAACTATGTATCTGAATCTGACGCTGGGGCAAAATAAATGACTACCAATTTGTTCTCATTCTAATTACTATTGGAATTATCTTTTAAGATATATGTGTGTGTGTGTGTATGACTTGCTTCCAGTTGAACTACTACTCCAAACAGCACTCTAACTAAGCCTACCTACTTGTAATGCATACAGAGGAAATGCTGTATTGTGTGCTGTACCCATTCTGAATACCATAACAAATCATGAACTGGGTACCATTGCCTTGGACATTCTCCCTGCATCATTATTCTACAATTTTGTGAGGCATATTGTTTGTCATTGCATTTTTTTAATCGCAAAAATACCTAGCATCTGCATAGATTTTGAATGTCAAATAGACACCTAAATTCTAGGATATTTGGATATTTATTGAGATTTTGGTAGAATGCAGACTGGGATTTGGTAAAATGGGATTTCATTATTCTAATTATTTCATTATTTGAATGGAAGTTTGGTTTGTTTGATGATATCAACATCCTCTAAAATTTTGTAAAGCTCAACTGTGCATGTTGGTATAAATATTTGGGTCAGTAAAGGGCATCCCTAGTGCACAAGACTCCACACTTGAGGGTTGGGGAGGGTTGTCTGTATGCGTGGCCTTACCCTTGCTTTTGCAAGGGGGCTGTTTGCTCAACTTGGACCTATGACCTTCCAATCATAGAGTATCGACCTTACAAATTTTATTTAAGCTTGTGACTTAAATGGACTTCCAAATTGCTTTCAGGCTTGTGATTCTAAGACCTTGGTTCCAGTTTTTTCATCATTCTATGAAGTTGCTAATTGAATCTTTGAAACAAGTTCTTTTTATGTAATTTATCTCCATAATATGCTATCAATTTATGATTTTAAATCACTGTCAAATTTTCTGGTATACTTATTTCAAGTTGATTAGCATCTCCAAGGCTTGTCTTTGCCCTTGGGTCAGGGAAGTAGAGAAAAGATTGAAATGCAAAACATAAGCCAAGGATTCTTCACTTTCTGTCCATTCTAAAATCAGTTACTTTGTGTTAATTTTTTGTTTGTTTGTTTGTTTGTTTTAATTGATAGGCGAGAACTGGCCAAGGAGGTAGTGGAATTGTTGACAGCCGCTGGAGATGGAGCTAAATCTTTGATTGATGCCAGTGACCGACTAATATTATATGTTGAAGTAGCCCGTCTTTTTGGAACTTTAGGATATCACCGGAAAGCTGCTTTTTTCTCAAGGCAAGTAGCACAGCTGTACTTCCAACAAGAAAATAGAGAGGCTGCTACCAGTGCCATGCAAGTGTTGGCAATGACGACAGAAGCATATCGTGTTCAAAGCAGAGCATCTATTCCTAAAAGTTCTCTTCCAAATGTGAGTGAGCAAAGAATAGTTTGGCATCTATGATTATGCTCAGGCATTAGTTGATGATAACTACAAAAACATCTATGATTGTGTTGTTATTGTGTATTAGTTGATGAACTAGTAAGTAGTAACTGCTGTATCATGATATCTGTTCACTTGCCATGGTTGCTGCTTGTTGATAGCTAATGTAGATTATTAATTTACCATTACTCTCTCTCTCTCTCTCTCTCTCTCTCTCTCTCTCTCTCCTGTTTCTTTTGTACCTGTAGGCCATTTCAATCTCTGATGGCCATCAAAAGTGTTTATTATTTTAGCACTTAATAATTCTAGTGTAGGGTTTTAGTTATTCAGGGATCCTATGTTTCTGTTTCCTTAATTTAGCTTCTGAGTTTAGTAAGGATTAGGAATGTTTGATTTTTGCTTCCCATTTTATCTAGGATTCCTAGTTTGGTAGGGATTTGTGAGTTTATAAGTACCTCATGAGTGTAAGGAGTTTTCAGATTTGGGTTATTGATTACTGAAACAAAATCTGGATTCTTTTCTTGGATATATTCCCTCTTCCTCCCAGATTCTTCTCTCCTGCTTCTCTTTCTTTCTTCTCTTCTCTGTTGTCTTTTTCCTTTCCTCTCCTCTCCTTATCATGTCTACTTCTCTTCTCTTCCCTGTATTTTCTTATCCTTCTCCTCCACCTTAGTTCCTCTTTCTCTTCTTCCTTGGTTATGTGTGCTTTTGTTATCTTATCATCAGCAACATGCCAGCACTTGCAAGGTTACTTATACCAGTATGTCTTGGAAATGTTTTGGATGAGAGAACTGATAAGACTATGGTTTCCTGATTGAGAACAGGCGAACATGCATTTGGATATGGAAAGGATGCCGACTCTCACTCGCATTATCAAGTAATCTATGGATTTAATAAACACAGTACTATGGTTTCAGCCAAATTAAAGTTCATTTTGACTTCAAATTGATGATTACATCAAATCAAGGAGAAGAAAACCTCTAGTTTTGCACCAAATGAATTAGCAATAACCTTTTCTTTTAAGATAAATAACAATGTAGATGAAGAAGGAACTGCTGAAAAGGGGTTGAAATCATAAAGAATTAAAACACTACAAATTACAACTACTCATCCAGGAAATGAATTTAAGAAAAGGAAAAAAAGAGTGAACATAATTGGAGCATCGAAAGAAAACATCTAGAGGATTATATGATGGGAGAACTTTGCAAATCTGTTACCAAATAACATCCTTATTTACACATTTGAGCTTATCACAATGTGGTTGATGTGATCTACTAAGACCAGATAATGTGCCCATGAGTGTGATTGATAACCTAGTGTTCTGTACCAACTACAATTAATATTGTAGGGACAAGATAAGAGTTATCCATGCAAGTCTAATAGTATCACATAGTGCAAGCATTGATATTACAATGCTAGTCACAAAAATGCTACCTGTTCTACTATGCGCAGTCTTTTGTTTAGTAATTAAGCTGATGAGTTGTGGGGTAACTCTTCTTGTAGCTTGACAATAATTAATTTTTAATATTAAGGTTCTCCATTTTTTTATTTGAATATTCTATGAACTCATCTGTACGGGAAATGAATAATGCAAGTCCAGGAAATATTCTGGCATAGTGCTTATTTTATCTAGTAATTAATCGAAGAATAGTATCTTTATATGGTTGGGGACTAAAAATTAGGGATGGATGGTCGGTTCTGGCTTGGTTCACTTTCATTTATGTTAGGCTTCGTGATTTTTTCAAATTGTGTTTCTGGAAAGGAAATTTTAAACTGTGTTGATTGCATAATTAAAAAATTCTCATATTTCTAACTTTTCAGTTTTTTTCCTTGTCATACTCTATATTTACCATAGGAAACAGGATCAATTCATGCTGATTCTGGGAAAGTGCATCATCATTCCATAGTCTCACTATTTGAGTCACAGTGGAGCACATTGCAGATGGTTGTGCTAAGAGAGATCCTGCTATCTGCTGTCCGAGCTGGAGATCCTCTTGCTGCATGGAGTGCAGCTGCACGACTTCTTCGATCCTACTATCCTCTAATTACTCCAGCTGGACAAAATGGTCTTGCAAGTGCACTTGCAAATTCTGCAGAAAGGCTTCCTTCAGGAACTCGCTGTGCTGATCCTTCCTTACCTTTTATCAGGTACTTTGTTGGTGTTGAATATTGTTTTTCTAAATGCAAACCAGGATAGACTGATCTCAAATTATTTTCTTAATTAACTAAGATGATTCTTTATAGTTCATCCAGTGGCACAAGGTACTTTCTTAACTTCTCATATTGGTTCTTCTGTGTATAAGCAAAGATTGCATTTGTCCTCCAAAGTGTCCAAAGCGAATCCAATGGAAAAAAGTAATTAAACAATTGACCAACACAAGGACAACATGTTCTTTAAGTTCTTGTGGTTTTATGGCTATTGCTATGTTAAAGGCTACAGCTACAAATGACTCCTATATGAGTTGGATTCCTATGTGCTTAAAAAAAATTGCCTGCATTTTATAAGAGGATATAAAGAATTTGCTAATTTGACACTACATGATTTGTGTGCGAAAGGCAACTGTGAGGAATAACTTGCATGTTGGTTAGTTCCCAGTGGACTTAAACTTACTAATGTAAATGGAGGTCTAGAATTCATATAGCCAACCCCTTCTAGTGGTATTAAGGCCTGTTATTGTTGTTGTAATTTTGTTGTAACATGAAGGAACACAAGGGAGATTTATGCTTTTGCAGAGACTTCACATGAAATAGCCGTTTTGCAAGCCTTGGTAGCAACAATAAGATTGCTCCAATGTAACTAGAAGTTCACAGATTCTGGAAATAGCTTTGTTGAAAAAAAAAAAACTAGGGTAAAGCTGCATACAATCTCTCCCCTGACCCTTTCAAAGATGGGAATCTTGTGCACCCAAGCACACCCTGGAGGCTTGACATGAAATTATATCCTTTATTGTCTGAAATGTTCTATATTTTCAAGATAAGAGTTAGCTAAGATGTGCTACTGGATATACTGGTGGGGATGGTCATGGGTCCACTGCAATCATTTGAACCCCGTATTTATGGTGGAGGAAGCAAGCCATATGAAACAATAATTTTTGCAAGTTATAAAAATTTCATATGAAACAAGCTTATCATTATATTGCAAGATTTCTCTGCCCAACCATTGCAAAAATTTACATAACACACAGCATATCATTATTGTTGCAAGTTATGTAAACAAGCTAAAAAATTGGAGACATGGAGATAGGCTCCATGCCTGGGGGGACAACTCATGGAGCCTCTCACTTGCTCAAGCTAAACTGAAGGACTTGATAGCTTAGAGTGATACAAGCACTCACAATTGGAAGTAAGAATGTTATTTTTAAAATTCTCTGAGAACATTTAGAGGTTTTAGAAACAGGAGAGCCTCATTATATAATTGTTCATGAGCTACGCAGCCCTCTTAACTGTTATTTCTTGATGTTTCTTTTCTTATGTGGTCTTCCCAGTAGACTATGCTTTTTGTCTGTGTGTGTGTGTGTGTCTACCTTTCCATAAAGCTTTTTCTTTTTGCTTCCCGTGCCCAATTTTATGTGCAAAATCAGATAAAGATGAATATTCAGAGAATTGAAACAAAATGATAGTACTGAAAAGCTCTGCTCCTGAAACAGTCCCATCTCAGAAATTCCTAAATCGTGTTACAAACGACTTTTTCTGAAACCTTGAAACGTTTTCTTTTTTTTCAAACATCAGAGCATTCACTTTTTCTCGTACCCCCCAAATATTTAAGAATTAGATGTATGTGCTGGTTTTTGTGAGGTGTGTATCTACTTCAGAATGCTGGGCCTTTACTCAAGATTCCAATCCTACCAAAACATGTTTGGTTAATGCTTTTCCTTTTTTTTTTTCCTCAAAAAAATCTGCTTCTGAGATAGAAGTGCCATGCAGTTTCCTGAGGCTAATAAATTTTAATTTCAAGAATGCATGAAAGTCCTTGCCTTTGTCCCAAATATGCAATTCTATAGCCCAGGCTCCTATTTGATCCAATGGTTACTATAAATTCGTAGTTGGGAGTATACTTTCACATGCATTTTTCAATGATTTAGTATTATTTTGTCCTCTGTTTTAATCCTTCTAGGTTGCATTCATTTCCTCTCCACTTCTTACAAATGGACATTGTAAAACGCCATCCAGCAAGAGAAGATTGGTGGGCGGGATCAGCTCCCTCAGGACCATTTATTTATACACCATTCAGCAAAGGAGGGACAAATCATACCAGTAAGCAGGAACTGATCTGGGTTGTTGGAGAGCCAGTCCAGGTGTTGGTGGAATTGGCCAACCCTTGTGGCTTTGATTTAATGGTGGATAGTATCTATCTGTCGGGGCATTCTGGAAACTTTGATGCTTTTCCTATCAGTGTAAATCTTCCACCTAATTCTTCAAAGGTGATCACCTTATCAGGCATTCCAACTAAAGTTGGACCAGTGACAATTCATGGATGCATAGTTCATTGTTTTGGCGTTATTACTGAGCACCTTTTCAAGGATGTAGACAACTTGCTACTTGGAGCAGCACAAGGTCTTGTGCTCTCTGACCCTTTCCGCTGTTGTGGATCTGCAAAGTTGAAAAATGTCTCAGTTCCAAATATTTCAGTGGTACCCCCATTACCATTGCTAGTGTCACATGTTGTAGGAGGAGACGGAGCTATAATTTTATATGAAGGTGAGATTCGTGATTTGTGGATCAGTCTGGCCAATGCTGGGACAGTTCCAGTTGAGCAGGCACATGTTTCTTTGTCAGGAAAAAACCAAGACTCTGTTTTATCCATCCCGTATGAAACTTTAAAAGGTGCTCTTCCCCTGAAACCTGGTGCCGAAGTGACAATACCAGTAACCTTAAAAGCCTGGCAGCTTGGTTTGGTGGATAGTGACACTGCTAGCAAAAATTTATCTGGAAGCACAGGGAGGCAAGCTAAGGATGGAAGCAGCCCAATGCTGTTAATTCATTATGCAGGTAATTTTTCAGTCATAAATGTTGGTGAAAATTTTTAGCTCATTACTCTGTTTTGTACTAAATGATATTGTTTGACTCTTGTAATCTTGTGTTTACTAGTCTATTCATTCCCTATTTGTAAGCCACATACCATTATTCAAGAATCATGACATACAATCTACCAATTAAGTTGTATGCATACATATAATTGTGCTTTTAGATTTAGTGCTTGTATGTTTGTTTATTCTTATATTATATAATATAATAGATTTGTGCAAGTATTCATTGGATTTTGTTTTCTTAACTACCCACTTTTATATGTGTTCTCCCACTGAACTCCAGTGTTGTTCCCTCAATTGAGAGAAGGGGGAAAAAAGAATCAGTTTTCTACCCGTTACAAGTTTGGTGTACCCAACCTATTTAGAATTTACAGGAAAAAAAAAAACCTATTTAGAAACCCAAGCCCAACCCTTAATTTCCTTGCACTTTTTAGCCCTTAAGCCCTACCCATCATGTGTTATTCTATGAGACCCAATTGCCCTTGTAACTTATCCCTTCTAGTTTATTTGAATCTTGCCATTACCAATTCTATAAACACGTAGGTCTTGACTTACAAATAGGTTGCTTCTTTCCTTTCATTTGGTTTAAATCTCTGTTTGCTAAATTAGTGTTAATTTATTATGTGCTTAGAGTTTTTGTAGCTTTATTTGCTTTCTTTAGCCATGCCTCATTACATTTTATATTCCCAATTCTATTATCCATACTCATTATCATTTACACTTCATTCTCCCAAACACATCACCATTATCCCCACCATTCATACATTGTGCTCATTTTATATTTGAGCTTCCCTAGCGGCTAACATTGTCTACCTTTGGTCCCACTAGTTACTGAAAAAGCAAAACTTAAAAAAAAAGTTAGAATATAGTATACCTACCAATGCAATAGAGTCTGTCAACATTCCCAACTACTAGACCAAATATTGCATGGTCTTTGGCACATGAATGCCCAAATGGACCAGATGATTGCCTCTCAACAAGATACATAAAAGCTCAACTGACAGCATTGACCCCTAGAATTGAGAAACTAGTCCAGAAGCATAAGTTCTCTAGAATCTAATTCAGGAAGCTTAAGAATAATGAGGAATTAGGATTATTAAATTCTAATGTTTGATGTTAGGATTAGGTTTTATTTAAGTTTTAGAATTTAGATTTTAGATTTTACATCTCTAGATTTTATCTTCTATTTATTTTGTTATAATCACTATAACTAGGGTAATTATCTTTTAGTTAGGATTTCAACCTATAAATAGGCTTGTTATTACAGAGGATTAACGCTTTTGATTGATATCCAAGACAATTGAATTCTCTCTCTCTCTCTTAAACTTCTGTTTCTTCTTCTCCTTCTCTTATTCCCGCAATTACTTCTCTTTCTGCAAATCTTTTACTGTCCCGCATCAGCCCTGGCTGCTGAGCTTGCCAGCCCTAGCTCATCTTTAAGGATATGGGTAACATTAGGCAGGATTAGCTGTGTAGAATGTTTCTTGTCACTAAATGGAGTGTGATTCCTGGTATTGCTGTCAATTTGGTCATCATAGACATGGCACTGCAAGATGAAATTGTCAAAATTATAAAGCCATCATTTGCTCTAAAAGCTTAAGCTGTTAAGAATGGGCACAAATATCAAGCTCTCATAAAAACGACTCTAGATGTGGTTCCTGCTTTCCATCAAATAAATTAACTGTGTTCCTTGTTTTGGTGTGTCCCATTGGTTTTTGACAAAAGATTTATATTATATTTAGTTTAAGGTGTTGAAGAAAGGACAGAAAATAATGTGGACGGGATCCATAAGGAGGGTTTTACAATCTTCATACTTGAGTTTCAGGTCTTTATATAGAGCTTGATTTTTTTATTTTTTATTTTTTTCCCTGCCCGGGTTTTTTTTTTTTTTTTCTTTGGGGGGGGGGGGGGAGGGGGGGTGAGTGGGTGGTGGGGTTTGCAATCAACTCTCATAAAGTATCTGGGATTAGGCAGTGGTTCATATATCTGAAATATGCATGCTATATACACTTCACTTTGCTCTATATAGAGATGGAATTATTTTCATATTCTTTTTTTAGGCAGTTAATTAATAAAAAAAAAACTGTTAAAACTTTGGCCAATGTATCAATTCTACAACAAACTGTAAAACTACATTTAAACTTTCAATTTTTTATCAATTCTAACACCATTAAAGCTTAAATAATAAATACTCTTTTCTTTTGATGTATTAATTGTTGATTTTTCTTCCCATTTTTCAAACTTGACCATGAACGTGATTAGAGTGTCATTATGTGGATGGTGAGGTTTGAAACATATGGGAAGAAAAATCAATAATTAATACATCAAGAGAGTATTAATTATTTAAGTTTTAACATTATTGTAGAATTGATACAAAGTTGTAACTTCAAATGTATTATTGATAAATTTTGACGTTTGTTTTAGAATTGATACCAAACTCTAGCAATTTTTTGGTAACTAACCCTTTTTTGGACACAGGAAGAGTGGTTTAGTCTGAGGGTTTTCTTTTTGGTACTTTTTTTTTAGCTTTTCTTTTGTGTGTCACTCTGCATCTCTATCATAGCATTTGCTATATCTGTTCAAGGAGTATGTCTCCCCCTTTGTCTGACTGGGCTTGTTCTGTTGTAACATATTCACATCACATGTATCTGATTACCTTATGCCATTGAAATGATTTTTGCATAAATGGAACCACACAGCCCTTCTTCCAGTGAATTTGTAAAGCTGTCTGGTTTGTATGGCTGCTGACTTCAGTTTTCCTGCCAGGGCCATTGGTGAATTCTGGAGAACCACCTACAGATGTTGTTGCCCCTGGTAGACGCCTGGTCATTCCTTTGAACATTTGTGTTCTGCAGGGCTTGTCATTTGTGAAGGCTCGGTTGCTGTCCATGGAAATTCCTGCACATGTCAGCGAAAATCTGCCCAAATTTCTTAATGTGGAGAATGGTTCTTCAGAAATCACAGCTTGTGCTTCTTCTGAAAATAGGACAGATAGATTAGTAAAGATTGATCCTTACAGGGGGAGTTGGGGACTGCGCTTTCTTGAACTTGAGTTGTCTAATCCAACCGATGTTGTGTTTGAGATTAGTGTTTCTGTCCAGCTGGAGAAATCTACTGATACAGACAGTTCTTGTGTTGATAGTGATGCGGCTGAGTTTGGTTATCCTAAAACAAGAATTGACAGGGATTATACTGCAAGGGTCTTGATACCTCTAGAGCATTTTAAACTGCCCGTTCTGGATGGTTCCTTATTTCTCAAGGATTCCCAGAATGGGGATACCGCAAGAAGTCTGAGCTTCTCAGAGAAGAGTGCCAAGGCTGAGTTGAATGCTTCTATCAAGAATTTAATTTCTAGAATCAAGGTCAGATGGCAATCTGGGCGGAACAGCTCAGGAGAATTAAATATTAAGGAGGCAATACAAGCAGCTCTTCAGACATCCGTCATGGATGTCCTGCTTCCAGATCCATTGACATTTGGCTTTAGGTTTGCTGAAAACCATACACGGCCTGCTAAACTAAGTTCACTTAAATACTCACAGACTGAAGTTCACTCCGATTCATCTAGAAGTTCTGTACTGGCTCATGACATGACTCCTATGGAAGTTCTGGTCCGCAATAACACTAAAGAAACAATAAGAGCAAGTCTTAACATTACCTGCAGAGATGTAGCTGGAGAGAATTGTGTTGAGAGCGACAAGGCAACTGTCTTGTGGGCAGGTACAGCTCTATCATGTTCTCTTCTCTTTGTTCTGATATCTTTTGGTGGATAGTGATACCTTTTGGCACTTAAATTATCCTCTTCTCTTCTTCTATGGTTTTTCTGGCTTGCAAGTATTTTTCATTTTGTACTACCTGTGTACAACAATTTCTTTATACATGAGAGATCACATAAATATTTATGTTAGATGGCGGCCTGCTGACATTTATGGTGAACTTCCAGACACAAATTAAATGCTTCGTTTATAAGCCTGATTTCATTATTCTCGCTTCTGGCAATTAACAAACTAATACTTATACTTATCTCTCTTAGGTGTTTTGACTGGTGTCACCAAGGAGGTTCCTCCCCTTCAGGAGATTAAACATTCATTCTCTCTGTATTTCCTGGTCCCTGGCGAGTACACTCTGTTAGCGGCTGCTGTGATCGATGGTCCCAACGACATTCTCAGAGCTCGCGCAAAAGCTAATTCTTCTGATGAGCCGATAATCTGTCGTGGTCCTCCCTTCCATGTCCAAGTAAACGGGACTGCACAAACTTAGGTCATTTCTTGGAAACCCAACAAACACGTCAGCTCATTCTAAAGCCAAGGAAGCTTCGAGTCCTCCTGCGGATCCATGAGGAAGGCAGCTGCTGCTCAGAAGCAGCCAAGCCAAGCCAAGTTCTGAAAACATTCTTCATTTTACCCGGCCATTGCCATTCCCAAACGTCGCTTATCTTATTGTGCCTCTTTCAAAGTTTCATTACCCTCTTACCAGATGTACATTAGGATTCTTCTAGACATGTGTTGTAAATCCATATTCAAGGCATCGTTGTGTTGTAAAATAAATGTTTTTTTGTTCCTTCAATTGGGTGTTCTGAAGATGTGGCCGATCTTAAGAAATTGCGCTGTTTCAACCCCCAAACCCAACTAACCGTATTTTATTGCGCTTTACAGTGAGCTTTGTTCTCTCCGAGACCAGTTTTGGTTTGCAAATGTTACTTGGATATTAGGTTGACAGATTGCATTCATATATTATCTATTTGTATTGATATAACACATATTATAATATATCAAATGTCAAAATTAAAATGATGTATTTAAGTAATAATTTTTAGAGCAACTTGGGTTATTGAAGCACTGACATAATGATATTGGAATTGGGAACATCTGTTACTTGGACCGTATTCTTGATTTATGCACATACTCAAATATGGTCCAAGCGTTCTCCTGCTTTGGTATTAAGGTGAGAACATTTTAGAATGAAGTTATTCAAGAATCTGATTCTAAACTCAAGTATGAGAGTGCGGTTAGAAGAATGTTTGGCCGAAGACCATGCACAGGTTTCGAGGCTCATTCAATTGGTCAAGCTTTTCCTCCAATCACTATATCACACAAACCAACCGAATAATGTATCACTGATGTTTTACCACATACAATCAAATTCTATACAAATTTTCATTTTTTCATCATCCCATCTTCAAAAAGCTAATCCAAACTTCTCATGCAAGCGCAGCAGCTGGTTCATACTTCACAAGACAAATTACTCCCTTTGATTTTGCCTCAAGGCAATTCATGGGCAAATATTATATCCTGGTAGATAGATTATTGCCGAAATCCTCTTCGTGTTGAGCAAGCATGGGAACGTAGCCAGCCATCTTGAGCTTGATGCTCAATTCATCTAAAACCATGTAGATCTCTTGTGACTTAAGGTGTGACTTGTCTGAAGCAACGAACTCGTAAGTAACATCATCAATCTCAATTATGCTGCAACCAGGCAGTTTACATATTCCATTTTGCAGCAGCATCTCTCTAATTGCATTAACGCCGTTAAATCTTCTAGCCGCTGCATATAAATCCCCTAAGAGCACGTAAGATCCATCCATCGCGTTTATTTGAGCTGTCCACTCACCAGTCTGAATATCACCATAGATACTGCATGCGCTGAGCAGTGCTCCCCACATAATAACATTGGGCTTGGTCTCCATTCTGTTAATAAGCTCCCTGGCCTCTTTTATGAGCCCCGCACGGCCAAGGAGGTCAACCATGCAACCATAGTGCTCAACTTTTGGGCTGATCTTATAATACTTCATCATATCAAAATACTCTTTACCTCTTTCGACCAAACCGGCATGGGCACAGGCATGTAATACAGCAAGGAAGGTGACAGAATCCGGTCTTGTTCCTAATTTTTTCATCTCATCAATGAGCTCTATCACAGGTTCAGCTTGCCCGTGGGAGGCATAACCGGAGATGATAGCATTCTATGTAGCCACATTCCTCTCACCCTCAGGCAGATCTGATCAAATACTTCTCTTGCCTTCCCTACAAAACCACATTTTGCATACATGTCTATCAAAGAGGTCCCAATATGTGCATCCCAGATTCCACTCCTCTCAGAAAATTTCCGGACACAGATTCCCAGGTTAAATGCACCAGTTTGTGCACAAGCAGATAGCAAGGCTGAGATAGTAAACTTATCTGGTTTCACATTTGACTTGCACATTTCGCTAAAAAGATCAATTGCTTGGTGCAGAGACCCTGCTCGAGAATACCGACAGACCAATGAATTCCACACAACTATATTCTTGTCTGGCATGATCTCAAACAATTTCCTTGCATAATCAAAACGCCCACATTTTGAGTACAAAACAATTAACGCAGCAACAAATTTTACTTGTATACCCAAGTCCATCTCTTTGACAGCATAACCATGAAATCCTTCGACACCGTACACACCGAAATCATACTGTCCACTCATTGGGTTTAACCTTCCATCATCTTCCTGAAAACCTCTAAAGCTTCCAAAACCATCCCTTCTCTTGAATAACCCGCTATCATAGCATTCCAAAAGACAACATCTTTCTCCGGAAATTCATCAAACACCTTGCGAGCGCTCCCAACGTCGCCACACACGGAATAAAAACTACGCAAAGAACTCTGCAAAAACCGGCCCCACTCAAACCCAGCTCTCACAATCAGCCCACGAGCCTCCCTCCCTTTCTCTACAGCGAAAACATTAGCACAAGCTCTGAAAACAAAAGGGTACGTGTAATTGTCCGCCGCAACGCTTTCGCTTGCCCGCATTTTGTTGTACGTGAAAATCGCCGTAATTGGAGTTCCCGACGAAGAATAGACCTTGATCGTTGTATTCCAGACGAAACTATCGGCCTCACCGGTTCTATCAAATAGCCTAGTCGCATAATCAACACATTCGATGGTTAGAAACGAAGTAACAAGCTTGGTTAGGATGAATTGGTTGTAGGCGAGGTCAAGAATGACGGATCATGCGTGAATTAGCTTCAGTTGTCGAATGTACGTACATGTTTCGATTGGGGTTAACAGAGATTTGAGGCTTTGCGCTCTCATCCGAAGAGTGGGAAGGCCAAGCTCAGGCCATGGGGTGTTGGCGTCTGAGCCGATTCTTAATAATCACAATTCCTGGAAAATCAAAATTTGTTGATGAATCCATGTACCATCATTATGGGCGCTGTTATGTTGCCCACATGATGGCCCCCCTTGATGATGGGGCTTAAGATTTATCCCGCGTGAGTAAATTTTAAATATTTTATCTAATACATTAAATATTAATTAATACGGGATTATGAATTCTATGAGTTTTAAGTCATTAATTAATTATATATTAATTTAATTAATGAAATGATCAAGATTATAAACATTAAGTATATATATATACATTTTTTTTTTATGTTGCTCAAATAATATTAAAAATAATTTTACTTATTTAAAAAAGAACTTTTAAATTGTCCCGCCAAATAAACACTTAGATGAAAATGTTTTAAAATTTTAATGATTGAACCCCTTGGCCCAATTAATTTGGGTAGGCCCAATTCGCGAGCTGCTGTTTTTATTCTGCGAGCGAGCACTCGGCAGCAGCTCTCCCCTTTAATTTCTTTTATCTTATCCCTAGCATGCATATATCATCAAGGTTTCGGATGAAAATAAGAGAGGATTATGGGTAAATAGCCGAATTTTGAGTCGAATCAAAATTATTTTTTGATAAATAAACATATGAAATTAAAAATTCTTTTAATAACATAATGTTTATGTAACAATATTAACGTAAGTTTATAAGAAATAGAATACAACTCCGGGGTAGATGTTTAATTTAGGGTTAGTTTAAAAAAATTAAAAATCAAACTTAAGATGTAATAAATGTACTTTATTATCAACTTATGACCCTATTGGTAGAAAATTTATATATGGTAAATCAATCATCAAGTATATAAGATAGAGGTAAGCAGTGACTAAAATAATTTCACCCAAATGAGATTATCACTTTTAAAATAATTATATACATAAAAATACATATATATATATAGAACATTCCATCTCTTGTTTTACAGCATACACGTCCCAGTCATCCACCCCCCACCATCCCTCTCTTCTTTCTTTTTCTTCTTTGTCTTCTTCTTCTGATTTTTCGTCTTCCAAAACGATCTTATCTGGACGTGACGAGAGCGAGAGAACAAGGGATCGAGGAAGCAGTATTGCACAAGCCTTGCTTTCTTGGCTGCCTCTCTCTCTCTCTCTCTCTCAACAGTCGGGGCTGTGTTCGGAGGAGTACGCGCGACGCTTCGAGCTCTCTGCATGTTTCGTCCGCATCATGCAACAGCAAACATGTATATTTATATATGCTATGCTATGTTAATGGTTTCAATATTTAATTGCCACTGTGACTTCTCTCTGTTTTCTCAGATACATAACCAAGCAAACCACATGTCACGGCGTGACATCTCACAGCCACACGTATGTATGTCTTCATATCACTTAATTTGCCGGAAAATGGTAACTTGGGAAGAAGAACATTTTCACACGCAATACCCACCGTTAGTCAACTTAATTGTGTGGTGTGGTCTAGTATTATTATTATTTGCAATAAAGAATTCACATAAGACGATGAGGATGAAAAATTTGTTGTTGTCGTCGTTTTTTGAAGTGTGCATTAAGCGAATTGATATATATTCATGGAACATGGCCCGAAACATATCTCCTTTTGCTCACCTATCACGTCACCAGGCAGCATTAGGTGGTGGGTGGGTTGGAATTGGAATCCTTCTACTCGAACTTCTTTGAATTCAAGCCCCATTCTATGCACCAACTCTCACTTTCTTCTCTGAGAGCGTGCACTCACAAATTAAGCACAATTGTTACACTATATCAGCACTGATCTCATACGAGGTTTCATGCGCGACTGATTCCTTCATTAATTTTATATATATATCAACAAATTAACACCCAAAATTGTCAATTTAATCAACCTTTAACAGTTTGAAAATCGATTGCATGCGTCTAATTATTTTCATGCCTGTCATGTCAACTTAACCCCCTACTCTCCTAGTCCTCTGCTAGATCGATGTTGTTGCTTCTGCTTCCTGTGTTCATAATCATGATGCAACTGAATTTAACCTGGGAAACAAACAAGGCCTAAGTTCCTTTCCGAAGCGACGTGCAAAATGGGACTTCGGCATTGACCATCAAAGGAGAGGGCATCTCGTTTTAATGCTTAGGTGTGGGAGAGCTGAATAATCCAAGGCTCTGTTTGGGTGACCTCTAAAAAAAAAAAAAAAAATCACTTCTTTTATCTACTTTTGAGAGAGGTAGAGATGGGTGGTCTTGTGGTCCAAGAGAGGGAGCTTTTTGCTAAGTGCTTTGGTGGTCCAGTCCATAACGAAGGCCTCATTTGAGGGAAAAGGAGGACAAAAGAACATTTGGATGACAAGAGGGGATGGGCTATAAATGCACATTCATAGGACAAAACTCATTCATGTCACAACCTTATCCACATCAAAGGTTCCAAGCCAAATCAAAACCCCAACAACATGCAATTATGTGATTCCTCAACCATCATTTTTTGTTGTAATTTGATCGTGTTAGCCTCTAAATGCACCACAAAAAGGCCCCTCAAGCATCTTTCTCATCAAGGTTTATTAGTTGTCAAAGAAAATGCATCTCTCTATTATGCATTTTTAAGTTACTTTTATTTAAATATTCTCTTATAATTATCTTGATACCAGACATTATTCTTTTATAGGCACAATAATATTATATTCGGGGTTAAATGTGATTCTAAAAGCATAAGTCTTTTTGAGTCAATTTAAAACTAAAATTTTTGATTAGAAATATAAGATCCATCATTTTGGATAAGGCAACTGATCCCATCGCTTGTGGGGCAGGCCTTAGCCTGTGGTCACGCGTATAAATTAGACACTCCAATGTTGATGCATTTGAAATTACACGTCTTAGAGCGACATAATGCAATGTGAGTACTATGGCAGTGGCTAAAGTTTGTGATTACTACTGTTTGTCTATTTGTTGCACTATTTCTGAAGATAGATAGAGAAAAAGCAAACTTTTGCCTTGGTTTGATTTGGACCCAAAGGGTGGAATTAGGTTGGGTCCTGTGCCAAAGGAGTCTGACTAGTTTCCTTGTACATGTGATTGCAATTGGACTCAATGGGCTTGGGCACAGTTCAAAGTGAACATTGATATTGGAAGATCCTCCAAGGTCTTGTTTGGATTGGAAAACAAAAAAAATTGTGACTTCTTATCAATTGATGATGCCACTTGTACCTGTTTAGAATTTGATGAGATTGACCCTTATAGACATCAACTTTATTGCGATAATGACATGTTAAAAAAAAAAAAAAAACACATCATTGTCGGCTATGTTTAGGTGTCTAAAATTAGGATAACCCTCAAGTTTCTTTACGGCCTATCATGAGAAGATAGATTTTTTAAACCATCCTAATATTATTCAAAACTCTATGAAAAAATTATGCTTCTTCTAAATTAATACACTATTAATTCTTCTACCATTGATAATTCTCATTTAAAATAATTTTGTAATGGCGCCAGCCACTTGTTATTTATAAAAAGTTTTAAATACTTTTTTAAATAAATACGTTACAATTGTCACTTTTCTTTTATTCATATGTATAAACTGCTTTGTTTTGAAAAAAAATTGATTGGTTCTGTTATGTTTTATATAATTTGTTGTCGCATACCCAATGCATGCAACATTATGTTCATGTAATAAAATTAATATATTTTTCTTTTTTGATGAATAATTTCAACCAAATACTGTCCACTACCTTCATGAAGTACTGTGAGAATCTTTTAATAGTTTGAGAAATTAAAATAATTGTTTGGTTCACATATGACAAAGGTAAATTAATAATAGTACTACGGAAAGAATATACAATAGATCTAATTTCATCTAGACCGATAGAAAGAATATTAACAATAGTACTATGAAAAGAATATACAATAGATCTAATTTCATCTAGACCGATAGAAAGAATATTGTGAGACTGAGTGCAATTTAATTTCTATGCGAGACTATATAATAGTTTGTATTTATACGAGAGTCCAAATTTTAAGATTCAACTCATAATAAATTTGTTCATTCATCTACACTGACAAAACAAGTGGAATGCAAATTTTAGGGAAGATAGAATGGTCTGATCCGAAAGTTATTTATGTATCAAAAACTCCTTGATTTTTTTTCATGTTTCAAAAAAAAACTTTATATAGCTGACATATATATAAGTATAAAAAATTGCAACTTAAAATTCAGTATATGATACATTCACAAAAGTAACGCAATAATACCTCAACGTTTCATTTCAATACAGAACTGTATCTGGTCGGTAGGTTAATAGTTAATGTTATATATTATTATTACATCATGTGCATAGTGGCAGCATTTTTTTATGACTATAATATTATAAGCTTTTGTATGGCAGTTGATTACTCATCAAAGCTCAATCATGAGGAGCCCAAATCGTAATTATTTACAATAATAAATTACATATTATTGCTAGTTAGACTAGGCATGTCTTAATTTTGATTAGTAGCGTGGAATATGATTTGGAGTGCATTCCTATGTACACTCCTCTTTCTTGTGATAACATTAGAAGATGAATAGATACTTGACTAAATGCGCTACAATAATAAAGACTTCTACTCGTGTTCCACTTATGATTACAATTGTTGGATGCTCCACAAAAATTTATACCTGGTCAGACTCGATTACTTTATTTTATCGTGTAATACGTTTTGTGTAAATAATTATTGATAAATTATTTATTTATTTATTTTTAAATCGTGTAAGATATATAATTAGGGATAAGCATGACTCATGGACTTAGTAACAAAAGACAAGGTGACATGTATTAATAGAAGCACTAAAATTTTTTAATGTTAAAATTAATTTAAATTATTATACAATAAAATAATTTTGAAGTTGTATTAATAAATATATATTATTAACTTTTGTTAATAAATTTTGATAAACATAAAAACGAACTAAATTTTAAAATGACTTGAAATTTAACCATTGTAATTACAAAATAAAATAAAATATCATGATTAATTTATTATAAAATAATACAATTAAAAGACTAATAGTATAATTTTTGCGATGTTTAGAGGAGTAAGCTATGGGTAATTTGTGTGTGGGTTGCAGACTTGAATGCAACGTGGAAAAGGAGAGTGGATGATATTGGCTTGTGAAGAAGAATACAAAAGTAGAGTTAAAAAATGTTTTGTCACAAATGATGAGAGATGACACCTAAAATAACAATCCCAGTAGGGATTAGTAAAAAGTGGTGATTTGACGCACAAATCACGTAAATTTTAAATTCCACAAATACCCCTACTCGTAGGCCATCTGTCCTCACTCCTAGCCTCGCCTAGCCTAGCCTAGCCTCCTGGTAGTCCACTAGAAGTAATTGTTGTTCTCGACAGTGATACAGTGATATAGTTAATTTCTCAAATTTGTAAACGTGTCATAATTGATTTATTAAATATTAAACATTAAATTTTATTAAAGTAAATAAGTAAATATATATTCGAATGGGGGCCGAGGTGGCATACCATTATTAACACCAAAAAATAATGTTAATCTATTAAAATATATCATATTTCCAGAGAGAGAGAGAGAGAGCAGAACATGAAGACAGTGGGGTGGGAGCAAAGAGCTTTAGTTGCTGGCGAGACACTGTCGTGTGACTGACGAAACAGCAGCAGCAGCAGCAACTGCGGCTGTTCAGTCTTCAGAAGAAGAAGGAAATCGAGGGGTGGTCCCCACAGTCCTGCCCTTGTTTACTTTTTCCTTATTACAGTAACCCTAACGCACACTGGTCCCCCCCCCCCCCCCCTCCTCCTTCTCTACAGTGGTCCCCCCTGCTCGCCAGTCGCCAGATTGTCATCATCGTCGGTGGACCCCAACGCGCTGCGGGGACCGCCAGCCCGAAACAGTCTCTCTGTTGATTAGCCGGCGGCGGACCATCCATATACACACCACTTAAAATAAATATAACAAATTAGAATTACAAAAATTAAAGCCTTTCAACATTCCCTAGCCCGAGAGAGAGAGAGAGAGAGAGAGAGGGAAGAGAGAGACAGTGGTCCCATTGGTTACTCCTGGCGATGCGAAACGTGGCGACTGTTGATTGGGTGAAGTTGGCGAGTGATTGGAGCTGGTCCCCACCCTTGTGGTCCCAGCGCCCACAGCTTGCCGCGTGTCCTCGCGGGGCGGTCGTTGTCTATCTCCGCGAGTGGCGGAGACGCAGAGTGTGTATGTGGGGTTACGGTGTTACGGTCGCTGGCCTTCTCCGCAGGAATTTAATTTTCTTTCTTCTTTTTTCTTTTTTTTTTTCAGAATCAGAAGCAAATAAATAAAAACGACATTGGTTGTAATTCTCTTTCCGACCAATTTTCTATTCTTTGAAATTTCAAACATGCTTTTAAATGCGCAACAAATATAAATTGCTTTTAAGCTGAATAAAAAGGACATAGATAAATGCATAAAAAACAAATAATAGTTATATGCGTTTTTAGACGTGAATAATTCTTGAAAAATGATAAATTAAATTTTTTATAATTTCTATGCATGTTCTCATCTGCCCACATTAAAATTTCTCATAAGACGATGAATTGAAAATATTATAATTTTTATACATTGTTTTTATCCATTAGCGTGAGGAATTTTTATAATTCCTGTTATCTAATTTTAAGGTCATTTTTTTTTTATAAAATTAAAAATAAAAAATATTATGTATTGTCTTCGAGTGTCAATATGGTGAATTCTCATAAAATGAATAACTATAACTATTATAATCTTTATGTATCATTTTTACGCATTGATGTGAGAAATTCTTAATTAAAAGATAAAAAATTAAAATTCTTATAATACCTAAACCAAAATTCCTATAATTCACATGCATCTCGTCACTTCGTTGATTAACGGGGGAATTCCCTTATGATGAAATCTTCGTAATTTCTAGCACCGTTTTCACATGTCAACGTGAAAAATTATCATAATTCTTAAACTAGAATTATGTAATCCTTGTGTATTGTCTTGTGCCAAGATGGGAAATTCCTTTATGGATGAAAAATCAAAATTCTCGTAATTCTAATACACATCTTTATTTGTTGACATGAGAAATTCTCTTAAAATAAAAAATCAAAATTTTTGTAATTCTTATACATTATCATCACTTGTTGATATGGGGAATCGCTCTTAGACGGAGAACTTAAAATTTTTATAATTATTGTGCATTGTTGTCACATGCTAATGTGGGGAATTACCATAAGATAAAGATCTAAAATTTCTATATAGTAATTACCTATACATTGTTTTCACATGTCTTGTGTGGAGAATTCTTGTAAGATCAAAAACCTAAATTCTTATAATTTTCATGCACAATCATCTTAGGAACCTTTGTAAGACAAGAAATGAAATTCTAATAATTTCTAAATTGAAATTTTTATAATTTCACTACCCTATCTTATAAGACGAAGAATCAAAATTCTTATAATTCTTAACATTATTGTCACATGCATCCTGATATAATAATATTTTATATTTTCATGCAAAATCTTGTAAGATGAAAAATCAAGATTCTTGCACATAATGTAAAAAATTCCTTATTTACAAACATTAGGAGATCAAGATGATGTATATATATATAAATTCCTTATATCAACATACATAATCGGCACACCTTTCTAATTTAAAAAATTATTATTCTTGAACGTGATACATAAAAAATCCTCACTTTGAGCACATGGAAAAACCATCACCTTAACACATATAATTGGCAGATATTTTGAATAACACAAAAAGTTAATATTCATGTAAATAAATTAAAAATCTTAAGAAGTTTTACCGATCAATATATATATATATATATGTCCGATTTATCATCTCATTCTTTCTTTCTTTCCTTTCAACTCTTTAATTAATCGACCACACAATTAAATTGGCTGTACCTGCCCCATCTAGAAGAGGTGACGAGGACAAAAGGAACTCCAATTTAATATATAAGTCGACAGATTCTAAGTCTAACCTTGCTACTTCAGCGAAATAGGGACATTGAATTTTCTAGAGATAATTAATATATAATAATATAATATAATTCTTTTTAGATGCATAGCAGATATTTTTCTATTCTATTCTATTCTATTCTATTAATTAAAAGCTATATATATATATATATATATCTACCCAAAATCGCAAGAATTCTTCCATCCATGGCCTGCGCATTAAGACAATTATTAGTCCTCCACCACGACCGCGCGCACCCAGAGCGCGTTGGATAGAACGAAGTCAAATCAGGTTGTAAAACCACGCCTTCGCACCTACGTCAATCCTTAAAGTCACACGTCGTACACTTCCAAATTTCCAATCAACTATACTTGGCTCCCCCACGTGTTCCCACGCGCCTGCCCATCCCAACAACTGCTCCGCCGACGGATCGTATTAACCCGCCTCCCCCTCCTCCCCCTCCCCCTCAACTCCGCAACCCGGTTTCTCGACCCTTTTCCCTCCCTGCAAACCACTTTCCGGAAACCGCTTTTGTCCCGTAATAAATAAAGATCCCCGTTTATCACTCGTTGTCTCTCTAGAAACCACTCTTCTTCAACTCTGAAATCTCTCTCTCTCTCTCTCTCTCTCTATATATATATATATATAGGTCTTCTTGAATATACATATCTGTTCTGTTGTCAATCCAATATGTAGCGCGCGCCTTCTCTCTCGCTCTCTCTCTCTCACTGTTCCAACAGTTGATATTCTCTTCTCTCTCTATATAGTCTCTGACTGTGTAGTCGTTTCTTTACCTACATCCTTGGGTTTGAATTTCTGTATAAGTATTGACTATATAGGATGAGAGTATTGTGGTGAGAGACCATTTCAGCTATGGCGTTTCCGAACCACTTGTCTCAAGAAATGGCGCTGCAGCATTTCACTGGCCAGCACTTGGGGGAGAACACGTCGGTTTTGCGCAGCATATTGCCTGAACAGCTAGGTCAATCGTCTCCGGACGGTGCCGGGAAGGAGCATAAGGAGATACAAAGGCTCATCTTGGAGTCGGCAGCCGGGAAGGCAGCGGAGCACCACCATCAGCCACAGCAAGTCGGTGTCGGTCCGACGTGGCTCAACAGCGCGATTCTCCGGCAGCACGGTCAGAACTTCCTCAATTTGCAGACGGCCACCGACGCGACGACATCACAGGCATCGAATCAGTGGCTCTCGCGGTCGATCCACGTTAACGACGTGAGAGAAGACGTGCAGGTCTCAAACGATTCGATGATCGCCGCTCGGATATCGCACGAATCGGCTGATTTGAACAACAACAAGGTGGAGAACGGGGGAGGAGGATGTGGCGGAGAATTGGCCGGGACTGACGTCGGCGGCGGCGATGGGATATTGAATTGGCAGAACGCGAAGTACAAAGCTGAAATTCTGTCCCATCCTCTCTATGAACAGCTGTTATCGGCTCATGTGGCGTGCTTGAGAATCGCAACACCGGTGGATCAGTTGCCCAGAATCGACGCCCAGCTTGCCCAGTCACAGCACGTAGTGGCCAAATACTCGGCACTTGGCGGCCCTACTAGCATTGGCAATGATAAAGAGCTTGATCAGTTCATGGTAAGCCGCGAGTATTTTCTTTCGTTCTCGCTTGCCATTGTTGCTATTTTCTCTGGTCCTTAGTTTGAATTTTGTTTGTTTTATGATTTTTATGAGCCTGAAGATCAATTTACTTACTCTGGTGTTGTTCGAGACTTGTTTGTCATATGCTCTTTATGAAACTCAATATGGATTTATTCTGGGAATTTGTTCCTGATAACCAACTTTAAAGCTAGCTGTGTGCCATACATCGTGCATTTATGCAGAAGTTTCCCAATTTTGTCTTTGGCTGTCACAAATGAGACCATAGTAATTCAACATGGGATAAAAATTCCTTACGAATTTTCTTATTTGTTTTCTTCACATTAATTGAGTTAAAACATGAGGGAAAATGTTGTTGAATTTGTTATTTTTTTCTCTCTCTTTCTTGCTCATACTCATATCACATGGGTGTGAGGTGGGCAGCGAGGGCTGCCAGGAAAAAAACTGCAGTAAACACTGTGCCTTTGTGGTAACTTATTTCTTGGAACTGAAGGCTTTGTTAATTATGCATGTGAAATGTTGTGCAAAAGCTATAGATTCCTCTTAAGATATAGGCTCATAGGCAATTAGTTACACAGAAGTTAATCGTGATGACCATCCATATGCCACCTCACGCACGGTCAGGTCATTATGGTAAAATCATTACGTCATCTTTCATAATGTGCCAATTTTTTTCTACGCCACCTCAGATAAGTGTAATTATGACTTAATATGCTGTTTTAGGTTTGTATAAACATATTCAGTATATATTAAAATTAAATACCTTACCTATTGGATGCTTTGATTGTTGATATGACATAAAAGACGATATTGTTGCTCACCATAAACACGGATATGGAGATATATGAGATACGAGACATGGGAACATAATATTTTTTTAAAGAAGTAAAAAATGGCACGTTCAAGGTACATTAATTAGTTAAATATTTTTTTATATTTTTAAAGCATAAGAAAGTATCAAAATATTTAAAATTTTATTCTAAATTCACAAATATGCAATCAAAATTTATTTATAATAAAGCAGTAAGGGTTTTATTAATTAACATGTCTTATGTGTGTCTCCTCCCATATTTTTTTAAAAATTTTTAAGAAAGTGTTGGTCACACTACGTGGGCGTGTCCTATACACATTGGAGGCATGTCAAAGTATCCGACTAGTTGGCCACACCATACGACAACTCCAAAAATGCATCCGCGCTTTATAGTTGTTGCCTAGCACCTATGCATCAAGTGTTTATCAAGATTCAGACTTTTTAAACTGCATTTCTTGTGCAAATATCTGCTGAACTTTGGATTTTGTTGGCGGTAAAAGTTCTGACAGGAATGGGTATATCGCAAATGTGCAACAATGTCCAGAAAGAAGTTAGGTCTCACACACTCTAAGAACCAAATACTACAAGACACTCTAGTTTACCATAACCTGTGTTTTGCTAGAACCTTGGTTTGATTAGAATTTATGGAAGCCTTTCTTCGTGGGACAGTAACTGACAACTATAACAAATCCCAAAACACTTTGAAAGCATTTGGGGTTGTTTCCTTAAGATGGTGACAGATTGTTGCACTATTACTTTGAAGTCATACTATATTGGAGACATTTACCTATTCAGATAGGGAGATCTGCTTAATGTTTCATCTTTTTGTGTTCCTCTACACGCATGTTTAAATTGAGTTTCACAAAAATGGAAGACGTGGAAAATATGATGTGATTGAAAAGAACAACCTTTTGAATGCATCTCACATTGAACCAATCATTCATTGAATTTTAATACGTATATAATCTAACAGTCTGCTAGTTTAAAGTCAGTGAGAAGACAACCAACATGTAATGTCTATCTGTCTTCTCTGTGATAGAATGTTTCAAACTGGAGGCAGCGGAATTAAGGCATTTTGATGATTATCTCTTGCAAATCATGTATGCGTTGAATGGAAACTAATTAACTCATACTTTTGCGTATTCGGTTTCTTTGAGAAACTAGAAGTACAAAAATCTGTAATTTTTGCTCGAGTGGAAACAGTTTCATATTATAGGTTATGTTTTTGACCTCGAATTCTTTATTCTACAAGATGCTTCTAGCAGTCTGTTGTGTAGACAACTTGGATTGTAAGAGTTGTAAGATTATCTTATTCCTCTTTTTCTCTGAGGTTAGATCACTGCAATTTAGAGTCATTGGAAGTGTTGAGCCACTCATAAGAGTACCCATTCATCGCCCTTAATGATTGCACATGTTGGCATACACCCTGCAACACTTTGGAGGAAAGAGGTCAAAGAAAATTTTTAAAGCACAATTCCTGATAATATTATATCTTTTACCTACAAATCGAGCTGAATTAATTTTCCTGAATGAAACTTCTATTCTGATTGGCTGGATTAATTTGGAAGAAATATTAAGATAGACCTGCTTAGTTTTCGCTCTTTAGTTCAATGTTGGGATGTTATTGAGATTAATTTGAGGGGCGTTTTGGATGAATCCCTATCATAATAAATTTGCTTAGTGTCTGCTTATAATTCAGGTCTTCCATATCCCTGTTGCTCATGTTGAAGGAAAATACCAATTATGCCGTGTTCTTCTTGCTGCTCCATATGATGACTTACCATTCTTTGTATAATTCGTGATGTCACTTAGCTTGAATGAGGACTTTTTATTTTTCAATAATAAGAAATCAGGTAGACCACGCTACCTAAGTTCATACAAGAACTGGAGCACCGTCACTTGTGCTCCTGTCAGTATCATAAAATGACTGCTTTTGTTTCTACAGTTACCTTATACGTAAACATAAAGATAAATATATTCCGAGTCAAAACGAAAGTTGTTTTCAACTATAGCTTCTTATTCAATTCTCTTCTCTTATAATATAGACGCATTATGTGCTGCTGCTCTGTTCTTTCAAAGAGCAACTGCAACAGCATGTTCGTGTGCATGCAATGGAAGCGGTAATGGCTTGCTGGGAGATTGAGCAATCACTGCAAAGCTTAACAGGTATTTTTTTCCTTATAATTTTATGCTTACTTCATTTGTTCACTTCTAGAAAAAAAACGTTGCGGTTTTCTTTTCCTTTTATAAAATGCTTTGAGCTAAAATATATTCCAGGAGAAAATACTTCCAGTTTTACTTGTTTTCTTGCTTGTAATGAAACTGATTGTCGTACAAGAATCTCGCAAGTTGAGACTTTTGGACCTTTACTGATACTAAAGTTCCAGTTACAATTTGCAATCTCTCCTTTCTTTTAGTATTTTTTTTATGAAAAATCATATTCTTGTTACAGTATCTTCAAATTCATAATTGACCACACCCCATCTATAATCCTAGACATTTTTCGGGGGGGGGGGGGGGGGGGGGGAAGAAGATATGGTTAATACAGCATCTGAGCGAAAAAGGTTATTCGTGGCAAAGAATGTATCATTTATCTTGTGATCCCTAGTATTGCCACCAACTATTAGCTAACAGGAAAAGGTGCATTTGAGATGTTCTGAATTCTTTTGAGAACCTTACTGGAGACCATTTTGTTTTTCTCTTTTTATTTCACTAGTCTTGACTTGGCTCTGAATTCTTTCCCCTTGTAAATCATTCAATAATATCAAACTAGAGGGCATAATCATGAAAACAATGTATATATATTTAATATTCTTGACAAGTAATAGGAAATCAATAATATTGAAGGAACCAATTGTGCAAAGCTATGTTCATTTATTAAATTAGTCTAATATGAATGGAAGTATGGTATATGTCACATCCTGTGATTGGTAGTCTTCTTTCGGTCTCAACTATGAAGCAAAGCTCCAAATATAGAACTGGAGTACTTGGAAGGTTTCTTAAGTTTGTTTTCCTGATCTAGATAATCGTGTATAGTCAAGTAGAATATTGGCTTTTTCTTTGTCAATGAGAGGTTATATTTTGACTCCTTCACCATTGTATTGTTCACCCAATCCAATATGTTCACTTACTCCTAATCCCTCATGAATATGTTTGTTGGTCATGTCTCACTGGGTCTTGAGTTTTTCAAATTTCACATGAAATTCCATCATTCGTCACAAGCAATAGCTCCTTGTTTTAGAAACCTGCTCTATGCTGTTCCTTCACTTGTTCACCTATGCTCAAGATTTTCAATGCTCTTTTCGGATTTTTGGTTTCGGATATGTTTGAAGCAAAATTTTTGTGATGATTTATCTGTTTTATTGTGAACTCCTAAAAGTGTGAATGTATCAAAGCTACTATATTAAGGGGGTGTTTGGCTTAGCAGTTTTACCGCTTATAAGTTGGTATAATAGCTTAAATATTGTAAAGCTTTTTTTATTACGCGTTTGTTAAAAATTCAAAAGCTTAACAATATTTTCAAAAGCTTATATGCTGCCGAGCTTATAAGCTATTTTAACAACGTTTTCAGGACTTGTTTGGCTAGGCGGTTTGACTGTTTATAAGCTGGTATTGTAGTTTTTAAGCTACCTAACTTATTTGATTAAAGTGTTTGGCTTGTCATTTATATAACTTAAATGCTCTTACATCAGCGTTTTGCAAAATGTTGCTACCAAATAAGTTGTGTTGACCGAGTATTTTATCATTTTATCCTCATCATTTTTGCTAATTTCTAGCCATGCCCTTCTTCTTCAACCTCTGCCACCCGCTGCCAGTCGCCCCAACTTTTCTGGCAGTCACTATCGGCCATCACTGTCGCCCCCACTATCTGTCCATCTCCTCCCCATCGCCATCCCCACCCTCATCGGCTGCAGCCTCTTAACTCCATCGTCGTCGTTGGCTGCTGCCTCCAGCCTCCATCGCCTGCGTCCGTCGCCTGCGTCTACCGCTTCCATCGCACGCAACTGCCTCTCTGTGGGTGTTTAAATGTATATGTATATATATTGTATTAGTATTTTTTTTAATAATTATATATAATTTTGATAAAATTTTATCATTAGACATTAATTTATAATTTAATTTATTAAAAATTAGTATTTTTATATTTTTTATTTGTATTATTTAACAATATGTCTATTTTCGTCTCTTTGTCAAGTTCTGATAACTTATTAACTCTTTTAAACCAAACACATAACTATTAACCGATAGTTTAAAAGTACATTTATCCAAATACATTATCAATTTAAATGCTATCTAACTTAAAAGTTTTAAACCACTTAAAAGCTTCCAAAAAAATGCTTAGCCAAACAGCCCTCAATAAGCTCCCCCTAGTGGTAGCTTATTTTGTTGACCAAATAAATTACTATTTTACCCTTAAACAACTCAAATATTTACAACTTTCTATCCCTCAAATATTTACAACTTTCTATCCCTCAAATATTTACAACTCGCTCATCCTCTCCTGTCTCCTTCTTTGGTAGCCTCCTTCATTGCTGACATTCATCTTCATCGTCTTCAGCCCAACATCATTGCCTGGATCTCCTTTTTCGTCGAGTCCACCACTGCCTCCTGCTTCCAAATTGGCCGCCGCCATCGCCATCGCTTGGATCTCCTTCTTCATTGCGTCCATTGTCACCTCTTGCTTCCAGATCGGTCGTCGCCTCCTTTGTTGTCGTCACTTCATCCCCTACCCTTCCTTCTCTCTCTCTCTCTCTCTATATATATATATATATATATATTAATGTCTCAACATATATATTTAACATTTTTATGAATTAAACTTAAATTTAAACATAAAGTATTATATTAATATATATTTTAAATAATTATATATAATTTATCAACATGTAATGGTAAAAATTTTATTAGTTGGACATTAATTTATAATTTATTTTTGTTAAAAATTAGTATTTTTATGAATTTTATTTGTATTATTCAGTAACAATAACATGTCCATTTTAGTCTTTTTGTTAAATTCTGATAATTTATCAGATTTTTCAAACCAAACACATAACTATATAATTGACAGCTTAAAACACATTTATTCAAACATGTTATCAACTTAAACGCTAATCAGGTTTTAAGCTTTACATAACTTATAAGTAGAAAGGCTTATAAGCTATAAAAAAAGTTAAGCCAAACAGCCTCTAAGTTTTCTAATTCTAAAAAATGCAAAAGGAGGATACGATTCCTTGTCACCATTTGACCAATTAAAACAAACAGAAAATGGATTTCATAGTTTTCAATTGATATTTAAGTCATTGATAAATGAGTCTACATCTGACCACATGGATCCCTTGTATCTGGAATGTGTAATTATAGGCAGGTGAAAGCTCATCTTTCACTTCAGTGAATAGATATTTCCAATATAGAAAATCGTTTAAACTCTGCTGGTGTTTTAGACTCTTCTTAAGTTGGAACAGGCTCTTGTACAACAGTTGATAGCCTAGCTACCCAACTCCTAAAATTATTTAGCGCGGTTAGTTAATGCATTCGTGCAGGTTGATTATAAATTTACGATGCTGGCTGAGAAAGAAAAAAGTGTATAGGAGTACAGGAATTTCAATAGTAGATATTTGGAGAAAACCAGCTTGTGGCTGAAGAAATCAGCAAGGTCATCTATGTTGTACGAAAGAACGATATAATGATTTTGCATCCTATGCTGCATAACTTTTGTGTAGCAGCTGACTGGATGAAAACTTACTGACCACTAACATTTTCTTCTGCCCTTAATTCATGCATACGATCTTTCATTTCTTCAGCAGTTAAACATTCAAAGAACAGTCCAATGATATTACTTTAACTTTTTTATGGAATGATTTCTCCCATGTGTGTTTATATTATTATCTCTGTTACTTCTGAGAATTTGCAACGTCTTAGAAATATATTATTGTTGCAGAATTAGTTTATTTCTCTGGTATAATATCCTGTAATTGAATAACCTGTAATTGAATAGGTTTACAAGTATAATATCCCTTGGTAATCCTACTGCCTAAGAAAAATTCTAACAACACGCACCTTTTATTACACAAAAATGGTACTCAATAATCAACTTTTTGTCTGACTAGAGGACTTGCTCAATTCTAGAGATTAATAAACAGTTTCTCAGTTGTTATGGTATCTATGAGTTGTCCTAAGTGTATACACAGGCTTAAAAATTGTTGTTGGAGTATCTATTGCTTTGTTTCTTATGGTGATGTTGCAAGAATTATGCATAATCAAGTGTGTTTTTTTTACCATGCTAACGTTGTTGGTTGGCTAATCTTGAACAAGAAAAGCAAATTTGGCTTAACCATGCTATTTGATCAGGTATTTCTCCTGGAGAAGGGACAGGGGCAACAATGTCTGATGACGATGATGATCAAGTAGACAGTGACACCAACTTGTTTGATGCAAATTTGGATGGTCCTGATAGCATGAACTTTGGTCCTCTCATCCCGACAGAGAGTGAGAGATCTTTGATGGAGAGAGTAAGGCAAGAGCTGAAGCATGAACTGAAAGAGGTGGAAAACCATATATATATATATATATATATTTTATTTTGGATACTCCTCTACTTATGTAGCTCCTGCACATTGCCTTAAACCAACATATTCTATTTTTCATAGGGTTACAAGGAGAAAATTGTGGACATCAGGGAGGAAATCTTACGGAAAAGAAGGGCAGGAAAGCTCCCTGGTGACACCACCTCTGTCCTAAAGGCTTGGTGGCAATCTCATTCTAAGTGGCCATACCCAACAGTAAGTTTTTCCGCATCCCTCTACATTGCTCTCATAGTTGTAACTACGCCATAGGCGAGCATACTGTGTGCCACTAAAACTGTTTCCATATCTGCACGTTTTGGGAATTCTGGATTTCTCCCACTAAATATGTTATAAAATAATTTAAGTTGTGAAAACAAACTCTTTGTATAACAAACATAAAGTTCCATATACAAAAAGACTCACAAAATAATGAGTCTCATACTAAGAATGCCTTTATACATACATACGAAAAATAATATGTTATTATCTGTATTAAGTGTTATGCTCTGCAAATTTGTAATCTGTACTTGAAAAATAATATGTTATTATCTGTAATACGTGTTATGCTCTGCAAATTTGTAATCTATACTTCACAGGACAGCTAAAGGATGTAAATTTATATATAATTTTTAATTTTGTGTAAATAATATACCTTGTTTTTGCAAAAAACATATTAGGTTAAATTGAAGACACTCTTGTGACAAAACAAGAAGTCATCAACTATATTTTAGTAAGAAAAAATGAGTTTGATTTATTTTTATAAATAATAGGTAAATGATGAAAACTTCTAAATTTTTTTATACAAATACTCAGCTTAAAAGGATATAATGGTTTTATAGAGGATATGTCCATAGACCATGGATATAGATGATTAAAAATCTATAATTCATGTAGCGGATTCACCTAAGTGTGTTTAAAACGTGAGATTGTTATTTCTTTTTTATTGTTATTGTTATAGACACGCAAACCTGTAAAATAAAGGTTAGAGAGGACCATGGATATAGAAAGTTAGAAATCTATAATTCGTATAGCGGATCCACCTAGTGGGTTTAAGATTTGAGATTGTTATTTTTTTTTTTATTACTATTATAGACATATGTACCAAAGAATAAAGGTTAGAGAGAGATGCTTCAGGAAGGGTAATGGTAGATGCGTGTACTTCTTGCTATTTGCCTAGCCAAGCATGAAAATTAAATGAGAAAATTTTTGAATGTTTTCCTAGTTCCTTTTTGCTGGGATGATGGAAACAGACAAAATAACTGAAATGGCAGAATCTTACAAGGCGTGAAGTTTTCCTGGAAAAAATTGAAGCTTTGATTTATTTTCTATTCAGATCAGCGGTAAAGCTCAGTTGGCATGGCCCGAAAGGAAATGGTGCCTTTAACTATGATTGTACTTCATGGTTAAGAAGCATAACAAACTTTTCAATTTGTTTTGCTCGGCACAAACTTCCATTTTGAACGAGCAGCTTTAGTACTGTTAGTTTTACATTTGCAGGTGTCCTCACTAATGAGTGAGGATGAAGCTTCAACTTGTTTACATTTGTGGTTCATGCTTCCAGAGTTTAGGACAAGCTTGCACTCATGATGTCTATAACTAAAAGCTACTCAGTCCCACTTTAATTTAACTAAATTCCTTCAGAGAAGTCAGCTAAAAAATATTGCTCTATAGATGACAATACTTCACAGAATTAAGTGGGTGAATTATTATTATTGTTAGGAGGAAGATAAGGCAAGATTGGTCCAGGAAACAGGCTTGCAATTAAAGCAGATAAACAATTGGTTCATTAATCAGAGAAAGAGGAATTGGCACAGCAATCCTTCCACTTCAACTGTGTTGAAGAGCAAGCGCAAAAGGTAGGTACTTCAATTTGAGTTTATGTGGTCCCATCATGGTATATCTCTGAAGGGCTCCCCCCAACTTTAATCTGAACCGAAGTAATGCAGGTGAGCGATGATATCGTTACATGTGAATAGCGCTGTGCTGCACCTGAAAATTTAAGAGTTGGAAACAGGAGAGAACTGTTATATTGATACTCCAGAAATGAGCTAGTGTTGCCAGTGGCGAGACGTATGAAGAATAGGACAGAGAAGTGCAGATGGTTTAGCAGAGGTAGTGATGCTGTATCACAGGAAGTTGAATTAGAATATTATGACGAAAGTTAAAACTGAGTTGGGTAGCACCATATATGTTGTTAGTTTGATGGTTTTTGTTTGCATTTTACATATATATATATATATATATATGAATAATAATAGTCGCGGGGGGGTATGGATCGATGTACAGCTCAAATAACCGGTTTCAGGGTTCCTTTTACGGCTATCCCAGTTATTATAAATTCTGCCAGTTTGCAGTCTAGGATTTTTTAGTCTAAACTTGCTGAATATATATATTGTTTCTTTCTCTCCACCTCTTCTGACTGACACTTGTCTGTCAGCAGTTAAGAGTTAGTTATAAGCTATCATCCTCTTTTGTGGTTTTCTCCTTCATTATTCTTCTTACGGTGCCTTTGATTGCAATGGTGAAATTTGGATAGACAGAAAATAAATTTTAAAAAATTAAATTATAAAGAAAATGAATTTCTAAAAATTGAAAGTTTAAACTATTTGATTTGTATAATTTTTTACTTATAAAATGATATTATTTTTCATCTTTTAATGTTTTATTAATAATATTTTTTATAGAATTTGATTATTTTCATAGCATTGCGTGTTTAATAGGTATTATTTTTTATGAAAAATGTCACTTTTTTTATGGAATTTAATGATGAAAATGTATTGAAAAATACTAAATACTGTAAAAAAAATTCCAAATAATAATGTATTTTAAATTAATTAAATCATTTCTCTAAAGAAATGAAACCACAAAATTAAAAAAATATATATTTTTTAAACTTATTAATTTGTATGTGATTTTTCATTTTTATTTTTATACATTTGTATTCATTAATTATTCCCCAACTCAAAAATCAAGTACAACGCAATACCTAAAAGAATATAAGTAGCATTGATGTGCGTTCAAAAAAAAAAATTATCATTACGATAGATTATGTCTCCATATAAATAGTTTTTTCACATTAAGATGGAGCCATTTCTTCACCAAAACAAAACGCTGACTATAGTGATAAAACTATTACAAGCATCTACTATACAATGCTTGACAAGCAAAAAATGTGAGTCCATGTTATATCCAAAAAATAACGGGCTATAGGAGTTACAAATTATCATACCATCATAAAATTTAAGTGGACTCAGTTTTCCACATGCATTCCATACAAAAATTTAAGGTACCAACCCATAATAAACTATGCTGGTGGGGGATGATCATGTGAGGGCAGGTCATGTCCAAGCTTCTTGAACACCAATGCACGCATGTATCGTACATCTATCATCAAATTGAAAACTCTTGCCAAGCTTTCTTCTACTTGAAATATCTCCATCATTTTTACAACATCATCAACATCCAAGTCCATAGACTCCAATTTTTGCATAATCATTGGCCAATTGAAATGATTGATCGTGTCTAACGTTGCTTGCATCTCTATAGCATTGGCAATTTTCATGGAAGAGTCAGCAATGCGTGAAAGAGCCAGTACACTATCATCCATATTGTGCGCACGTCTACGCCGAACTTTAGTTGTACCATCATCAGATTTACGCTTACGAGTATTGCTAGAGCTTGGATTAGCGTTCTCAATCTGGGAGTCCACCTCGTTAACACTTTCATCAGCAACTATTTTTAGGCACAAAAGAAAATAATCAGCAAGAATACAATATGTCACTCATTTTGTATTAAAAGAAAATATGTTGTAGTGGCCCACTACCGGATAGTCCCGCTAGCATAGGATATCCGAAAGGAGGTCATCACAAGTGTGATATAGAACAATAACATACAACACCATAATACTATCCTTAGATAAACTCAGCGGAAGCTAACATAAAGGTTTACAACATCTTAGACCATAGTCTAAACAAAATGAAATACAAGGGCACTAACAAATTTTACAACATAAAATTTCCTCACACTTGCCCTCATCACAAATGCTAACATAGACCATCTAATTTGGAAGGTTTCTGTACACTTCTAACCCTGGGCTTTAGCCCCACTGGGCTCGCCCTCAACCACTGCTCTACTTGTACCTGGAATGACATGAGAGTAAACAAGGTGAGCCACAAGGCTCAACAAGTGTATTTATAAAGCATGGAGATATAGAATCAAAGGCAGAGATAATCAAGATAGAATAAACAACTCTATGAGGAGATATTAGTATAACGCGACTCATAAGTTCTCGGTTTACATTAATTTCCCATGCCGTGATTATTACATATATTATGCACTCGTTCCCATGCTCATGCATATGCACCAATAGTAGGGAATTTTTCTGCATAATTCTCAAGGCTCTCACGGCCTATATATATATATATATATATCCATTCATGAATATATATGCATCATGAAAATACATCAACAAATGATAACAATTTGAGCCACGCCTTCTGGGTTGATGGCCACCTCACCCGCGTCAAGCGCTCATAGGATATCCTTTCTCATCCACGGATTTAGCCGTCGCGCAAAATAATAGGTGCGCAAATCAGTATAACCATGCATCACATATGCATATCCCCATTTCATGTCAATCCTCAATGATTAAGAAAAATCTCAAATCATGCTTAACATGCACAATTACATAAATTAAAGTGTGCACTATCTTATGATCACATGGTAAATTTTAATACATTTATTGACTCATACTTATAGAAATGCCCAAACCAATATTTACGGTATATTTTTACCCCAATAATAATCGCAAGGAATCAAAATTTATACATGCAAGAAACACTAAATCTTGCATGACACTAGACCCTAATGAATAAATGTCATTCCTTAAGAAATGTAGGGTGACACAAAACCCTATTTAGATTTTTGCAATGTTCAACAAGAAAACGAATTAATATTGCAAGATTTATCGAAATAAGGAAAATAAAACCCTTTTATCCAACAATGAGGGTTATCAAGAATAATTCAAAAAAACAATGGAAGAACTATACAAAAATCATAATTTTAAACGTAGGAATGATAGACTACATAGGAAGAGTTGAATAACAACATATTTCAGAAATTTTCAGATTTCAAGCATATTTTCAAAAATCCAATCTGGGCTCAATATTTGGTCAAATACCACAAACGATATACCAAATCAAAGCCTAATGAATCTAGTTTCTGGAACATCAACTGGATTTGAAATCGGAAATAACCACTAGGAGATATTCCACAAAAACCGAAACAAGGCAGAATTTGTAACAGTAATTTACAGAATTCTACATAGAATTCAACAAGGTTGTTATGGGTACAAATCATAACCAAAAATTTCAAATCTTATACCGAATCGAAGCCCATGAAGTCTATTTTATAGAAAAAATAAATGGATCACAATTTGGATATAACCACAGAGCATTATACCCCAAAAACTGAAGCAAGAACAGATTATTCAAAAACAGAGCAGAAAATTTCCAGATTCTGGGCAAGAATTTACAAGGATACTGTAGGCTCAAAACACAGCCAAAAATTCTAAAAAATTTACCAAATTAAGATTATCAAGTCTAGTTTATATAGAAACAAACGGATCTTGAATCGGATATAACCACAGAGAGTTATACCCTAAAGAGTACAACAAGGTCAGTTTACTCGAAAGCAGTAAAATTTCCAGATCTTAGCAGGGATTTACAAGGCTATAGCATGATCAAATCTTAGTCAAAAAATTCGATTCTTGTGTCTAAAATGAAGCTTAAGATGTCTGGTTTACAACCCAACAAACGGATCTCAATTTGGATATAAAAACAAGGAGTTATAGATCAAAGAACATAACATGGTCAGTGAATCCGAGAATAAGAATTTAAGAGCAACAACTTAAAAATGAAGGAAACAAGCCTTCTAAGATGGAAACAAGGTTGAAGAACTTGCATTAATAAATAATCAAGAGAAGAAGAACTTACACAATCATAAGGAGAAGAAGAAGAAGAAGATCTTGAATTTGAAACAAGAAGGAAGGGAACTTGCCTTAGATGGTTGCAAATCCAAAGAGATGAAGACACCCCTTGAAATTGAAAATTCCATAGTCTCCACTTAAAGCTTCAATGAAGAAGAACAATGGAGGAAGAAGAGACAATCAGGAGAGGGAGAAGAAGAAGGGAACAACAAAGTAAGAAGAAAGAAAAGGAGGGAAAAAATGTGGGAGACTTGTCTCCCAACTCCTTTCAATCCATCTCCCTTTTAATTTTCTCTAATTTGCCCTTCATACTAACACACACAATTCACATATCTCTTACCCATTTTGGTCATTTTACCATTTTCTTAATCTTTTTTTCTTTTTAATTAAGATACCATTCTCTATGCCCATAGCCCAAGCCCAAGTCAAAATATATATATAGCCCAAGCCCAAGTCAAAATATATATATAGCCCAATCCAACTAAGGCCCAATGGACTTTTCTTGAGATTTGGGTTCAACCCAATTCATTTACACTTAAGATTTAATTATTTATCAATGGTCTAATTCAAATAAGGCCCAAACCCATTTAGCCCACAACTTTGAGACTTTTTCACACCAAATGTTATTTTCATTAATTTACCCCCATTACCAACTCATATAATATTTTTAACAATTAATTAATAAAGGCAACAACTCTAATGTGCAAACTAAAATACCCATAACACTTAGACCCACTAACGGGTTGTTACATATGTACTACTTTATAGTACATATAGTACCTGACGCCAGGGAGGCAATATCAAAATTGGTAACATCGCGATCTTCGATGGAAGAGTCATTTCCAAATATGATCTCCATTTGTGTTAGGGTCATTTCTCTTTCAGAATCCGAATTTGTACGAGGAGCTTTAGGGAGATATCGGTCACGACGCCTAATATGGTCATATATAACAAGCGCCTGCATGACCATCATCCAAAATAACCTCAATTGTTGTTGTTGTCGTCGACGTACATTTTTTGATGGAGCCATTAAACTGGCCAAACAAACTCATTTTTTCTATTATTGATCCTAAACAAACCCATATTCTCTATTATTTGATCAAAACAAATATAGCAAAAGTAATTTTGATGTTTATATATTGTGGGTAAATTCTATACACATAGTTTAACTAATTTTCAATGACGCTTCCTATGTAATTTTATCCTTATGTTAATTTAATTTTCGTCAACAGAATTTAAAAAGTAAAAATAAAAGAAAGATTAAATTTTAACAAAAATTAAAGTTTAATAACTGTAATTATAAAAATTGAAGTACACTAATTTGTTCCAAAGTGCAGACAACAATTATTACTCTTCAATATGTATTCCATCCTAGTGGCTTAACACACGCACACACACACACACTATTGGATGTGATGGCATCAAAGACTATCGGATGACAATCACCATAGAATTTGCTTGCCGAACAGCATGAAACTGCTGCTATAGAATTCCAAATTGCACTGTATTTCACTATTTGATTTCTCTAGGGTTTGGCAAAGGGAAGTAAAGTGAAAGGTCAAAAGAGTCACTCATGTGCAGGGAGCTTTAACAAACAAATACCCAGGAAGTGATTACATTGTTTTAGATGCCTATTTAATTACTTTCTTCTGGATTTATTAACATGCTTAAAAATAAAAAGAGCATCCATTGCTCGACGCTCTCCCATCCACTTTGCAGGGCTGTTGTTTCCCTATAACTCTTCTTCATATCATTAAAGAACTAATGCTTCAAGTACGTATGAATAGGTAACTTCATTAATTGCTTTGTTTTTCATTAATGAAAAAATAGAACATCTTGTTATAAAATAAATAATCTGTATTTACAGATAAAGAAGGCCACATGGGTTCTTTTGTTCTGCTCCAGCAATAAGCCTAAAAGCAGTGGAAGCAATTTTGAGAACTTTCGGAAACAAAACCCATACCTGTTGTCATCTTTGCAGCCATAAATACTAGAAATTGTCGAATATAAAATGGAATGCAACAGGAGGGAAAAAATTCGCGTCTCACCCATTTGCTCGCTCACCCTCACCCATCCCTCGGCCACCCGCCGCTCACCCACTCCCTCGCTCGCTGTAGATCTACTTCCAGGGGAGGGGGAAATCGGAAATTTTCAGTAAGATGGCCAGAAAGCTTACCTTCAACTAGATGAAGTTGAACCCTCGTAGCTCGTCTTCGCGACGAACAAGGGGAAGGAAGAGCGGCGCCGAATGGGAAGAGGAAGTGGAGGTTGAAGTTGAAATGGAGACGCCAAGCACAGTGGGTTTCAACTGCCTGGAAAATTGGAGCTACTCCTCCCCCCCCCCCCCCCCCACAAAGGAATTTGGTTTCCTTGATTTGACCCAAGCATAAATGGGAGGGAACACACTACTTATGAATTTTCTTTTTATGCCCTTTTCCATCATTTGTAATTTTTTTTTTTAAATAGTCACCAATTTAATTAAATACCTTGAGTAGTGAGCAGTTGATTAATTATCATTAATTAATGGGAAACGATTAGAATTTTCATTTTTTCATTAGTTTTTTAAAAATATTTTAGCATGACTACATAATTCTAAGAGTGAACAAAATACTTTTTTCTTTTTTCTATCCATAATAACTTCACACCGCCATTTGACTGTGAGAAGTTATTACCAAACAGACCTTCAAAGGAGAGAAGGAATAACTGTTTATTACCAAACAGACCTTCAAAGGATAGAAGAAATAACTGTTTATCACCAAACAGTGCAAGAAGCTTAACACAACCAATTATGTATTAACTAGCAGCCCAGCCCAGCCCAGCCCAGCCCGACAATTATGGCATTTCTATTGTTACCACATCAAACAATCCATAGCTTGTATGGACGCGGCCCAATAATTATAAAAATATATTTTTAATAAATTATAATTATAAATAAATATATAAAGAAGGTAAAATTTAGCATTACATTATTTTTTTATTTACTTTATAATATATATTTCATTTGAGACAATAAAATAATGATGTATTATTATTCAATAAAATTGCCTTGCCTAATTATGGTTTCTTAATAAAATAATAAAAAAAAATTATTAATGGTAAAATCTCAAAAAGGTGGGCTAAGTGGGTTGACTGGTGTGACACAACACACTTGGCCCATGTGCTGACCTAACACAAGATCACATAGGATAGCTTGATTGATTAATATGTGTGCTGACCAAACAGAACAGAACAAAACAATACACAAGACACCAGTCTCCAATTTCATGACTCAAACTGCATGGCCTTGCGGCCAATTAAAGCGCCGTCAGACAAAATGGACCATCTAGTTAGTTAGTTAGTTGTCAATGGCCGACGGCATGGCATCGTCGTCAAAATTGAGAGCGTAGCTTCGTGGGTCATAGCTAAACTTCATACTTCTCCTCTTCTTCTTGTTCATTTTTCCATCCATGCTCCTAATCCTTCTCATCATCAACATCAAGTAGTTCTTCCACTTTATCATCGCTTTCTGGGTTCCCTTGCTTTCTCTTCTGGTTTCTCCTTCTTCCAGCTGATCCAGCAGATCCCATCCGCCTCTGTTCTTGATCTGCCCACTTAGAATGCAAAGTGGCGGTAAGCATCCACAATCACGTCTTCTAATGACATTCTCTTCTTCATCTTCCATCTCTTCCAATGGTAAACTTTTCCTAATAGTAGGCCAGACAAGAGAAATCTAGAGAGGGAGAAACCGAGAATCGTTTTTGGTAAACGATAACACAGATGAATTCGATATCTTGAGTTTTATGTATCGTCCTCAATTATTACTCCTTCAGGTTAAGAGTTTTGTTCTGATTCCCATTTATGTACTTGAATTCAGTGACCAATTATGATTAGCATAGGAATTGAATTCAGTAATCATAATTAAGATAGAATTAGGTTATTTAAGAATAGGATTTTAAATCTATTCATTATAAATTTAATAGTGTTAAATTATAAAATTTAGAAATATAAAAAAAAAAATCTAAAAATTATATATTCAAATATCTTTTATATTTTCTCATAAAAGAAAAAAATCTTTCATATTTATATTTATCCAAATAACTCAATAAGTATACACGAAAAACCCAAAAAGAATAGTTATAATTTATCCATAAAATCAGAAAATTTATTGCCAATTTGAATTTTAAAAGTGAGAATTTTTTGGAAAAAAATAAATTATTTTCCTACTATTTTTGTAATGAAAAGTCTATTCAATTCTTTTCAAATTTGAATAAACATTTTCTACTTGAATTCAGTAACAAATCATAATTAGACTAAAACTTGAATTCATTGACCAATTTTAATTAACTTATAACTGAGATAGGACAGGCAGAAATATGATAAGGATTTAAGCTCTAATTAATATGTGACAGGGAGGTAGGTTAATAGATATTTGGTCTTTTTTTTTTTGTTAGAATGGGCAGCTCAATGGTAATTCACGAGGCAAATAAGTATTCATATATATATATATATATATTTCATAGCTCTATTGATGGTTAGTATTTTGACCTTTGATGCAAAGGCACTGAATTTCTGTATTTTAAGAATTAAATTGTTATTGAGAGAGCTTAAGAAATTAATCTCCTCTAGTTATGGTGTATTTTAGGGAATAATATTACTGTTTTACAATGAATAAGTGATAGGTGTAGCAAATTAAGGATAATGAACATCCTCATCGTCATCGTTATCAAAGAAATCAAGAAAGAAAATTTCAATCTATTATCTTTCCCTGTCTTTACTCACCATGCGTGCAATACTTTTGAATTGATGGATATGCAACGTAAATCCATACATATCCATCTCGAGTCCTGATCTTCATCAATTTTGAATACCCCTTTTGATAACAATTGGAAATCTCATCTCATCTCATCTCATCTCATCTCTCATGCATGCTCAAGTTCATGCTTTGTTTTTCCCGATAGTTAATCCATTAGCATAGCATCAAACATAAATATCGTTTTTTTTTATTTACCTTTTTATTTTGCAATACGGGATCAAGAGGCATGTGGAATAATTAAACTCTGTCTGGGTAACTTCCATTCAAATACGTGTATTTTGTTGTACTTGTCCATCAATATCTTAAAAATCCACAAATGACTGTAACTAACATGATGAAAGAGCAGTATTTACAGTATAGTTTGTATAAAACTTGAAGGGAAGAGAAGAAAAATTTGCTTTGAAGTTTGAAGTTTGAGGTTTGAAGCCTGAAGCCAGGGAGAGGATGGATTGGAGCTTGCAGTGCCATTGCGACTAATTAATCTGCTGCAGGGCTTGTCCTCCACTCCGTTGTCTGTCACAGCTCAAACCTAGCTTCAGTCTCATCAGGCAATGACTCAGTGTAGCCTCCACAAGAACCAGTGTTGGTGCAATTGGAGCAAAGATCAGTGGTGGTCGTCGTGGTGGCAAAAGAAGACCGGAAGGACAGCCGCACGGAGCTCGGCCGAGTCTCTGGCAGCTCCATGAGAGGCTCATCAGGGTTCATTAAGATGTGAACCACCTTCCTCATCCTAGGCCTCAACATGAAATCTGGATGCAAACAAGCCAGACCCACAAACAAAGCCCTTTTCACTTGTTCCTCGTCATAATTTTGGCCCTGCAGCTGTTTGTCCGCACAGTTCAGCAATGCCCCTGTTTCCTGCAAATCCCACACACTGTCCACCAGGCTGTTTTCTTCCATGATCCCTCTTGATCTTTTCCCACACACCAGTTCCAGCACCACCATTCCAAAGCTGTACACATCCGATTCGGGTGTGGCCCTCCCGGTGAAGCTGACTTCCGGGGCCAAGTAGCCGGGAGTCCCGGCTATCATGGTTGTGACCGAGGCTGCGTCTTGGAGTAGTAATCTTGCCAGCCCGAAATCGCCTAGATGCGCATTGTAGTCTCCATCCAGCATCACATTGTTTGGCTTCACGTCTCTGTGAACAACGGGGTTGCCACACTCTTCGTGTAGGTAGACTAGAGCCGACGCTAATCCTACCAGTACCTTGTGTCTGGTTGGCCAGTCAAGGAATTCGTCCTTGCCAATGAACCGGTCAAGGCTGCCATTTGGCATGTATTCATAGACTAGGAGGAGCTGGTCGCGGTCATGGCACCAGCCTTGGAGCTGCACTATGTTTTTGTGCCTGAGGCGCCCAATCGTGCAAATTTCAGCCAAGTACTCTTTCTCACCTGCAACAGCCAGAAAAGGGGCGCCTTTGCCATATGAGCAGACAGCTCCAAGCATATTTGCAATCAATTTGGGATTTATACATACATACATACATACATATATATATATATGATCCAAGCAGAGAACCGGGAAATCAATTAAAGGTGCCGCAAATAGCGATAAAAGAAAGCAAGAGTGAAGTTTGTGACCTTGTTTTGATGTTGAAGAAATCTTCTTGACTGCAATGGTGGTAGGAGGATTGGATTTGGATATGACGCCTTTGTAAACGCTTCCAAAACCGCCAGTTCCCAGAAGATTTTCCTTCCTGAAGTTGCGAGTAGCCTCTGAAAGTTGTCGATAAGAAAACAGTTTGGGGCCATTGGCTACTGCTATTAGTGCCTCAATATCATCTTTTCTTGCTATCCTCTCCATTTTGCTCTTCCGAGCTGTGAGGATGAAGGGGGTAGCAACTATTGCAGCAAGCAACAGCACCGCGCCAATTATGATGTAAACTACACCAAACATCTTTGGCTTTTCCTCGAGAGATTCTTTAGGCAACCGGGCAGTTGTGAAATTCCATGAAAGGATTTGATGAGTTTCTCGAAGAGTTCCAGTTGCTGCTGCGAACCCCATGTAGACATTGCTCGGAACAGTGTGTTGCAACTTCATCGTATGATTCAGAAAACTCGCTAGGGGCTCCCCGGCATATGCCACATAGATCTGCAGCCGTTTGCTCCATCCATCGTATTCAATCATGACAGTAATTTCCCTTCCACTTTTGAGTTGAATGCCTGTACCGTTGAGGCTCTTAAAAGCAACTGGTTCCTCTATGCTGACTGTGTCAATTGCAATATGGTTTGCATCCGGTTCGTCTTCATTCTTGTATGTGTCAAACTCGACAGCCAGTTGACGAAGGACACCTGTACTCCAAGATAAAGCAAACAATTTCTATGAGATTAACAGCCATGGGGATCATCAAATCAAGTAAATCAGCACGAACAGCCATCTTAAGTAGGATAATTTGAAAGATCGTCATTTTTGTACAGGGAACATACTTTTTGAAGAAACAGAAAATTGTTTACCTTGAGTCGACTGATCAAAGATTCCCATGTAGGATCCGAAGCTCTTTGATGGTGAGGGATTACTATCCTGTGCCAAAACGAATGCCATTCCATCACCAGATATCGATGCATTATGTTCGACCAGGATCCTAATGGTGAAGGTGGTGCAGATATATGCCGGCCAAGCAAGGACAGGGACATGGTATAAAACTCTTCCAATCTGGTTAACTGGTGTGCTTGGATCAGGTGGTGTGATGCTCAAACTTCCATTGCCCACTGAAACTGATCCCATGCAGATCAAGTTGCCGGTTTTGCTGCAGCTGCCGGAATCAAAAGATGGGAACGAAACGTTGAAGGGCTCCATACAGCTGAAAGAAGAAGATGGGAAAAGCATGCCCCAGAGGATGAAAACTAGTAACATGGCTGCGTTTGAGAGCCCCCCCCTTACTCCAGTTATGTGGATAAATATAAGTTGGGAAAAGGAGAAGGTCGTCAACTGGTTGATGTTTGTTCTGTTTGTAGTGCTTGTTTCTAGCATTGAATTTGTGGGTTCAATAGTATCAAGGAATTCGGATATCCTCCCTTTTGTATGTTGAAGAGATGCTAATTCTTGGCTCTTTTTTGAATGTTGGAAAACGACTAATAGATTATATATATACATAGCTGATTCCCATTCAAACAAGGAGAATAGAAGGCAAGGAGAAAGGAGTCAAAAAGGAATACAGAGAGTTAGAATTGTGTTGTATTTAGAAGTGAATGATCCTAGCTTCAAGGTTAGTCTACTGTTTTCAGATTGCGCAAATTGCTATTCTCTTTCAGGGTGGAAATTCCATATATCAGATCATAATTTCAAACATACCAACTTGAGGTGCACCCATATATGTTTCGTTTAAAGTGCGAAATGTGTTGCCAGATTGCCATGGTTTATTCTTTAACAGTGTAATCCGCGGATTCAAAGACCATTTCTGTGGCCATGATTATCATCATCAAGCAAGCTTCCATTTCTTCAAGGGGGAGGGGACGGGGGAGGGGACGGAGGAGTGTCTTTCCTCAAACCATGCATGCACCAAAACTTAGTTTTGAATACATTATCAACACAGAACTGGGTTGCGACGGGAAGCATCAAAAGCATGAGTTTAGAGGCTGGTTCACATTTAGTAAAATTAAAAAAGAAGATGGCAATTCTACAAAATCGAAAAAGGTCTACCTGTACCAGTCACTCGCCTTGCTTTAAAAGAGTCTGGAAGAGAATGCATTATTTTCATGCATAATTTTTTTATTCTTAATTAAAAAAGAAAAAAGGTTCAAACCAAGACCCTAAACCCCATCACTTCTCAACGACAATGATGGAACCTGACCAAAACATTTAGTGTAAATTCATCTTAAATGATGGAACCTGGTATCATCCCACGAGGCGTCACCATCAGGAAAATGCACCTCCCCAATATATAGATGGTTAAAAACACATCCATTTCCCTGTATCGTGCCCGTCAAGTTATAACAAGAGAACTATTATACCTCTTAAATCAGGATTTTTGACCCGTCATGCACCTCATTTTTCAGCCAGCACCACTCGTACAATCACGCACGCATTTAAGAAAAGTGAGTGATGGAATGGGTCTCTCCAAATGGGTAAATTTGTACAGAGGCAGCCATATATATGGCGCCTCCTTGCTGTCGCCGACGACGAGAAGGGTGAGGACGACGGAGCCGACGACGAACTGAGGCTCCGACACACCGACCGATCTGCAGCTCACCTGATAACCTATTACACAAGAAAGCAAACCGATGTGCATCAAAATGAAATAATTAAACTCATTGGTTAATTCAACGAGGATGATCTTGGTCCTGCAATAAAATTATTTATTTCTCCCTTCCACAAACTCTCCATGGTGGCAAAGGAAAATCTAGCCTCTGTCTCTCTCTCACAATCTGAATCACCACTGTCCATGCTTCCCATAGCCTTCAACCCTCTAGGCCTCTGCACCCATCAACATCCAAATCAAATCTGTGATTGTTCTTTACAACAACAATTTCTGCAGAAAATAAATCTAAAATAGGGATGAATTTTTTGGATTCTAAAACGAAGATTACCTTCCTCGAAGCCTTCTTCTCCCTCACCTCATACCTCTCCAGGGAAAGATCATTTAACCATGTCCCTGGGCTCACCAACTAACCCAAAAAAAATCGATTCGAATTTCAAAGATCAGAACAGCAGAAATCAAGACAAACCCAATTCAAAAAACAACTTTTCGCTTCATGGGTATGAATTAGAATTGGTGCGGAGAAATTACAAGCAAGGTTTTCTGGACAATCTCGGCCCTCCTCTTAGGCCTCTGGGGAAGCCTACACCCTTTCATGGAGGCGCGGGCGGCGGACGAAACCCGATCGGGTTTGAGGACGGAAACCACCGCCCGGACGTCTCTGGTCCTTGCTCGACGGACCGCCATATATCGTCGACCGCTCGACGCTCCTGCATGGCGACCACCATCGCCGGCCGACCACTCGACGCTTCCTCTTGCATCGCGACCATCGGCCTCTCTCCTTGCTCCGTTGCAACCGACCTCGCCTCGCCGTCGATCTGCCTTCGCCGGTCTCTGTTTCCTCCCTTCCTGCCCAATTAATTGGATTAAACCCGATCGGGTTTCATCCCATCCACATCCCTCTTCTTCGTCGCACGCTGCCCAGCTCGGTGCAGAGAGGAGTGCATTATCAATTTCTTTTGCATGTGTTTGATTATTGATCTAGTAGATCCCATCCATCTCCGTTCTTGCTCTGCCCACTTAGAATGCAAAGTGGCCATAAGCATCCACAACCACGTCTTCTAATAACAAACATTCTCTTCTTTATCTTCCATACAAGAGAAATCAAGAGAGGGAGAGATCGAGATTCATTTTTGGTACGTGGTAACATAGATGATTCCGATATTATTCTCAATTACTATTCCTTTAGGTTAAGATCGAGTTTTGTTCTAGTTCCCATTTATGTATTTGAATTCAGTGACCAATTATGATTAGGATAGGAATTAAATTCAATGTTCATAATAATTAAAATAGGATTGATAGGGCATCTTATGAAGAGGATTAGATGATTTACGACTAGGATTTGCCCTTTGAATTTATATTATTATTGTTTGATATGCTCAATAATAATAATAATAATAATATGAAGTGTTTGGTTAAATATCATTGTAATTTGTATACTTAAATATAAAAACACATTTTAGTGCAAAGAGTTAGCTTGGCCGTTGGCGGAATGGGGCTAGATTTTTTAGCCTTGGTAACGCAAGGCAGTAATAAGCACACAAAGACTGAATTTCCTTAAAATAAATTGGCCAAGGAGATCAATTAGAGGAGCTTTCAAATTAAATCTCCATCTACTAATAATAATTAGTTACGCTTTATTTTAATGATAATAATTAATAACGTATCACACATTTATAATGAATTAATGAGCAACGTACTTAAAATCAGTACATAAATTTAATTTCGATCACACTTCTTAAAATGTGGTACCATCATGCATGACACTCACTGGCCAAGATTTTTTTGCTTTTATTCTCTCGATCTTTTCATAACCTAGTTATTATATTAGAGAAGAAATTAAAAATGAATTGAAAAAAAAAAAAAAATAAAGACAATTGATAAACCATATATAAGCAAATGAATAACATATTCTTTAATTTACAACACACTTAGTTGGCATGTAATTATTAACCATCATGCTAGAGATGTCAAAAGGGTCGGTCCGAGTCAGCCCACGGGCTTTTTAAAAAGGCCGGGCCCGGCCAGCCCGTGGGCTAGAGGGCCGGGCCCTTAGCCCACAGGGCCTAGCGAGCCGGGCTTGGTGGGCCCGACCTTTTTTTTTATATTTTTTAAATAATTTTTTTAAAAATAATATATATAATATATACATATATAAATATCAAAATAATATATATATAAAAATTATTTTTTTCTTTTAAAAATATTTTTCATCTTAATTCTTAAGTTTTAAATATTATTTCATCATTTTATATTTTAAAATTCTATATGCCTTATAAATTTTTTTGTGAATTGATATAAAAATAATAAATTGATGGTTATTATTTATATATATTGTGAAATTAAATTTTTTTAATATCCAATATCAATAATTATTAAAGAATAACAAAATAAAAAAAAATGAGTAACGGCCTAAATGATTGGCCCATAAGGGCTTCATGGGCCTGGCCCAACAGGCCACGGGCCGGGCCGTGGGCCCAATTTCTTTGGCCCGACCCGGCCCCTTTTGACCAGTAACGGGCCGGGCCAAAGCCCAGCCTGTCCCAGGCTGGGCCTGGCGGCCCGCGGGCCGCTCGACCCTTTTGACACCTCTACATCGTGCACGATGCTGGCCAAGTTTTTGGTTTTGGAAACCCTCCCTTTCTTGTTATTGTTAGATAGATAAGAAACAACTCAATTTAATTAAACATTAAATTAAATACCCAAAGAAAAAGAAATTAAATTAAATAAACCGTAAGTCATTAGAATAATAAATCCATCAAAAATGATGCATTGCGAGATGGCTGCCAATTAACTTAAGTTAACAGCGTCGAACTTTCCGTCGCACACACCACAGCATACACATACCAGCCTTGGGGTAATTGATTTCAATTGATTTTATTGTTTTTTAGAATTTTTATATATATACAAGACGTTATACAGATTAACAGACAGACTTATAGAATAGGGGTTAAAAGACTAAAATATTCTTGTCCACATTATATTAAAAAAAATACAATCCAATATAGGCAAGAGCATTTTAATCTTTTAACCCTCGTTCTGTAAACCTGTTTAGTTCTCAAGAATTTTCTATATAAAATTAGGATAGTCTAAAAAAAAAAAATTTCCTTCAAAACTTGCATTAATAATTTGCATGTAATACTTATTGCATTAGTAATTTGTATTAATAATTTAAAATTTTTAATTGCTTTGAAATAATAAGTACTAATTACGATAAAATTAATAATAAATTTTAAATACATGAGTTTTTCAATGATAATCATGAGTTTTCTAATACATTATTATGTAAATATTAAATATTTAATTAATCCATCAACCAATCAAAAATAGATACTATTTATGAGGAATATGAATAGACACTTAAAGTATTAATTAAGTAAATTATCATTAAATAAAATTTTATCTTTATATACTAAAATAATATATACATTAATAATTTGTATTTAATATTTATTACATTAATAATTTACATTTAGTAATTTTCATTAATAATTTAAAATTTTCAATTACTTTAAGATAATAAATCCTAATTACTGTAAAATTAATAATAAATTTTAAATATATGAGTTTTTCAATGCTAATCATGGATTTTTTAATACATTATTATGTGAATATTAGATATTTAATTAATCCGTCAATCAATCAAAAATAAATATTATTTATGAGGAGTATGAATAGACACTTAAAGTATTAATTAAATCACAAAAAATTATCTATTAAATAAAATCTTATCTTTATATATATAAAAGTATGATAGTTTGAAAAAAAAAATTCCCTCCACAACTTGTATTAATAATTTGTATTTAGTAATTTGCATTAATAATTAAAATTTTTCAATTACTTTGAAATAATAAGTACTAATTATTGTAAAATTAATATTGAATTTTAAATACATGAATTTTTCAATACTAATTATGGGTTTTTTAATACATTATTATGTGAATATTAAATATTTAATTAATCCGTTAATCAATAAAAATAAATATTATTTATGAGGAATATTAATAGACACTTAAAGTATTAATTAAGTTACAGAAAATTATCCATTAAATAAAATTTTATCTTTATATAATATAATAATATATAATATCTTTATATATATATATATAAAAGTATAATAGTTTGCAAAAGAATTTCCCCCCAAAACTTGCATTAATTACTAAAAATAGTAGTAATTAAATGCTTGTGTTTTCTAATAAATTAAAAATTATAATTAAATTAAAAAATTAAGCATGAGTTTTGAATACTATTTATAATATTTATTTATAACTTAATTTTAAACTCCATTAATCTTCTCATCAATTAATTCCTCAATAAATATTTTTTTTATAAATATTATTAATAAAAAATATTTATAATATTATTTTTGATTAATTCCTCAATTATTAAAAAATAAATATTAATATATGAGTTTTTCAATATTAATTAAGATTTAACAGATCACATTTGCAAGACTATATAAGAAAATTAATACATAATGAAAGAAAAATAAGTCAAAATTCATATTTTCAAAATTTTATTATCACTGCAAAAATTAAATTTCAAGATCAAAAATTAAAAATTTCAAATAAATTTTTAATTAACATTGAAAAATCCATGTTTCCTCACATTTAGAAGTTTTAATTTATATTTATATTTATAATTTATAAATAAATATATAATATAATAAATAATTTTATTTTAATAATTAATCAATCACTACCTTTAATTTAATACAAGATCAATATATGAGTTTTTCAATACTAATTAAGATTTAAAATATTATATTTTTAAGACTAATATATAAATTTTTTTAATATTAATTAAAAGTTAATTTTTAAATTTATTGTGATTACACGGGGTGAACACTAGTTTTAATAAAGGAAGCTACTTCTTAAACTAAACAATTTTCCAATCTTTACTTTTTCTAAATAATCTTTTAATTATACACTAAATAAATAAATAAATTTACCAAATAAATACTATAAGTTAACTCCTTTGTCAGTAAGTCAGTGAGTCTTTCACTTGTCAATGTTTTCTTCGCCACTTTGTTTCACCAAACCATCTCTTTGTGGTTGTGGGCCATCCACCTGCACCACTAAATGCTCGGATTCCTCACCACCCTGCTTCTGGGCCTCCAAGGCCTTCTGGGCCTTGAGCCCTTGTAACTTGGAATGGTTGTAGTACACCACGCCCAAAAAAGCAAGCCCATACCCCACCAAATTGAGCGCCGTCACACTGTCCTTGATCACCGACCAGGAGAAGGCGATCAGCACCCAGTCCTTCACCACGCCGCCGACGTTCATCGTCAGCGCCGATGTCTTTCCGACCAGCAGGAAGACGGCGAGGTTCAGCCCGAATGCACACAGGGCGTTGGTCCCGAAGATGAGCAAATCGGGTCTGTGATTCGGGGGCCCCATCAGAACCGGGTACTCCACGAAGAACCACGGAATGGAGAGAAAGACGAAGCAGCATGGCGCTACGTAGTAGAGAGAAGTTATCGGGTTCAGCGTGATGCCTGGAAGGAAGGAATTTTGGCAAATTATTGGCACGCTCCATCGACAACAACGGAATTAGATAACAACTCTTAACGGGATTAGGCCGGGTTAATTACCTTTGGAGTTGAGCAAGATTTGGATCATGACCAAGCGGGTGGCCTCCAAGACGACGGCGGCGAGCTGGATGATGACTCCCAGTGAGTGGAGCTTGGCCTCCCCGTAGGCGGAGACGGCGACGCCGGCGAAAATACAGAGCATGTTGGCCATGGTGGCGCCCTTGAAGGCCTCCTTCTTGAAGAGCACGCCAATGGAGTAAACGGCGACGGGCATGAGAGCCTTGAGCATCTGAATGAAGGAAACGGAGAGGTATATATAGGCGGCGTTAGAGAGCCAGAGCGAGAGCGAGTAGAGGGCGCCGATGGGGACGACGGAGGAGAGGTAGCGGCTCCGCGACATGGCCACCGGGTCCGCCAGCCGCAGCACGCGGACGGAGAGGAAGGCGAGGGCGGAGCAGAAGGCCATGTGGATCATGGTGAGCGAGATGGGGTGCGGCCAGTTGTAGAGCTTCTTGTCGAGGATGTACTTGTTGTAGACGATGACGGTGAAGCTGAGAAAGATCCAGAGCGTAGTGTGAGCGTAGTGTAAGCGTAGGAGAGTATGATCGTCTTGATCATGCCGTCCGCCATGGTTGCCCTCTGAAAGTCTCTGGATGAGGGCTGCTGCTGCTTTTGGATTTGCAGAGAGGAGTGAGAATATGAATGGAAGCAGCAGATTGGAATTCTAATTTAACATTGGAACTTCTGTCTTTTTAAGAAGTTAATTGAGTTCTAAACACAATTAATGTACTTGTTAATAGATAATTATAAAGAAATAAATAAATGAAAAAAATATCTATTGTTCTGTATTATATATAGAGCAAGTAATTCTAGATAGATGATGATGCGTACAATTAATTAATGATTTGACATATAAAATATAAATATAAAAAATAAAAGTTAAAATATATATATATAGGTTTATCAAATTTTTTATTTATATTTAATATATTTGATAGAAATTTTATTTGATTGGGTTTATTTTTTCAAAGCTTAACATAACAAAGTTAAATTATTATGTGTATGTATATGACAAGAAAACAATCTGTTATAGTACTTTTGATTTTTTCTTACGTATTAATTTATTTTTTTGGTGAATATACCGCACCTACAAGACTGTCACTATACCTATATTTTTATAAAATACAAACTTTTATTCATAAAATTCAATTTAGATACTAATATAAGATTTTTTTTATTCCCACTTAATATTAAGCACCAGTAGCTCATCACTATTCCATCAATTCAATCTGTTCGAAATATTTACTTATTAAGTCACACTATTAATCAATTAATTAATGTTCAAAACAAATCGTAAAACTACTTTTAATCTTTTCAAAATCTTAAAATTCATCAGATTGATGCTCATCCCACCCAATTCTTATCTTTTCTAAATATTTTCTTACGCCCAATATTAGTCAATGAAGATATGTAATATATATATATATATACATGCACTTGAATAAAGTGTACAGTTAAGTAATTATATATATAATTACTTTTTTATTTTTAAATATTGAAAATAATATAATAATTTAATACAATAGTTAAGATTTCTGATTTTTTATTGAGTTTACTATTTAACTACAACCTGTAATTTTGTTAATGCATGGATAATTTTTTTATTTTTTTAAATACTTAGTTTTATTTTTTTATTTTTTTCCATCATAAATTTACTTTTTATAAGTCCAGAAAAATGTAATTAATATATTTGATAGAAATTTTATTGATTGGGTTTATTTTTTGAAAGCTTAATATAATAAATTTAATTATTTTTTCAAAGCTAAAATACAATCTGTTATACTTTTGATTTTTTTTTTGTATTAATTCACATCAGGAGGACCAGGATTATTATTTATTTAATGCTAGAAACAAAACATAAAGCTAAATTTAATAATTTTAAAACTTAATTTTTACCAGAAGCTCATCCCCGTGCCCATCAATTCAATCTGTCCGAAATATTTGCTTATTAAGCCACACCATTAGTCAATTAATTAATGCTCAAAACAAATCGTAAAGCTGCTTTTTTTAACACGTACAAAATCTTACGACTCATCATATGCTCATCCCATCCATTCATATCTTTCTTAAATTTTTCTTTAACCTCAATAGAACTGTAAATGAGTTAAGTTGCTCGTGAGTTACTACTCGACTAGATAAAAGTTCATTCGAGCTCATTTTTCAGAGCTTGTTTAATAAATGAGTTAACTCTATGTTAGGCAAAATTCAATTCGATAAGGCTCGTGAGCTGTTCGATTATAGATTCGTGAGTTAGTTCGTATAAAAATTTATAAATAATTTAATATATATTTTAATTTTTTTATATATTTATTTAGATTACTTACAAAATTATATATTTTAAGTAATTTTATTAAAAAAATATGTGTAGAAAAGTTATAATATTTCATGAATTTATATAATTATATACTAAATATTAAAATTCTTGAATAAATTTATCATTAATTTAATTTATTATTTATTTTATTAAATAAAATTAAAACTCACTAATGCGATTTAAGCTCGTGAGCTTTATGCGAGTCACAAGATACTCGGCTTGATTATAAAATGAATATACTCATTTATAAATGAGTTAAGTTTAATCTTTTCAAAGCCTAACTAGATTACAGTCCTAAATCCAAATATTAGTTAAGGAAGATATATATATGCATAATTTGATAATCAAATAAGATATGACAATATGCATATCATAATGGCAGAAAAATCTTTACATAGATTCTAAATCTGAACAAATTATGAAATATTTTCAATTTAACATGAGAAACGACTTGAGAATCAAGTCAAATCTTGAATTAATTGTTATTCAAACATTCATCCAGTGGCTGAAATATACAGAATTAATTAATACTGATCGTGTAGATTATATTTTATCCTTCTTGTTTGTATGTGAGCGAATTTTCAAACGTTTTTACTAATATGTGCGAATAACTAGCCATGAAATAATTTCTTACTTTTATTCTTTTAGACCTAATTTATTCTTAGATAACCATAACGTGATAGGTGTCTTTGAAGATTATTTCTATAATATTTTTTTAAAAATTAATTCATATGGAATTATTAAATGACCTTTGAGGTCATTATTAAGATAATTTTTATATTAAAAATATAATTATTGTGCGAAAAATCACCCACTTTCTCTATGAGAAAATTCGATTATGTCTATTATATATATGAATATTTATTTATTTTTGATCAGGATATAGTCTTAAAAATTATATTAAAATAATTAGTTTAATTGAAAAAAATTAGGAATTGAGTTTAATCGGTAGCAAAAACCTGATTTGTAAAAGTGAAATGCTAATTAAACCTAATTGATACAATAACTAACGCAAACAAAAAAAATTCATCACTCATCTAGACTGGTTCCCGTAGAATGCAACGTTTAATTAATCATCAATCATATGCATGCTCAAGTTGGTGCTTAATTTGTTTTTCCCACTAACTAATGCATTAGCATAGCATAGCATAGCATAGCGCCAAATTAAGAACCCAAAAAGAAAAACCACCAGTTAGTCAGTGAAGTGGCCTAAGTTTACTTAATATTCAAATTAAGTCACAAAATCCTCAGAGCCAATTAGCAATGCTAATGATCATTATCAAGCCAATTCTGCTAGAAGAACTGGAACCCTAATTAAAGTGGATAACTAATTAACATAAACTTCACCCTCAAGCCAATCAAAACTACTGCTCATCATCTAATCAAATCCTTAAACTTAATTGCAAACAACATCCATCAAACACATTCATTTAGTAGTCAAAGCCCTGCATTCTCAAGCACACTGCGCTAGCTGCTCTGCCGCTGCTACGACTACTTCAACTACATCGGAACCATCATCTCCGCTGCCGGTGCCGCCATGGGAGCTTCCTTCACCATCATCTTCATCTTCATCTTCATCTCCTTCTTCTTCGCCTCCAACTTTAACCAAAGCAAAACAGAGCTTCGACTCCTTTCTGAAAGCCCAAACCTGCACCACCATGCCTTGTCGGAGCTTGTTCTTCGACACAACCTTGTTCCAACCCGACACCAAATTGTACGTCGAAGTCACGCTGCCGGATTTCTTCGCCATGCTCCACTTCTTCAAGCTCACGCCACCCTCGAATCTGCTCGACGGCCCGATTACCATCGTCTTAATGTCCTGCAGATCCGACCCGTTCCGAGAATCCAGCAATTGCAGCTCTTCTTCAGTCAGAAATAATTCTTTCTGAATTTGGCTTTCCGGCATTGACAAGCGGCCATGCTGAGAGCTCACGTCGGTTTTGTATAATTCTTTCTGAATCACCAAAATCGGATTCGACCCGTTCATCCTTTCCATCCTTTGCCGGAGCTTTTCCGGAAGTTGCGGTTCCGGCAAAGGAGCCGAATCTATCTCCTCCTCCTTTTTCTTCTTCGTCTTCTTAGGCCTGGTTTTTGCTTCGTGATCGTCAGCCTGTCCAGCGTCGCAGTGCTTTCTTTTTCCAGAACCCTTTTCCGGTTTCTTCTCCATCTCCGATGAATTTTTCGGCTCCAACAACCCAAGCTCGTATGCGTCTACATCATCATAATTCTGGAGTCTAAAAATGCGTCTGATTATCTCAAGCCTCTCGTTACCCTTGAGCTTACCCAGGAGCTTCTTTAAATCATCTTTGTACTTGTCTGTGAAGGCGACAAACTTGGCAAAATTGCCGTCTGGGTCCTCCACCATCATCCTCGACATCAACAGAGAGAGAAAGGGACTCTTTATCTTGTTTGGATTTCAAGAAAATAAACCAATCAGGGTGATCAAGAGAACAGAGAACTATGCACTTTTGCCTCAAGTCTGCGCCTAAGTAAATATATATATATATACATGCATATATAGCTAATAGCTTGAGAATCAAGTTACTCAAGTATTCCAAAGATATGAGGAGAAATCTGGATACAATTCTAAATCTAATGGAATTAGGAAATGAATTCAAATGACAGAGCTATTTTATTTTTTATTTTTTGTTTTTATTGGGATAAATTTTTTATTAGTAGTACAATTATTATATTGGCATTACACCCATACAACGCAGATCCAAAAATTTATATAAACAGAGACCGAAATTTTTTTTTGAGATATAGAATTACACATCACAGATTTTAGGTGGGTTGTAATTTTTTTTTACTAGATTATTATTAAAAAAAATTACATTAAAAAATTAATTTTATATATTAAAAATTAATCTTTTTATATAAAAAATAATTTTAATTGTGAGCTGCCTGGGCTCATCTATCCGCCACTGCACCCACATCTGAAGAAATCAAATCTAAATCTAATTAAACGTAGGTAAATGTAATACATGGATATTCATTTATTTACTATTAGAAATTGGCCCATTTAGCATTTTATTGCAAAAGTGACCACTGAACCAACCCAGCTATTTTACTTTTGTTTCTACTTTTTTTTTTCTTTTTTTAAATAATGAAAAAAATAATATAATAATTTAAGACAATAATTAAGATTTGTGATTTTTTATTGAGTTTACTATTTAACTACAACCTGTAATTTTGTTAATGCATGGATACTTTTTTTTTATGATTTTAAATTTTATTTTTTTCCATCATAAATTTGCTTTTTATAAGTACAGAAAAATGGTAATTAATACATTTGATAGATATTTTATTTGATTGGGTTTATTTTTTTAAAGCTTAATATAATAAATTTTAATTATTGTGTATATGAGAAACTAGAATACAACGTGTTATAGTACTTTAATTTTTTTCTCTCATCAGTATTAATTCATTTTTGGCGAATATACTACAGCTGCAAGACTGCCACTATATCATCTATCCATATTAGAAGGACCAGGATTATTATTTATTTAATGTTAGAAACAAAACATAAAGTTGAATTTAATAATTTTAAAACTTAATTTTTACCGGAAGCTCATTCCCATCCCCATCAATTCAATCTATCCGAAATATTTGCTTATTAAGCCATGCCATTAGTCAATTCCAAAATCTTAAAACTCATCCTATTCATTCTTATCTTTCCTAAATATTTTCTTATGCCCAACATTAATTAATGAAGATATATAATATATACACACACTTGAATAAAATGTACAGATAAGTAATTATATATATATATATATAATTTGAGAATTAAGTAAGATATGACAATATATATGCATATGATGATGGCGGAAAAATCTGCACAGGAATTCTAAACTTAATTGAATTAGAAATATTATCAAATATTTTCAATTTAACATGAGAAATAATTTGAGAATCAAGTCAAATATATTCATATTCCGTCACTAAATTGGCAACAGACCCATCGCAAAATAAATTTAGCGATGACTTTAATGACAGACGTGTTCCATCGCTGATTTAGCGACGAATTTTTGAATTTAGAGACAGAAATAATCTATCGCTAAATCTCAAAATTCTTGTAGTGATCAAACATTCATCTGGTGGCTGAAATATAAAAATTTAATGTTAATCACATACTTAGACTATATATTATCCCTCTTATTTGCATGTGAGCAAATTTTTAAAACTTTTTACAAATATTTTTTTTTTAGAACTTCGTTGAATACGTGAAAATAACTAGCCTAAAGCAATATTTTATCTTTGTTACGTGATAAGTGATTTTGTAGATTATCTCTATAATATTTTTTAAAAATTAATTCACATGGAATTATTAATTGGCCATTTAGATTATTATTAAGATAATTTTTATATTAAAAATATAATTATTCTGCATACATCACCCACTTTCTCTTTTGAGAAAATTTGCTTACTTTTAGTACATGGATACTTATTTATTTTCCATCAGGATATTGTCTTAAAAATCATATTAAAATAATTAGTTTGATTAAAAAATTAGGAATTGAGTTTAATTGATAGCAAAAACCCAATTTGTAAAAGTGAGATGCAATTTGCAGATAAAAAAATGAAATGCTAATTAAACCTAAATGATACAATAACTAATATAAACAAAATATTCCATAATTCAAAACTACTAATCTATCAAATATCATACATGCAAACAACATGCAGGCCATCAAACCCTAACTGAACCAAGCCTAATTGAACTAGGAAAAGCTTCCAAATATTTTTCAGTTAAACTTGGGATTGCTTAATTGATCAAAACTTAAAACTCAAGTTGTTGGTTGGGGGTGGCTGAATTATAAATTGCATCAATTATCTCCACAAATCTTGGACAGTTGATAAAAAGCAAAATTCGTCACTCATCTATAGACTAGTTCGCATAGAATTAGAATGCAACGTAAATTAATTTCGTCTTTTTTATTTATCTTAATATCAGCGAATTTATAGGCATTTTCACTAGTATTTTGGAAAATCTTGAAATAATAAATTATGAAAATATTTATATCAGAATTGTAATAATTGCACCAATTTTCTCGATTCAAGAATCTATCTATATAAGATTTATTCATTTGACTCTTTAACTGTGATCATCTTCTCGAGTCTTTCTATGTATTATTATTATTATTCTAAATTTTTTTTATCAGAACCAACTTGAATTTGGTGGTATAACTGGGAGAAGAAATTAAGAAAGAATTGGGAAGAAGACAATTAATAAACCATAAGCAAATTAATTAATTTACAACACATCATGCACGATGCTGGCCAAATTTCTGGTTTGGAAACCCTCCCTTTCTTGTTATATTTCAAATGAAAATACTATTAATTTTTGAAATATAATAATGCATTAGAACATTTAATTTTAGAAATCAGATGCTGAGAGTGTTTGTTTCCATATCAAGTCTAAGAAAGCATTTTCCTAAATGTCTCCAACATGGAGGCATATTGTTAGTTAGTGCAAAGAGTTTTGGCCGTTGGCGGAATGGGGCTAGATTTTTTAGCCTTGGCGGCAACACGTACAGTTGATAAACCATATATAAGCAAATGAATAACATATTCTTTAATTTACAACACATGCAGTTGGTACGTAATTATTAACCATCATGCACACGTACGATGCTGGCCAAGTTTTTGGTTTGGAAACCCTCCCTTTCTTGTTATTGTTAGATATATAAGAAACAACTCAATTTAATTAAACATCAAATTAAATACCCAAAGAAAAAGAAATTAAATTAAATGAACCGTAAGTCATTGGAATAATAAATCCATCAAAAATGATGCATTGCGAGATGGATTAACCTGTAATTGGTAAAACTATTGTGAAAACATATTACACAATCATTAATTGGCCTCAGCTCACAACAAGAACAATAATAAGAACCAAAAAAAAACAAAAAAAATAGGTGCATTCAAGATGTTGAATGAAGGCCAAATACTAGCAATTATTTTTAATTTAGTAGTCAAAGCCCTATATTCTCAAGCACACTGCGCTGCTACCACTTCAACTACATCGGAACCATCATCTCCACTGCCCGTGCCGCCATGGGAGCTTCCTTCACCATCATCTTCATCTTCATCTTCATCTTCTTCTCCTCCAACTTTAACCAGTGCAAAACAGAGCTTCGACTCCTTTCTGAACGCCCAAACCTGCACAGCCATGCCTTGCCAGAGCTTGTTCTTCGACACAACCTTGTTCCAACCTGACACCAAATTGTACGTAGAAGTCACGCTGCCAGATTTCTTTCCCATGCTCCACTTCTTCAAGCTCACGTCTCCCTCGAATCTGCTTGACGGCCCGATTACCATCGCCTTAATCTCCTGCAGATCCGACCCGTTCCGTGAATCCAACAATTGCAGCTCTTCTTCAGTCAGAAATAATTCTTTCTGAATTTGGCTTTCCGGCATTGACAAGCGGCCATGCTGAGGACTCACGTCGGTTTTGAATAATTCTTTCTGAATCACCAACACCGGGTTAGACCCGTTCATGTTTTCTATCCTTCGTCGGAACTTTTCCGGCAAAGGAGCCAAATTTATCTCCTCGTTGTCCTCCTCCGCTATGATCTTCTTCGTCTTCTTCCGCCTGGGTGTTGCTTCGTGATCGTCGCCGGCATCACGGCTCATTCGTATACCACAACCCTGTTCGGATTTCTCCTCTTTCTTCGTTGAATTTTCTTGCTTTCGTTCGGATTTAGACACTGATCTTTTAAGCGTACTTTTCGGCTTCTCATCACCAGCATCAAATAAGCGATTGTCAGTAGCAAGAACAGTAGTACTATGATCAGACGGATTTTTCTCGCATGAATTTCTTACTGGGCGCCGAAGCAAGCCAAGTTCGTAAACATCTACGTTATCGTAATTCCGCATCGCGATAATGCGGCGGAGAATCTCCATCTTCTTCTCACCCGCGAGCTTCTTTAAATCATCTTTGTACTTGTCTATAAAGGCGTCAAACTTGGCCAAATTGCCGTCTGGGTCGTCCATCATCAACAGAGAGAAAAAGGAATTCATCTTGTTTGGATTCCAAGAAACTAAACCAGAGTGATCATGAGGAGAACAGGGAACTGTACACTTGAAAGTGTGCGCGTAAGGAAATATATATATATACATGGATAATAGCTTGAGAATCAAGTTATATATATATATATATATATGACGAATTCTAAATCTAATCGAATTAGGAAATGAATTCAAATGACAGAGCTATTTTATTTTTTGTTGGGATAATTTTTTTGTTAGTAGTACAATTATTATTATGTAGGCATCACACCCCACCTCTAAAGAAATCAAATTTAAATCTAATTAAATGTAGGTGCATGTAATACATGAATATTTATTTATTTACTATTAGAAATTGGCCCATTTAGCAGTTTATTGCAAAAGTGACCACTGAACCAACCCAGCTATTTTACTTTTTGTTTCTACTTTTTTTATTTTTAAATATTGAAAAAAATAATATATATAATAATTTAAGACAATAATTAAGATTTGTGATTTTTTATTGAGTTAATTACTATATATTTAACTACAACCTGTAATTTTGCTAGCTAATGCATGGATAAATTTTTTATTTGTATTTAAATACTTAATTTTAAATTTTATCTTTTTAATTTCCATCATAAAATAACTAGCGTAAAGTAATTTTTTATCTTTGTTATGTGATAGGTGACTTTGTAGATTATCTCTATAATATTTTTTAAAAATTAATTCACATAAAATTATTAAATGGCCATTTAGATTATTATTAAGATAATTTTTATATTAAGAATATAATTATTCCGCAGACATCACCCACTTTCTCTTTAAGAAAATTTGCTTACTTTTAGTACATGGATACTTATTCATTTTCCATTAGGATATTGTCTTAAAAATTATATTAAAATAATTAGTTTGATTAAAAAATTAGAAATTGAGTTTAATCGATAGCAAAAACCCAATTTGTAAAAGTGAAATGTTATTTATATATAGAAAAAAAATGAAATACTAATTAAACCTAAATGATACAATAACTAATATAAACAAAATATTCCATATATAATCACTCAAGTCAAAATTACTAATCTATCAAATATCATACATGCAAACAACATCCAGGCCATCAAACCCTAACCCTAACCCAAATTTTTCATATGCTCTCCATGTCAACACTTTGCTGAGAAATAACAAACGTGATTACTTAATTTGTTTGGATTTTGAGAAAAGCTTGTCTAGCCTACATATAGATAAATTTATATATATTTTTAAAAATTCAAGCCTAACATCCCAAGTCCATATACATCTACATTATCAAAATTTTGAAGCCTGAATGTCTCTAATTATCTCTAATTACTTCTTCTTATCCTTGAGTTTCTTTAAAGTTTCTGCATATATTTTTATGAAATCGATAAATTTGCTATCGAAGTCATCCATGATCGTATTCATACTCTTCCTCTTCAAGATCGAGACCATAATTTATTAATTTGGACTCAAAAAATAATAATAATAATAAATCTAAGCCTGATTTATTATTTATATATGTATTTTCAAAACCAAACCTGATTGAAAGACATAGATAAATTTCTATACGTGTTTTCTTCGAAACCGAGCCTGATTGAAACTAGGAAAAGCTTCCAAATATTTTTCTGTTCAACTTGGGATTTCTTAATTGATCAAAACTAAGAGCTACGTACTCAAGTTGTGGGTTGGGGGTGGCTGAATTAATTGCATCAATTATCTCCACAAATCTTGGACAATTGATAAAATGCAAAATTCGACTCTAACTGTGATCATCTTTTTTTTTATTGATAATAATAAAATGTAAATTAATTACTAATTATTGTAAGTCGTCTTTTTTTTTTTATTTATCTTAATATCAGCGAATTTATAGGCATTTTCACTAGTACTTTGGAAAATCTTGAAATAATAAACTATGAAAATATTTATATAAGAATTGTAATAATTGCACCGATTTTCTCGATTCAAGAATCTATCTATATAAGATTTATTCATTTGACTCTAACTGTGATCATCTTCTCAGGTATTTTTATGCATTATTATTATTATTATTATTATTATTATTATTATTATTATTATTATTATTATTATTATTATTATTATTCCAAAATTTCTTATCAGAACCAACTTGAATTGGTGGTATAATTAGTGGGAGAAGAAATTAAGAAAGAATTCGGAAGAAGGCAATCAATAAACCATAAGCAAATTAATGAGAAAACATATTCTTTAATAATTTATAACACGTACACTTGCTAATAACCACTATATATGCACGATGCTGGCCAAATTTCCGGTTTGGAAACCCTCCCTTTCTTGTTAGATATATAAGAAACAACTCAATTTAATTAAACATCAAATTAAATACCCAAAAAAATAAAATAAAAAAATTGAATTAAATGAACCGTAAGTCTTTGGAATAATTAGTCCATAAAAAATGATGCATTTCGAGAAATAACATCAATTCATTAATCTATCCCAAATATTTGCTTAATTATTAAGCCAAATGCACCATTAGTCAATTAATTAATGCTCAAAACAAATCATAAAATTATTTTAACACATACAAAAATCTTACAACTCAATCCCATCCATTCATATATTTTCTAAATTTTTCCTTTAACCCCAACATTAGTTAATGAAGATATATAATATATATACATGCACTTGATCAATAAAGTGTGCGGACAAATAATTATATATATACATGCATAGTTTGAAAATCAAGTAAGATACTGTGCCATATATATATATATATATAATTAAATCTGATTGACTTAGAAAATATTATCAAATATTTTCAATTTAACAAGAGAAATAACTTGATAATCAAGTTAAATCTCGAGTTAGTTAGTTGTTGATCAAATATTTATCTGATGGCTGAAATATAAGAATTAGTGTTGACCAGTACTTAACTATATTTTATCCCTCTTATTTTCACATGAGAGCAAATTTTCAAGTCTTTCTACTAGTATTTTTTAAAATAGCTAGTCATGAGATAATTTTTTTATTTTTATTCTTTTAGACCTTTATTATTAGATAACTATGATGGTTGAAAATTAATTCACATGGAATTAAATATATCAATTATCTCCTCAAATCTTAGACTGTTGATTAAAAAAAAAAAAACAGATTCATCACTCATCTAGACTAGCTAGTCCCCGTAGATTGCAATGTTTAATTAATCATCAATCGTGCATGCTTAATTTGTTTTTCCCACTAACTAATTAATGCATTAGCATGGCATAGCATAGCACCAAATTAAGAACCCAAAAAGAAAAACCACCAGTTAGTCAGTGAAGTGGCCTATATATATTTACTTAATATTCAAATTAAGTCACAAAATCCTCAGCCAATTTACAATGCTAATGATCATTATCAAGCCAATTCTGCTAGAAGAACTGAAACCCTAATTAAATTGGATAACTAATTAACATAAACTTCACCCTCAAGCCAATCAAAACTACTGCTCATCATCTAATCAAATCCTTAATTAAACTTGCAAACAACATATCCATCAAAACATTCATTTAGTAGTCAAAGCCCTATATTCTCAAGCACACTACGACTACTTCAACTACATCGGAACCATCATCTCCACTGCCCGTGCCGCCATGGGAGCTTCCTTCACCTTCACCTTCATCTTCATCTTCATCTTCATCTTCATCTTCTTCACCTCCAGCTTTAGCCAGTGCAAAACAGAGCTTCGACTCCTTTCTGAACGCCCAAACCTGCACCGCCATGCCTTGCCGGAGCTTGTTCTTCGACACAACCTTGTTCCAACCCGACACCAAATTGTACGTCGAAGTCACGCTGCCGGATTTCTTTCCCATGCTCCACTTCTTCAAGCTCACGCCACCCTCGAATCTGCTCGACGGCCCGATTACCATCGCCTTAATGTCCTGCAGATCCGACCCGTACCGTGAATCCAGCAATTGCAGCTCTTCTTCAGTCAGAAATAATTCTTTCTGAATTTGGCTTTCCGGCATTGACAACCGGCCATGCTGAGGACTCACGTCGGTTTTGTATAATTCTTTCTGAATTACCAAAACCGGATTCGACCCGTTCATCCTTTCCATCCTTTGCCGGAGCTTTTCGGGCAGTTGCGGCTCCGGCGAAGGAGCCAAATCTATCTCCTCCTCCTTTTTCTTCTTCGTCATCTTAGGCCTGGCTTTTGCTTCGTGATCGTCAGCCTGTCCAGCGTCACAGTGCTTTCTTTTTCCAGAACGCTTTTCCGGTTTCTTCTCCATCTCCGATGAATTTTTCGGCTCCAACAACCCAAGCTCGTATGCGTCTACATCATCATAATTCTGGAGCCTAAAAATGCGTCTGATTATCTCAAGCCTCTCGTTACCCTTGAGCTTACCCAGGAGCTTCTTTAAATCATCTTTGTACTTGTCTGTGAAGGCGACAAACTTGGCAAAATTGCCGTCTGGGTCTTCCGTCATCATCCTTGACATCAACAGAGAGAGAAAGGGACTCTTACCTTGTTTGGATTTCAAGAAAATAAACCAACCAGGGTGATCAGAAGAACAGAGAACTATGCACTTTTGCCTCAAGTCTGCGCCTAAGTAAATATATATATATATACATGCATATATAGCTAATAGCTTGAGAATCAAGTTACTAAAGTATTCCTAACTCCTAAGATATGAGGAGAAATTTGGATATAATTCTAAATCTAATGGAATTAGGAAACGAATTCAAATGAAAGAGCTATTTTATTTTTTATTTTTTTTGTTTTTGTTGGGATAAATTTTTTATTAGTAGTACAATTATTATTATGTAGGCATCACACCCACGTCTGAAGAAATCAAATCTAAATTTTGTTAATGCATGGATAACTTTTTTTTATTTTTTAAATACTTCATTTTAAATTTTATTTTTTTTCCATCATAAATTTACTTTTTACAAGTACAGAAAAATGGTAATTAATATATTTGATAGAAATTCTATTTGAATGGGTTTATTTTTTAAAGCTTAATATATTAAATTTAATTATTTTTTCAAAGCTAAAATATTATGTTTTATATTTTTAATTTTTCTTTATATCGTATTAATTCATATTAAAACAACCACGAGTATTACATAAAGCTGCATTTAATAATTTAAAAACTTAATTTTTACCAAAAGTTCATCCCCATCTTCATCAATTCAATCTTTCCGAAATATTTACTTCTTAAGCTACATCATTAGTTAATTAATTAATGCTCAAAACAAATCGTAAAATTACTTTTAACCTTTCCAAAATCTTACAAGTCATCACATCACATCACATGCTCATCCCATCCTTCGTATCTTTCCTAAATTTTTCATTAACCCCAACATTAATTATTGTTTAAAACAAAATAAAACACTTTATAGACAAATAACCCTCCCAGGCTTACAATGAGTAATAATTCATAATTGTAAATAGAACTAATATTAATTTTAAATAAAATTATGAATTTTGAATGAACCTATTTTGAATTTTGTGAATTTGTGAGGAATATATGTGTTTTAACATTTCCAGAAAAGAAAATATAAAGCTGCACTCAACAAGTAAACAATCTTAGATCTCATCAGATGGTCATCCCATCAATTCAAATCTTTCCTAAATATTTGCTTTAACCTAACCTGTAATTATTAATATATTCCGTAAAACCCAAGAGGCAACACATTGAAACCCAAATATACAATTGATGCTGTTTCTCAAGATAATAGTTTTTCTTCATCCATATAATACATACACTGCCCAATAGAATAAGAATTCAGATAGAAAGAGTGTGGATACACTGCCTAGTTCAGATAGCGCCTGCAATTCTTTGAATTACAAAAGCATGGAATCTTTTTCCCTTCATCTTCATGGTTAAAATGGTAGTCATAGGTTATCTCCTCCCCAGGGTATATGTCCCTCTCCGCAAAAAAGACAACCTGCAAAGTGCAGAAGCCAGTCAGCATTCCGGCCCGGAGCTGGCAAATGTCAGATAAATCAAGGAAACCTTCGGCTGCCACTTCAAGACACAATGGTATTTACTAGGTCAGGATCTTATGAACGACAGGCTCCCACAGACCCATCAAACTTTTTGTTCAAACATAAATAGGTAAATAAATTAACATGTAATTGCAGATTTCGGGCATTGTCATCATGATGTCAGTTGGAAGTCCCGTATTACTACATAGAGCTGTTACAGCTGTAAATGATCAGCTATACTGATTTTAGAAAGAATTGACTTTTTGGTACAAGATTACGGAAGACTGATTCTATGGAAGGAATTAGAGAAGACGACAATTATTGATTAGAAGTTACATCTTGTACATAGGCTGTAATTAGAAGATTAATTGCTTGTATATAGTTTCCTTTTCTAGACCTCTAATGTGTAAATATCAATGATATAAATAAGAGGATTGCTCGGAAGTAGGGTGTCTTTTTCTACTCTTTCAAATTAGCCTAATTGCCTGCTATTGCAACAATGTCCAATTAAGGAAATGCAGAAAGCAAACTATAGTAGCAATAGAAGCCACTCATCCTTCCTTCCAAACTCAAGATTTCTAGTGAACAAATTAACTTTGAATGCAACATTACCTTCTTTTCATTCCTTACAGAAATTACTTTGGCCACGCAGTTTGGCTGGTCATAAATTTACACCACCAGATGAGAAAGAAAGTTAGTCCAAGAAAACTGAATAAAAAAAAACGTAAATAAGTTCAGAAAGCCACAGTAACATATGCTGCAAATACAATAGCTTGCTCCAACTCTTAAAATTGATTGTTGTCATTTAGAGTTTGGCTCGAATTTACCAATGGACTTTCCTGAGTCTTGACAGTAAAATTAAATTCATAACCAGACTGCTAAATGAGTTACAAAGATGTGGAATAAAGACACATGCTCTTTAAACTATACCTGAACCCCAATAACACAGAATTTGATCTCTGCAAGAGAGAAAACTTACCAGGCATGAGTGGTTGACAAATCGAGCAATGCCACCCTTTCGAGTGGCATCAATGATATGCTCTTTATCTATCCTAAAGAAATAGCAAGCACTCTTGTACTGAAGCTTTCTTCCAGACTGGTACTCATTTTCTCTTTTATCAGCCACACGGACCCCCACAATTTCACCAACATACTCAACAACCTGAACGCATAGAAGAAAAATTAAAAAAGAAACACGAGAAAATTTTCTTGCTAAAAGAATATGATTTTATGAAATATGGGGCATGAAAAAGATCTAACCATTGCAGCACGGGGAATGAACTGGGATGTATACAGACCAAGTGCGTGTATCCCTGACTTGTACACTACCAAATTTTCCCAACCTTTTGACTGCTTATACCGAATGTATTCTTTCTGCAAGTGATATAAAAGGCCACATACCAGATCAGCTATAACAAGGCTATCAAGTTTCAGCAAGAAATGGTTGAAAACAAGCGCCCCCCACCCCCCACCCCCCGATTTTATACATCGGTTTGTATCCATGTTAACATCTAGTTAAGGATTAATCAGCTGCATTAGCTAATATTAAATGCTGAAGCACTGAACCAAATTTCTTCAAAGTTTCTTCATTCACCAGACACTGTTATAATCTAAGTCACTTGTGTATACCCGGCAATCATACTCCACATCTGAAATTTTTAGCTTTGGAAGCCCATCTGTACATGATTTCTGTCTATTAATGTGAAGCCATGCATTTAGTTGCTCTTGTGGAACAACACATCCACCTCTACTGCTAGATTGAGAGGGTGGATTCTGATGATAGCCTTCTCGTTTACGACCTTTGTAACCCTAATAGGAAATAACAAAACAACATTAGCACAGAAAATCTTGGTTTTCAGATGCACAAATGCAAAGTGACATCACACCTCTGTTCTTGCACAGCTATATTCTTTTTCTCCAGGATGACTGCTTTCAGCACCAACAGGATCTCCTGAATCACACTGGGGGTATGTCACATGAAGCTTACATCTCCCATAGAAGCCAACACTCTCATTGTCAATTCCCTCAACCTCACTTTGCAGCAGACCCTGAAATCAACATAACCAATCAGTGATGCAGACAAAGAGCTGATAAAGAATAACCATATGGTATTAGGCTTTAAGGAGTTGTTTAGTTACAGAAAATATTTTTCAATTTTCTATATCTTTTCAACTTCAACTCCAGTTTTCCTTTTCCACAAAAAATTGCAAAACATATTGAACTGCTAAATATGAAAAACTATTTTCTTAAAATTAAAAACTTAAAAGTATCTTCTAGATGGTTATATAAATAATATTTTTCAATTTTATATAATGCAATAAATTATTAATAACATTACTATAGTATTAATATATGTTAAAATTATAATATTAATACTATCAAGACAATATTTATGAGATCGGCAATATTATATTTTTTAAAAACTCAAAGTAATTTTGTGTTACATGCAGGGATGTACCAGTTCATAATAGGCTCTTAAAAAAATCATTACTATTTCTTCAATAAAAGCAAGCAATATTCGTTGTTTAGAGGTGTTGTAAGCATTTAGATAGGTAACATTTCATTTGTGCAAAGTGGATTTCAAGCCAGTGTACTCTGTGAAGACGAAAAGACTGGCCAAAATTTGAAAGTTGAGCAATAAATAAGTAGAAAAACCTTCTGGTGAGCACACCAGGGATGAAAACGCACAGAACAATCACCAACCCGGCACTGTATGCAAGAACCACCTGGTCTATTACACAGTGAGCAAACCTGGATGGAAATTTGAAGAAAGTTATATATTATTATATTAACTTTGAGTCTTAGACCATACAAAACCATTAAAATGCGAAGCTAGGGCGGCCTACTTCTAATAAGCAATCATTATCCAAACAATATTTTATTTTTAAAACAAGATTCCGTTTCGTTTTCAAAAATAGGAAATGGAGATGATTAAAATTTTAACAATGCACCCATTTCATTTCTAATGATTACAGGATATATTATGATAACCCATTTTTTGTCCTATTTGTGCCTTCAACATATCACAAAGTGTACCAATTCTTACCACATTTCCTTTAGGACGAGAAGCACCAGATACATCAAAAGCACTCATGGTGTCAACATTTGGGCAGCGTGTGCCTGGTGTCCAGAGTCCACAAACCATATGAACCCACTGCTTAACTGTTGAATCAAGGACTCCAGCTGTTATGCTGTTCTGGACCTTTACGGACTCAAATCCTTTCAGCAGATCCACTTTCCACACTGGAGCAGATGACTGCATAGGTACAGATCTGATGACAGGAAATAAATCATTCTCAAATCCAGATGTTGAGGAACTCAACATTCTAAACCTAACCCCCAAATCTTCAGAGGCAGAAACAGTGTCCTTAGGCCCAGAGTCTGTAGAAATATTCCAAGCTTTCAAAAGGCTTTTTACTATGTTATGACTCCGCAGAGCCCTTGTCATGGCCCCAGCTCCATAACCACAGAGAACACACACCTAATTACCAATAAATCATGAATAATAGCGCATTAGAGAAGCATAAAACACAAGAATAGTGAAAAGATAACTGTAGGCAGGATAATAGCAATCAACTAAGTTCACTGAAGAAATGCCATTAATTCAGTTGCTAATACCCTTGATTCTGTTGAATGGAAAGTTAAAGTTGAAATCTTACAAAAAGCATACACAAATCAGATATTACTAGCCACACACGCTTATCCCTTTGCTATCTGTCTCCAAACCTGGAAAATGCATTGACCCACTAATCCTTTACCCCTACATAGGAAAATGTAAAATGGAATTCTTGAATTAACAAGTGTTGTAAATTACCAAACTACATCTGGACCACAGGAGGTACTGATAAGTGCAGCACGCAATGACCACATCTTACTGAAACAAGCATATCTCAACTACCGAATTGCTCAAGGATTGATCAATCAGGACAGCGAAGCAAACACTATCATATGATAGATTGACTGTTCAAACCTCATGTCCTATCCCCGCACATGATAGAACAAAAATAAGCAGTCAAAATAATATTATAATAGCATCTCATAAATTAGTAAAACATCATCTGGACCATCATACCTACTCACTGGGGCAAGACAGACCTAAACAAAAAAAAAAACTCTTTTTAAGGGTTGACCAGACCAAAACCAAAAAACTCCTTTAAGGGGGTTGACCAATCAAAACAGTCAATCCATGAAAGAACAAGAGATCTATTGTTTTTCCCTGGCCTTATATCAAGATACAGCTATTCCCATGTAAGCCTCAGTGGAGTAATCAACAGAGATTTCATTAAACAAAGTCTATTTTCAGAATAAATAAAAGCAAGAGAATGAACATGATGCCAGAGAGAGACAGAGAGAGAAGAAACGGGGAAAAAATAAGAGAAGCAATCAGTGAAGAGGGACAGAAACCAAAGGATAACTTACAATATCTTTGCAACTGGCCCGGCATGGCCTACAGTACCAATGACCCCTGGGTACTTTTGAAACACCATAGCAAGCTTGGTGCACCTACTCACAATGAGACTCATCAATCTTCCCAGATCATGACAGGATAAATAAGAAGAAACTCACCTTAATCCTGACCTACTAGAAACATACCCTGATTAAGCATCGGCTGCATTCCAATAAGCAGTTAATTTCATCTTTGTTTGAACTCCCACAAACACAGCAGAAAGCATCCAAATCTGAAATAGAAGATTGGCACTGGTGCCCTTCATTGGATCTGGACCATATCCAACAACAGTCAGCCTCATCACAAAATTATTGCAGTTCAAAGAAGAAGGCAAGGATAAACATTCTGTTAAGAATAAACAAGTTATAAAAAATGAAATATCATGACTTAACTGGATTACTTACTTCAGACCATATGCTTCACCCGCATGATATTTTCCAGCTTCAGTGTCCTTCAGGAGCTTTTCCAGATATCTGCAATTTGTTTGCGATGTACATCTTGAACCCTTAGTAGCAGAAACATCCAAACAGCTAGAACCTATTCCTGAAGATGGAAAAGCCACAATTGACATTAACAGCAGAGAAGAATACAGGGAAGAGAGAAATATAGATTTTACAAAAATGAACTTTGAAGTCTTTGAAATAACCATTATGTTTAGCCACATCTGTGCATTATGGACTAACTCCCCCCACTCAACAAAAGAAAAACTAATAGAGAGTGGGAAAGAGAGAAAAACAGGAGGAGAAAACACAACCTGTATCACCAGATGTAGCATTTAGCTGGGTGAAATCAATTTGCTGCTTAGTTGACTACGTCTACAAGAGGGATGAAATCACCAGCAAATGGGCCTTGGGTGGATTGAAGTAATAATGCAATCACATAGTGATCTAAATATCTAGAAGGCTAGCATGTTAAGTGGTAGGTTTTTGTCCAAGTAAAACTGTTTAACCAATCAAGTATGGTTCATCACACACTTCTTGCAGATAATTGGTACTTAGACATTAGTCATTATCCAAGGCAATGAGATAAGAGTGCACCGTTTACCTCTGCATTACTATCTTGATTGCAGAGGCATTACTTTAGGTATTAAATTATGCTCTATGAGCAACAGTAAATGATGATATGTAAGGTTAAAACTATGGTTTTCATTCTAATTTACAATAATATCATACTAGAGTGTTCAAGATCCACATTCAGATCTAACCATTCCTCGTGTGTGGGATGCAACAAGTGAGTTACAAGTGGTGCTTGCATGAATCAACAGAGTTCCAAGAAAATCAATTATATGCTCATATTATTTGATGAAATCAATTATAAGTAGTGGTTGGAAACTATTTGGAAAATAAAGGGACAAAAGAAATAGATGAAAGACAAAACTTAAAGCAATCAGTTTAAGTGATGAAATTGTCAACCTTTTGGAATGCTCTGTCATGGAAAGAGATAATATAAAAGAAGAAATGCAAAACAAGCCTAGTTGGCCAACTGTATAATTTAATTTGTCGTAGTTAAATTGGTTCCTTCCAACCAACTACACTCTCCCAACAGAGGTTTCAAATGGTTTAATCATTAACCATAGAATGTGTTAACGATGCTCAAGTCTTTTAAATTATAAAGTTTCAAAAGCATCTTTGCTTTGTCCTTTTCATCTTTTTAAACTTTTAGGAGCCACAGCCAACCAAAACAAAGGGGCTTAATTCATAGCAAGCGAAACTCTCCTTTCACCAAGAAATTCTTTTTCCGAAGACGATTCTACCACAACTTTATATTTAGGAAATTTTTACTTCCTTACCTGAAAATAAAAAGAGAAAAATGATTTGAGTACCTCTAGTTGACAGCTCATAAAGGCTTCGCTTGCGAACTTCTTTACATTTTGGCTTCAATCGAGTGCTAAGACAATGTTCAACTGTTCTGTGATCATTCTGATTTCTATTATCTGTTCCCTTCTCCAATGTACAAGGTACATCATCATGCTCTTTACCCCCAGGGAAGCACACAGAGTCTGTTCCCTTTATAGAACTTTCGGGATTGAATTCCTTGCATTCTGTGTCCTCAAGACTACCTTTCTCCTTGAGATTAGAGAATTTGTTAACAGATGTATTGCTTCCTCTCATACTTCTCTTCTCTGACTTTCGTGCAGAGCTTAATTTGGATTGGCCATTCTGAACAAATTTACATCTCCCTGATGCTTTAAGGATTTTTCTAAGAGGAAGAATTTTAGTGGGTCTTAAAGAATTACCATTAGATATAACACCATATTTTCCACATACTACAGGCCTTACCTTCCTGTTGCATATATCCACCTGCTCAGTTGAAGACCTAAACATGCAATCAGCTAAATAAGACACTGCAACATTTCCCGAATCTAGGCAATTTGGTTCTTGCACTCGGAACTGCTTAATGGTTGAAGCACACTGATCTAGTTTCAACCTTTTTCTACTGGAGGTTTCAGGGATTTGAAGACAATCAACATCAACATTTAACTGGATTTGACTACTTTCTCTTTCCCTGTCACAATAAAGTCTACGCAAACCTCTTTTATGAGATACAGCTTTTGTTAAGCACAGAACTGACCTCTGTCTGAAACTAGCTTTAACAGAACAAGCACAATTCCAAGATCTTCTTTCATCAGGTTGAAGCCACATCTGTTTTGCTGAACTGCAGTGCGGAGCAGTACAAGTACATTTTCTTAAAACTTTACATGCTGGGGAAAACCCAGAGACTGCAAATGATTCATCTAGGTTCTTCCATTTTGTTGGTCGTTTTCTCTTTGTAGATTGAAAGACCCTCTCACATGACTCTGTAAGGTTGTTCTTCTGAAGACCAGAACTCACTTGATTACGGGCATGCTTCACTAATAACGAGTCTCTGAACCTAAGTTCTTCAATAAGTGTACGAGATGATTGATTAGGTAATGGCTTGGAAGATCCTTCATTTGTTGAGTTGATTTTACCAACAAAATCAAAGACTTCAGAACTCCTTTCACTCTCAGGTGGATCATCAGATGACCAGCATTTATCAATGCCTGATCCTTCATCCACTACAATATTCTGTTTATATTCATCTACAGCATCAACATTATTTATCTCCACTGATGCCTGGGTAACAGCTGGGGCAGAACACCCAGAAGAAATATTAGACACTTCTTGCTCTTTTAAAGACTCAGCACCTTGAGCAGATCTATCAAAGCATTTGGCAGCAGCAGAATCTTTCCCCTGGAGATTTTCCCTTCTATCCAATAAATCAATCGGCTGATCTTTGCACGTCAAATTGTGGATACCTGTCACCTTGCTTGGCACATCTCGCCACTGGAAAGTATGACAGTCAGTTGTTGGCTTCACATTTTTTCCTAGATGTCCACTTCTATAAAAGGAAACAGCTTTCTCCTTTGAAAAAGAAGAGTCTTCTTTGAAGTTTGGAGAAAGCAATGCAGAGGCCATTCCACAGAGAGTTGCAGTCTGTTCTTTAGAGCCAATGGGAAAGGTTTCACAGTCGGAATTAGAATTTCCTCCAAGACAATTTGCCTGGACATTGCAGCCACATTGTCCTGGTAAATATGCACATTGTGTTCTTTGACAACATTTTCCATGTTCGTTTGAAGTAGCAATGTCATTTTCAGTCGTTGAAGATCTGAAGCAATACAGTTAGGTATTAGAGATTTAGGGTGAGGGAAAAGAAGCAGCTGGAATAAGCTTTGCAGTCATCACAAAGATATACATAGAAAAAAATACAGGAGCATTCATCTAGCTATGGACAGTTATCCAACAGAGTTTAAGAAAAGGAAAATGAAAACTATATTTTAACACAGCTAAAGAGTGAGTCTAGAGGCTAATTTTCATGGTGGTCCACCATGAAAATAAATCAATGGTAATTTTTCCACAACCTAACAATTTGAAAAGATCAAGGGTAAAAAAAACTTCAAATCCTAGAGATCTTTAACAAAACTTTATTGGGAAATGTCCATTGGAGGCTCATTTGAAAAAAATTTGGACTATAGTTGTAGATTGGAAATATAGGAGTTCATGGGGTGCACATGAATCTTCGTATAGTGTGGGCCTAACAAAAGCTACCAAGAGTTGCAAATCCATGTCAAGTAATTTACTAGACGAGGCCAGAGATGAAGATCAATATTAGGATGGGAGGAAAGTTCTCATGTTGCAACCGTCTTGTAAAGAGGGGGCTTTGGCAGTAACGATAAGGTTGTTCCTTTGTGACTGGACGTTCACAGTTTCATGTAATGGTAAGAACTTCTTTGCAGAAACACAAGCAAAGGTTGCATACAAATACGATCCGCACAAGACAGGAAGCCTCATGCAATGGAATCATGCACTGGAAACGCCCTTCGAATGATGAACCTTGGTTGCAAGGGTAATGTTGCTCCTTAGTTCCTAGGTGGTCATGGGTTCCAGTTATCAAAAAGATCAAAGGAAAAGTCCATGTCACATAGAATCTTGTAGAGATCAAAGGCCATGTGCATTTCATATATTTTCGAGATGTGGAAATTTCAGATTTTTAATACTGCAGATTTGCACGACCAACAATTTGAGAGTCAACCTTTTTATCCAGAACTTAACTTGAAGATGAGTTTTAAATTTTCCTTTCTTTTTTTTTTTTTTTGTTGGGGGGTGGGGGGCGCTGCTAGGTGGATGAGCTGTAAATTTCAAGTGAAGGGAACTAATACTGTTACAAGATAACATTGCTAAGACAGCCCTGCTTTCATTCCTTCTTTTCTTTTCTTTTCTTTTCTTTTCTTTTTTTTTTTTTTTTTGTTTTGATAAGTACAGTTGCTAAAATATCTGAATTATGAATCTGGATGAAGTTGTTGAGATAATTGGAGTTAAGAATCATTATCTAGTGTCTTACTAGAGAAGCATAATATTTAGTTGCTTTCTAAAATAATTCTAAGCCATGGGATTGGGAACCAATTCACCTTTATCTTATTTTGCGTTTATTTTATCTTGTTCATTTTGTTAGTCTTATCTGATGTTTTGTCTTTCCTAGTGCATAAGGCATCTAGGTTGGACAATTTGGGATCAATAAAAATTTGCATACGGAAAATAACATTCTTACAAAATATTTTGATAGGAAATGCCACTAGGATAATGTAGTAGTAGCTTTTTTACAATCACAAGCAACATTGTTGGGTGTTTTTCCTTGCTTGGGTATGGTCATTACTCATTAATGACCACATTATTCTATATCAAAACTATATATATTATTTCTGTTTGTATATAATTATCCTTTGCACATCTATCCTAGTATTTTTTTTTCTCTTGTCGACTCAATCAAAACTGAGTTAACATGATTAGCTCTTCTTTCACACCTTCCGCTGGATCAAGTGGGATGACCTCAACATTGATCATTGTCTGATGTCAGGAAATGGCAATAACAAGTTTGCAGTTCAGTCTTGTGGGAGATGCTAAGCTAAAGGACACTTTCCTTAGTAATGTTAAGTGGCAAGAAAAGGGAAATGCAACAGTCAATGAATATCTTATTTTTCAAGAGTTCAGAAGTATTTTTGCAACACCAACCCTTCAGATATCATGATTGAAAAGGTGGAAACCTAAATGATTTTCAATGATTTGCAGCATCAACTTCAAACAATGTGGCTGAAAGGTGGAGTTGATGAATTTTCCAGGCATATTCAAGTCTTAGTGGTCAAGTGATGATAATTCCACTGGTTCTGATCAAGTGGAAGATGGTTTGACAAGAAGTCCCCCTAAAAAGCAAATAAACTCCAGTTATGGAGCTTTACAGGTTTAAGGGGAAATGACCTGTAGTCTCTGGTCATCCAGTGGTCCTATTAGAAAACTGATTAGAAAACTGCAGATTTATGTTTAACTGGTTCCCTATGTATAGGGATAATAACCACTGTTAATCATACTTACTCTCTATTCAATTACTAGAGCTATGAGCATTGTTGCTGACCAATTTCATATGGCTTGAATGTTCCATGGAACTGACCATGATCTTCACATTGCTCTCTAAGGGGCACTAGATTGGAGAAAGAAGGAAAACATGGCTCTTGGTTTCGCACATGTTGACATTGCCTATGATCAAGGTTGTTAAAATCGTAAAATCATAAGAGGGTCTTTGACATGTAAAATCGTAAAATCGAGTGCGATTCAACTTCAAAATCGTAAAATCGTACCCGTAAAATCGGGAGTTTAACAACCATGCCTATGATGAACATACTTAAATACAAGGGCCTTAACAGGACTAAAGAGCCTATCTTTAAGCTAAAAGAAGGATCATTATCTTCATTACAGTAGGTTCTCATGTGCCAATTAACTGACCCTAGACCTCTATTCAGATTTCAGTAGACTTTTTTGTTTCTAGAAAATGATGTATATTCATTTGGATCTATCATTTTCCTAAATCAATATTGGGATTATTTTGATGTATCAAATCCAAATGACCATCACCGTAGAGATCTAAGGGAAAATCGATCCCCATTTATGTTTCCTTAATTATTAATTACCTCAGTACCTGGCAAGTTCCACCCTAAGTGGAAGTTGTATATATTACAATCTAATATATTGTTTCTTGACTTAGCAATACAAGAACATATTTTTGGAACATGACAGTCAATTTTCTTTTCTCATTTTTTTTCAGGCCAAATCCCTACTATCCATAATTTTTTGTTCATTACAGATGTCCTTATTCCTAAGAAACCACTTAAAGAATAAATACAACAACAACAACAACATATCCAGCCTTTATCCCACTATGTGGGGTCACTTAAAGAATAAATATATAAAAGAAATGCTAGGATCACTAGGATTGTTAAGTTCACTGTTTTGGTATGAAAAATATATACCCCAACTGTGCATTTGATACCAATTCACAATATCTTAGGTTATTAGTGTTTAGCAAGTAGTAACAGTTCTAGATGCATTGGAAATTACCAGATAACTCAGCAACTTAAATATGTTAAATAAGAACATCTCTTTTTTCAGCCCAGTATATTGCTATTGTGCCCAAAAATTAACCACTCATCCTGAAAGCATAAGCAGTCCTAATGCACCTCTTGTGTGAAAGGTACAGCATATACAACCACAGCTTTCACAAACAAATCGCAAACAAAGAAGTTTTCAGAGGCAATAACAATATCAATCTTGAAATTATTTCAAGCAGAATACATAAAGATAAAATCAGATTACATCACAAATGCCAAATTGAGTTTAACTAAAACATTAAATGTCAGGAAAATGGCACCATCAGACAAATCCCTAACAAAACAAAATAAAAATGATTTGAATTTACCCCATGGGCTGCACATGTTGATGAAGATCACAAGTCAATTGGCACTGCATTTCAATGTTTTTACCATGCAATGATGTCCCTGGTGAGAAAGTTGAGAAACTGCAACATTTACTTAAACCTAGAAGAGAACAAAATTATCAGTAAGATCACTAAGCACAACATAAATGCAAATTCCAGGAGTAGAAAAGTATCTAAATTTTTATGGCTGCTGATGAGCTGCGGTCAAATATGGCTTTCTCAGGATTTGCCCACTTAGGCAGAGGGTCCTGTTAACAAACGCCCAAGTCTGACAGTAAAAAGGCTATATGTACATGGGATTTTTTTTATTTATGTATGGGAGGAATTTTAGATGCTCAAATTCAAGCACGTAAAAATCAAACACCGGGAATTGTTTTATTTGAGAACATAAAGATCCAAACAATGTTCTCAAGGACTAGAGAAGAAAAATATATAAATGTGCTCTAGAATCTCTCAATGAGAGCAAAGGGACAAGCAAACAGTAAAATTAAAGAACAAGAAGAAAAAAGGACAGAGATCAAGACCATAGGATCGCATGAAGGTTTCTCGATCGACTATCACAAGGGTGCACAACAATTGAGCTGAACCAATATGCATGGACAGGAAATTGCATCCCTGGATTTATCTATAGTATGTTAGACTAGATGATAGTGTGGTACTTTGGTGTTCTCATCATCAGCGAGAGATATATAACTTGCAGGAAGCCACTGCACTTGAGATTTTCTTCAGGGGATGCTAAAATATAATGCTGTGCACATTGTCCACAAAAACTCCAATCATCAGATTGCTGGTAGATAAATTATCAACGAGTGTTTAAGAAAATATATGCCTGGAAGCAAGGCCATAAGAGAAAACTTCCCTGATCTTTTATTTGTCCCCAAGTTTACTCTTCATGCAAGAACCCTATATTAGATGAATTAACAATCTCTGTAACGTATTACTTTTCACAAATCAATCTTCAGGATCTGGCATTCCAATCTTGGCCAGTCAGCCCATTCGCTAAACAAGTATGAAACAAATGCTCACTTATTAGATGAATTAACACAAATGAGCCTACCAGAGCTCAATGTGAGCTATTCATGAACATTTCAGTTCAATGTAGCCCCAATATATGCATTTTCAAATGCTGAAAAAACACAAAATATAAATTAAAAAATAAAAAGCAGAATATATACCAGCTACAGGTGCTAGACTTTCAGCATCACCACCAACCCAATGAGTAAAACCAGATTGGAAGGATTTGATTGCAACTCCTGAAGCATCCTCTCTATTGACTGGAAGCCCATTCTGTCGTTCTTTTGATGATGATGCATCAAAGATTGAATCCAGCATTTTTTCACTGCAAGAGGTGTGGAGTCTCCCTTGATCTTGGTTTTTTACAGGGGAAGCATTGGAATGCCCTTGATTAGATAGGATATGCCCAAATGCAAGCATTCTCAAATTATCATCCAGCAAAGGGTTTGTGCAAGTGGCTTCTTTGTTTGAAAAAGCTGAAGACGCAATTGACCCAAAGCTTGTCATTCCAGAATTTCCAACTGATAATGGTTGCCGAGGTAGCGTTGGTCCAGAGTCCATTGGAAAACTCGTGGATCTAAGGAAAACATGATCCAACTGTTGATGGAACCCAATGCCAGGAATTTTCCCTGAATGGTTGATGGCATTGATCCCATCAGATGCTTCAGGATGCAATCCAGAGAACTGGCAAGGATGTGAACTCTTACCATGTGCCATAGAACAACTACTTTGACCAGTTCTGCCAACTCTATTACAATTGGTTGAACTGTCAACATGCTTTGTCCGAAATTCAAAGTTTGGTTCACTTGGAACACACAGACCATCAGCAATAAATGCCACCCCTTTTCCCTCACCCCTGTGCTTTTGAAGATCCAACTTAATAATGCTTAGCTCAGTTTCTGATGCATCATTTCTACTATACGGAATATTAGTTAGGTCATATTTGGCTATACGAGATTCATGATGTGGTTTCCTAGGCATAACATGGATGCCACGAGTACCACCAGTAGCAGCTTTAGAGTGCATCCTCTGGTCCACAGGAGTTTTAAATTGAGAGAGTAGCACTGAATTTCCCACACTTCTGTCTGCATCAGGTGTCAACTGCTCTATTGTAAAAGAATCTCTTGCAGTATTGACTCCAGGTGCATGGTTCACAAAGTTCAATGTGCTTTGTCCTCTTCTTGCACTAAAATTAGATGAGCCAGCAGTATGCTGAAGATATTGACTGTGTTCCTCCACCATGTTGGAATTGCCTGATGCATTTGAAAAATATAAACAATCACTTATACAGTACTTTGAAGGCACTCAACCCCAGAAAATGGAAAAAGAAGAAAGGAGGGAGCAAGGGATAACGAATGAAATTCAACGAGAAAGAAATAATGTTATGATGAAAATGCTTATCCCATGCAAAAATAAGACCACATAAAATTTGTTTAACTCACAGTTATGAATCAACTGCTGTGGCAAAAAAGATCTCTGGGGGTCACCACGTGGATCAAGAAGAGGAGATCGCGAGGCTGGAAAAACAGAGTTTCCCAAAGTCTGACTTTGAGGAGATGGTTGCCCAAGCCTCAGCTCAATACTTGAAGAGACTGCATCTCTGTCCACCACACCGCCCTCCTTTATACCGTAAAATAAGCTCACATCAGAATTATTACCAATGGTTTTTGAGTTCTGCAAATGGTGGGACATGAATGACTGCCCAGTCTGAGAGATTGAATCAGTATAAGTGGAATTGGACTGACAACCATTATCTGTGTCCCTTGTGCTAATGAATTTTGACACTGTTGATGACCCAGAGACAGAGAAGGCAGGAATCAGATTATCTGAAACAACAGACATATAGTTTTGTGAAGCACCAATCAAGCCCCTGTGAAGGAAGTTGCAGTTTTCCTGAGCATTCCTTTGTTTTCCATCAAATGAAAGTTCATCAACCAATTTCTGACGGGTATTTTGGTTCTGAGGAAATGCACCATTGTTCAAAGACTGCCAAAATGCGGCTAAGCCTCCAGTTGAAGCAGCCAGATTAGACAGGTCAGAATTCTTGGACGTATTGGTTGCCAGCACACTGCATTTCACCATACCAGAAGTTGTTGCACGGCCTTCAGGCCAGTCCCAGCCATTGTTTTCTTCTGGAACCCTAATCTAAAGCATCATAAAAACATCACCACCCAGTGTTCTCGGTTCTTCAAACACATGCCAATAAGAAATACAGTTTTCAATTCCAAAAATAAAGTGCAACAAGGGAATCATATCAGCCACCACAAATTAACAGCGCACACAATCTCAGGTATCAAACTCTTTCTTTAGTTGTGTCATGTGCATGCATGAATGCCTCAGCTGTTAAATTGTGGACAAATACAGAATAGGTTGGTTGACTGGTACCCAAGAAGGATTCCAAAGTCACCAACACCCCCAGACAGCATGTCTAGGCATGACTAGTATCTGACAAGAATTCCAAAGTCAAAGAACAACTCATTGCTTAGGAAAGATCTGTCATATTCATACGAAAACAAATACATATGAATACAAATATTTTAAGGATGATTAGAAAAAAATATTCATATCAGTATGTCACATTCAAGTTGTGTATGCAACCTCTTTGCACAAATATAAGGGGAAGGTTGAGTACAAATATCGCCCTCCCCTATCCTTAAATAGTCAAGAGCTTCACGCATAGACAAAACCCTTTTTACGGATGAGTAGATATTGGATGATTACCTAGACACATCAACCACCTAATGTGCATCATCGCCACATAGAGCCCCGCCATAAACAACCCTAATCATAATTAGTCAGACACCTAGATTCAAAGTAGAACAATCTTAGTTATCTGTTAGCATACTGTGTCTAACAAGCATGCCCATTGTGGTAAAACCTACCATAAACAGTGTAGGATCCAAAAATAAATAAGAAAAATATAGAAAATGATGAAGCACAAACAGAAAAAGTAAAAAACACAGAAAATGGTAATTGTCCATGTGCATACAAATATGTGTTATCCACAAAAAAAACCCTAGCTATCACAGTAAAGCTACAAATGCTAAAATTGTCTGATGAAACAGAAAATCAAATATTTGAAGTATGCATTCATCTTACCCCAAACTTATGGAAGTAAAGCCTTCGCCATTGAACTATTGTCTCACCACTGTCCATGTGAACAGCATCCCCAGGATTAACATCATGAAAACCTGAATGCTGCATAAAATATGCAGTTAGAACAATCTTTAAACATAAAAGGCCTTCACATCTTTGCTGAGGAATCAAGTAGAAAAGAACATTTCAGATCCCATTAATCATCACAAAAGCAAGGAAAGTGCCAGAAGTTACCTCAGCAAATCTAGCAATAGACATATGCAAACCATGGCAAGAGCAAATAACACCAAGAAGTCCTGTATTGCTAAAAAGTAAAGTCCCACCTAAGCAACACAAAATCACTTGTTAACAAATTCTCACATCATGCAAAAAGGGCAACACTTAACTATCAACATGGCTCAAGATTAAAGCACGCACTTGCACCTAAACAGAATACCCGAGGGCAAACAGTTGTAGGATTCCATGATTCCCAAGAAATGGAGCTACTATCTAATGAAGTTTTTTGTGATGTCTGAGTGCTTGTGCAATCCATTTTCCCAGCATTAGAAGGGTGTGTGCTCAAAGTCCATCCCGCAGTTAGAGAGGAAACATCTCTAATTTTCTCACTGCCAGAGCCAGAGAGAAAGATAGCCTTAGCAGGTGCCAAACTCTGATGATTCAGGTCTGCAGCCTGAAGAACATCCAGCAAACTAGAACCACTTACAGCTTGACAACAATTCCCCCCAATTTTTGGGTTTTGAAAACTGAGATTTTGGGAAAATATCCCAGAAGGAGCATGTGAAACTACACTTCCAGCAGCACCAACCATGAAACTCTGACCACTAGTAGTAATTTTACCAGATGTAACAAATGGCTTTGGACTTGAAAATTGTTGCAGATTGGATTGCAGCAATGATGATGATCCAGAAAGGAGTGACAAAAATGAATTTCCTGGGTCAGCCTGGTGCAGGCCACTGTGACAAAAATTGGACAACTTGGGATCAATGGCTTCTTGAATCACAGCACGGGCGGTGGTGTTTGGTTCCTGGGTTATATGTGGATAAAGACAATGACCAGGATTCCACATCTACATGGCCAAGAAAAAGGATTAAAACACATCAGTTCCAGCACTGAAAAAAGCAGAAAGATATCATGCTCAGGTAGTATAATGAAAGAATACAAAGGAATTTAATGTGCTCAATCTATGTTATGAAATTATAAGTGAACTAACTAATTTAGATATGAAGTTTTGATAACTACAATATCCAGCACCGGTTTAAAAATTATTACAGCACATCAAGGCTTAAAACCACTAGGTGAGATTGGCTACATGAATTGTTGCTCACCAATCATTTCCATATACGGTCATTTGCAAACTCAATATTCAGAAGAAAGAGGGGGGAGGGGGACACAATCATGTGATGAACAACAACCACAAGTCTCCAAACTTTTTTACATATGATCTTATTTTTTATTTTGTATTTTCTTCTATGACCGCATTACATTTTCATCTCACCTACACTCATATTTTTGCACATATTGATGCTTAACTGCCTAATATTAAAAGCGATACAACAAATATGGTTTTATAGTCATCCAATAAAACTTCCCTTTCACTTCACCAATTTAACTATCCCATTTTGATTATACAAGTACATCCCCCAAAATCTTCCCTTCTTTTTGAACAACTGATTCAAGAATCAAAATTTGATCTATTTTTGGAATAGCTTGATTTACAAGTTTCAAAATAATATGAGCCCAGTTATATTTTTACTGAACTAACATTTCACATACTTGTTTTCTGCCAACTTAAATTAAAACCCTTGAATTCAAAGATGTTTCTCCAAAATTCAAGTTTATTGTTCATGCTTCTTTTGTCTCATCTATGAAGGCAATATCATCTGCAAAGAACATACAAGGAGGCACTTCTTTTTGTACATGTATAGTGAGTTCATCCATAACATAAACAGAGGTAAAGTCTCAATACAGATTCTTGATGTAAATTCAAAAAATTGGGAAAGTCTCAGTATCTCATCCACAAGCTCTAATACAGATTTATGCTTGATGATGCGTGTCCTTAAAAAGTTGTATATAAGCAATCTATGCTCCTTTTTCATAAATACCATCTACAAATCTTTTTGTTTATCTATGGACAGTAGAATTAAGTGTCTCAGTACGTAGATGACTTTCAATATTGACCTAGCAAAGACAGAACTAAATTGGATTCCAAAGACCTTAATTTCTTTCCTTAACCTTTACCCACCCAAAGTTTCATCATGGCACATTAGCTTGATCTCTCTATAACTTTCACAACTTTGAAAATCTCATTTATTCATATAAATAGGCAATAAAGTACCCTTTCCTAAACCTCTACACAATTAGTGCTTGATCATATGATGAATTGCATAAAACTAGTACGCTGGCTGCACAAATTTATTTCAACATGCAGACTACAGCAAATAAGGCCTACAAAAACATTTATATAAAAACTGCATCCACTGTGAAATTATGTTAAAATGATTGAATTAGTTCCACTCTTTTCCCCAAATGCAATAAAAATCAGTAGTAAAGAAGTGTATAACTATTTATATTTTATATACATATCCATTTTTCGGGAGTTCCTTTTTCTCTGTCAAAATTGCACAATTTACTGCTAGAAGAAATAGAAAAATACAAAGACTCCAGAACGCATGATAAATTAAAAGCATTAGGAATCAAAGTTAATGCAGAAAATGAAATTGAGGAATAAAACAATGGGAATCCTCAAGAAAGCTAGACAGCCATTGTTGATTCATGATTCTAAGAAGAAATGATGATTAGTCGATTGTATTTTTGTTTCCATTTTTTAAGCTACAAACAATCAAATAGTTGGGTTGTAATTCAAGCTATAGCGGGGACTCAGTAAGTACCCTCAAGATTAATCAATCAACCTTGCTTCTAAATTTCTCTCATGAATATGCAACTAAAAAAAAAAGGATAGATTGCGAAATCACACAAACAACGTTGCTAGATACGGGAGCCAGCATTTTCTCTTTCAGGGGGTATGAACCGTGGGTGTGGAATTTGTAGCTATATAGAATTGCACCAGTCTGTACATACAAACATTTCATATTCATAAGAACCAAAAAGAGAAAGCAAATTCACTTGACTGTCTGCGGTTGCATTGCAATTTTTCGACATTTAACTCATTTCAGATAGGAAGATTTGACCGTTCCCCGACAACATTTGTATGGTAAATAATAACGCGTGAAAGAAAAACAAAAACCAAAAAAAAGCACTATGCCAGCAGCACATTAAGCATTCACAAGCTCATGAACAAGTAACGCATGGGATAATCTTCATAAGCCAAGCGACCATCGCATACCTGATTCATCAGCTCCTGAGTCTGAAGCTGAGATGAAGAAGCCACCGGCGTCAGAGACTGCCATGGCGACGTACATTTCACCTGCCAAGAACTTTCCATCTCTCAAACGCCAGAACCTTAACCTCCCTCCATCAGGTACACAGGAACCATCTGTTATTCGAAGATAATCGACGATCGCCTACGACTGTGACGACTCTCTCACAAAGCATCGAGCAACATAGAGATCAGACCAAAAAATCCACTCAAAATGAACAAACCCTAGATTAACCGAGCAAATGGAAGACAAGAAACAGAGATACTGCGAGAGAATGTATAGATATATAAATAGAAGATAGAGAGAGCAGAGGTTTTAAGGCGGGAGGCAGAAATGGCGGATTGTCAAGAGTCGAGGCCCGAGAGGCAGTGTTTGAGAGAGAGCGAAGTGAATGATGATGAGAGGGAAATATGCTGCAGTGTATCGAGGCGAGGAGACGTAGTCGAAGAGTTGGACGCGTCTAGTGGATTGAGTAAATACGAGCCGTCGGATCAGGGAACGGCTGATGTCTAGATCGGGAAGGGTTTGTAAGCCATCGAGCATCGACTGTGCTTACAGCTTACTCTGGAAAAGTCAGATTGGTCAGTGTCTGTAGCTTCACGAGACGTTTTCAAAAGATAATGGGCCCACTGGACCAGTGGATTAAGATCTTCTGTTTCGCAGACTACACAAGCAATGACCATTGCACAACTCTCCCTATTTCCAGATAATTTATATTTATTTATATTATTTTAAAATATTAAATATTTATTAATAATTAATAAGATTATTTATTGTTAAAAATAAAATATATTAACAATAATATCATTTCTTACTCAAGATAATGTTAACTATTATTTTATGATGATTCAGATATAATAAATATATATTAATTTTAAATAAAATATAAAATAATGTTAAGAGTTGTCAATTATGTCTCGTTGAGAGAAATATTCGGTAAAAAAAAAAATTAGTACATGATCTCTTAAAGTTTCTCCAACGTAAATTTTTAGTTTGATTCAATTCACAGCATTATAAATGTTGCGGTGTGATTGGTGGAAGCGCAGCCACTACGGCGGACCTCGAGGCAGGGAGGCAATCCGGCATCCCGAGGAGAGCACCTGAGGGCGGACACGTGGTCTCCGAGGACTGGCCGTAGTTGGAGAAAAAGTGCAGTAATGGGCCCACAGATGCTTCCTGTTTGGTTGCAGGGAGACAGTTGGCTATATTTGGCACCAAGTTTTCCATTGTCGGTAATAGGGAACTCTTGTCCGGGATAGGGGCATTTCAATTCTTGGTGCTATTCTGGGATAGGGCCTCTCTCAATCCAACTGGGCAATGGATTAGGCTGTCGGCGGTGGCACCAAACACGCGTATGATTTGCTTTGTACTTTGAAAACAAAAAGTTCCATAATTAGGCTGTTTTCCGGATTAAGAAGTCTTCTTTCCGTTAATTAATGATGTTCTAAGCTTCTAATAAAATAATCCTCCGTCAGCAGCAGTTATTGACTAAGTTTCGCTCTTTAAATTCACCATAACATATTAATTAGACCCGAATGTATTAATTAGTACACTTGATAATAATTATCTCCATGTTTTATATTGTGTTTTACTGTTGAAATATCTTAAGAGTATTCGTTAAAATATATTTAATATATTTTATTTCCAGCATTTAAATATATATCTATTGATCAATAAATATTTTAAAATATGACGATTGGTATTATTACTTACTAATAAAAATATTTCACTAATAAAATTAAAATATATTAAATGTACCTTAATGAATATCTTGACAACACTTGTTAGGAAAATCTTTTATATTATATAATATTATAAAATTACATTTTTGTAGGTAATTTCAAATAAAGTCATTTAAAATTCTTATATTTATTATTCAATTATTCAGATAAGTACAGTAGTTTAAAAGCAATAATTATATTTCATTTTCAAACAATGTATATTTATTAAATATTATTTGTAGTAACTAAACACTCTTATTAATTGATGAAATGTTACAGAGTAGAATAAATTTATTATCAACTAATAAAAATATTTTATAACTAAAATCAAACAATAATAAATATAAAATAAGAAACATTAATTACACCTTAGCCATTATTTTTAAGACAATGATTAGTATTACCCATGTACTAAATAGAAGTATTTTAATTAAAATTTAATAATTTTATTGTATTTTCTAAACTAAGCTGATAAATAATTGAAACTATTATATTTAATACTTGGTAAAATTGTTACTACATATTTACATCTTTACAGTCTCACCAATTGAAATTACTTGGATAAAAGATGTTCTTTTATTGATAATTTCATTTCATCTATGGAATTTACTTATTAACCCCTTTCTCTATGCCATGCATCTATATTAAAGTAAATATGGATAAGATGTTTGAATATGGATACAAAGATTTTTCCTAACTCTAGTCTAGAGAGGATGCATCAAATTAAATGATAGAACAGACTCAACTTGAATACACTCAATAAATAATTAGCTGCATCAAGTTTTAATTATCTCTCTTTTTTTTTTGTTTATTTTGGTGAAAAATTCTTTCATTTAAATTTCTCAAACATATTTACTCAAAAACAAATTCAAAAATATTTTTAAAATTCTATTTGTAATATATTTTGATAAAATAATATAAAGTTATTAATATTTATCAGAATATTATAATATAATATAACTGTGTTAAAATTCATAAATGATATCAATAATATAATGAATTGTAAAATATTCGATCACAAAATATAATTAATTATAGGATATATATATGGTATTTTAATATAATTATATTATAAAATAATATATTATTTTATTTTATTTTTAATAATATAATTATTAGCCATTACTAGATATATATATTGTATTATTAGATAATTAGCAGGTTAGTATAATTACCAGTAAACTAATTTTTACCATAATATAAATAAAGCATAAAATCATACGTTATTATTAATGTATTTTATTATTATATTAAAAAGTTAATTAACATACTATAAAAATTCTTACTAGTATAGAATAATTAGACTATTATCTGATTAACATGAAATAGTTATGAATAAATATATTAAACTAAAATAATATAAGTATTAATATTTATTAATATATTGTACTACAATATAGTTAATTATATCAGTAGTATAACGTATTATTAAAATACTAATTTTTAGAACAAGTATACGAAAATCAAGCGAGGTGTTTTGTTTTACATTTTGTAGCAGAAAATGAAAATTAAACATAAACATTTAATGGACATTGAAAATAAACAAATAAATTAAAACCACCCTCAAATAAATAAAGTTGCCATGCTTCATTACTATTTTTTAAATAAACCCACGCACTCTCGCGCGAGCAAAAAAAAAAACAAATATAAACCATGGGAGTACTACAATTCCAATCATTTCTAATCAAACGAAACAAACAGATTAACTATATATATAAAGCCTGATGATCAGTTGGCATTGTTGTTATCAGCGGAATCGGTCAAGGCGCCCATCCAAGCCGGTGGCAGCATCCCGGTTTGCTCATGAACCGTTTTGAACAACGGCGGCAACATCCTGTACAATCCAGCAACCTCATTCATGGCACCACTCCCGCCTCTGGCCGCCTCCTCGCCGCCGGCTGTCCAGATGCTGATCTTCGGTTGCAGGCCTTGGACGGCTTGGGAGTTGATCTTGGCTATCTCTTGGAACATGCCGTTGTTGATCATCAGGTAGTCTCTCAAGGCATTGTAGTTTCCTCCAAGGGCGTCTAGAAGAGTTTGGATGTAAAGGCCTTGGGCTTGTGCCAGTGCCACGAGCCCCTCGGCTTCCTTTTTCTTGGCGTACAATTCTCCGTCGGCGGCTTGCTGGCGAGCGTAGAAAGTGGCCTCGGCGATGGCCTTTTGGGCCGCGGCTTCTTGTTCTTTTTCGTAGAGGATTGCTTCTGCAGCTTTCTGCTTCCTGTAGAGGTCCCAGTTTGCCTCTTGTACCTTTGTTTTTAATCATAATATATAGTTAGTTTGAATTCCAATAAGTAATTTACATAGATTTTTATATATTGAAAAGATATTAAATTGATTTATAATTTAAAGTTTATACTATTATCACATCGTATTAATTAAAAGGTATCTTCCGATAGATCTAGCTAAGACCCTTATTGATATCTCAAATTTTTTTGCTTATTTATGTTCTAGGTATAGGTTTTTTTTTTTTTTTGGCATATTTATTTCTACATATAATTTGTAGGTTCTCATTGTGTTCAATTTAATTATTTATTTCTTATTAAAAATAAAATAAGAATAAGAAAATAGTGGTAGATCCATTCGTTAGCATTACCTTGGTTTCATACTCAACGCTGGCTTTACTGAGGAACTCGGCCTTGAGCTTTTCCGTCTGAGTCAATGCGTTCATCCTCTCCACCTCACCCTGCAACTCCGCCTCTCGGAGAGCCACCGCCTTGGCTGCCACCACCTCCGCCACCTGAGCTTCTTTCAGCCACCCAGCCTTCTTCTTTGCCAAGTCCGAGTTCGCCTCCGCCACCTCCGCTTCTCTCTGGTTCTCAAACACCTTCACCTCCGTCCTAACCCTAATCTCCTCCTTCTTCCCCTCCCCCTGCCGTTCCGTCGATATGATCTTCGTCTCCGCATCGATCCTCGCCGCGTTCTGTTGAGTCCTTCCCTCCCGGAGCTTCGATCCGATCTCTCCCTTCATCTTCGCCTCCGCAACGTCCACCTTCGCCTGGTTCGCCGCCTCCATCTGAGTCTTCTGTCCTAAGTAAGAAAAGTACTCGTGTCCGGGGACATCGACGAGTTGCTTGACGTTCGCATTGTAGATCAGAAGCCCGAACTGGTTCAGCTCGAGCTGCACTTTCTCAAACACTTCCTCTTTGAACTCCTTTGTTCCTCTGAAAATCTCTTCCTGATAAATTAAATTCACAAAAATATCACGCCGCCAGAATCAGAATCAGGATAAAAATTTATGAACATCTAAAGGAAAAATCTTAAAAAAAATCGCCGGATCTAGATATCAATGATCTTGATAATTAATTTTGACAGCATAATTTCTGTGAAGGCATATAAGATCGTAATTAAAGACTGATTCATCGCCTTCAAATTTATCGAACAGAGAGATTGATATACGTACGTACCATGGTCATGGAGGCGGCGAGAACGCGTGTTTCGCCTTCGATGACTCCCTGGACGAGTTCTTTGACATGGCGGGACAGCTTGTCGTGGGGAGATATGAGCTTCGCGTACTTGAGGAGGCTGTCTTGGTCGTCGAGGCGAGGGCCGATGGTGAAGACGGCGGGGAGGACGAATGGGAGCTTCTCGGCGCTCATGGCCTGGACTTCGAAGGTGTAGTTCACCGGGGAAACGTCGAAGACGTTGCAGGACTGGCCAGGAAGTACCCATCCTTTCTTCACGATCTTGATGTCGGCGATGCCGACGCCGGTAATCACTAAGTATTCCGATGCACTCGCAACTCTATACATGGCGGCTTCTTGATTGGCTGGCTGGATGAGATGATCAGACAGAGATCAGGGATGGAGGATAGATCAATCTGCGAAATGACATACGCGGGTGACAAGAGAACTTCGAGCTACAGGAACATAGCATTTATAGTTACGAAATTGGACCCGTCATAAACGATAATCAAATTAATCAATTACACATATGAATACAGAATCTAATGTACAAAATTTAAATTGAAAAAAATTATGAGTAAACAAATAAAATATTACTAACTAAATATTTAATATTGACACACACACTGTGTTTGATTTCATGTGACCTGGATACTTATTTATAAATCTAAAATCATTTATAAGTGAACACAAAAAATTATATTTTGATCAGAAAATAATACGTGAGGGTATTCTTTCACATGAAATAAATCTCACATAAAATCGAATTTGATAACGTCATAATCACAGTCAAATTCAAAATTACAGTCACGATCAAATTAAGAAACTCAATTAGAGAGAAATAAGAATTTTGACTTATAATTATCATATTTATATTATAGACAACTATGTTCAAATTAAAAATGACACTTATGTGAAATGAGATATTATAATAATTTTATAAATATTTATGTGTATTTATATTAATAATATAAATATATATATAACATATTATGATCATGTAAAGAAGAACCATGGTTTTTAGATATATATGCAGGACTCTTGTATTTAATTTTTTTTTAAAGTCTACCGATATAACCTATCGTTATAATTGAGGATAAAAATAATTAATCCTCCTAAAGAGTCTGTTTATGTCAAGATACCATAAAAAAATTATTTTTGCAATTAATGTTATTTTCTCTCTCTCTCTCTCTCTCTCTCTCTCTCTCTCTATATATATATATATATATTAACCAGTGCGAATTATGCATGTATACAAATATTTTAAGTAATGCCATATGTAAGAAATGATTGTGTCTTATTCTTCTTATAATAGATAAAGTTTGTCAAGATAATTACAAAAATATCACTGTCACCTTATTATTAAAACTATTAGGGAATTAATTCTAATCATTGTTCTTAAACTAATGGTTAAACAATAATAAATGTTTTTTTAATTATTTTTAAATTAACTATATTCATTATACCATTCAAATTCTATTAGTTGATTAAATAATTTAGAATATGATTCATTTATTATTAATCAATAAAATTGTTTAAATATTAAAAATAAAATACAATAAATTAATACACTTAGAAGGAAAATAAAGATTGAGAGTACTCTTAAATCGCATTAGAATAGTGGTTTGTAGCATGCACATATAGAAAAATAATAAGTACAAAAATTTATTAAGTGATATTTGATGGTAATTATTTAAATTTTAATATTTTTAAGTAAAATTTTAAATAAAATGAGTTTTAGTATAGTGGGTAACAACAGTATAAAAGTTAGGTATATAAAAATTATTTTAAAAACACAAAAATTTAATATTTATTTAAAATAATTGTCGTGCGGCTCCTGTCACTCATGTTCTTAATTTTGACAAAGTGAGTAAATTATAAGTATAGATTTTGTTTCACTACGCAGGATAAGAAATTGAACCCACGATCTATTAATACGAATGCTAACTTATCGTGATTCAACTATTTAACTTATGCCTTGAAAATAATTTAATATTTATTTATGTGACATATATATGAATGTCATTGTCAATGAATTGCAAGACGCCTCCCTAAGGCAGAAAAATTCATACACGGAGAATAAAATATTCTCTATAGGTACAAACACGGGGGGATAGATTGCTCAGAATGACGTAGTCAAATTGGTTTTTTATTTTTTTTTTTGGGGGGAGCCTTATAATATAATAGTTAAATTATAAGAACATGAAAGAGGGGGCATGACCCCCTCCTCCAAATACTTCCTTGCATCTCTGCCTCTGCGTCGTGAGAAACCCATTGGAACATTGGCTGTACTTGGGCATCTCTCCCTCCATCTCTGCAGGCCTGTCGGAAACAAAAAAGAAGCTGCTTTCAGTTGGTCAACCTTGAATAATCAGACGCTCTTCCAGTTGGTCCTATGGGCGGTTGTAATCCACGCCGGAGCCAATGAAAAATCCGGACATATTTCAACCATTAATTTCCGCCTAGGATTCACTATTGGGTTTAAGACTTTTTGCTATGTATAATTATATATCCACGTATTCGTGGCTCCATGCATGCCATCAGCATTGTTATTATAACCAAATAATAATACTTACCAACCAACTCACAGTTCATAATAATAATGGGTCAACTATATTTGTAAATCAGACGTTTTATTTTATTTGTACTTACAAATTTAAACAATAAGTAAAAATATAAATAAGTTTAATTTGGAATGATCTAAAAAAATCAATTTTAAGTTAAGTGATCACAAATGGGTACTGTCCCCCCTATATGCCTACCCCTTACAAATTTAAACAAGTAAAAATACAAGTCTATTTAATTTATAATGATCTAAAAAAGTCAATGTATTGTTAAATCTAAGAACCGTTACGTTATTTATGTCGAACAATATAAGAGGGGCGTGAGCCTCCATTCCCTCCCATCCCCTTTACAAATTTAAATGATAAGTAGAAATACAAATAAATTTAATTTAGAATAATTTTAAAAAATCAATTTCAAATTCTGTGATCACAAAGCCCCCTCTCCCATTACAAATTTAAATGACAAGTAAAAATACAAATCCGGTCATAGGACGAGCGGTTTCACCTTTTGGTCCCAAAATAAAAATACAAATAAGTTTAATTTAGAATAATATAAAAAAGCCAACTTCAAATTTTGTGATCATAAATGGATACTGTCAAATGTAAAATTATTATGTTACCCGTTTCTCTTTTTTCCCCCTTCTCCCTGCATGGCCGTCCAATGCGGGCATGAAAACATTTTTGGTGTCAAACCATATGAATCCTGAATAAAGTGGTCGCTTACATCATGCTTAAATCAAATCAAAATCTATCAAAGTATGGTGTTCCTTATAAATCCTGTCTAATACTCTTTCCAACCACACACAAAAAAAAAAAAAGTTTGAAACAATAGCAGAATTTTGGTTTAACCAACTTGAACAAGTTCAACCTGCCAGCATGTCGAGTTCTGCCCACAATGGTGCTCAGCTTCAAGTTTATCTCAACCTTTTTGAATGGCTAAATATAGTTTTCACAGCTATGGTACTATAATTAATACATCACATCAAACATCGATTAGCTACCTCCTGACAGATCATCGATAAGAACAGTCAATGTGGGCTAGCCCTATCATGCATATTGACAAGATAAAACAAAATTGCGCCTCCAAGGGATGGCGCAGTAATTTTGGTACACCCTATCATCTCTCTAAAGCTTTCATCCTCATAACGTAAAGAGAGGTTTGCGACAATCACTTCTCCAATGCCTACTTTAAATGTATCTGAATTTACCATTGCTTCCTCGCACGATCGACTAGTCGGGTGAAATTAAAAACTTGAGTCATACAAAAAAAAAGAGATAAACAGAATTGCATTTTTACTTTAATTTTTTGGTTTTGCTTTTGGCTAGATCAAGATAGATATCATTAGATGACAATATTTAGCAGTTATGGGGGTGAAGGTAATTTGTTTCATCTATTCTGGACAAATAAGACTCAACCAGGGGCAGCACAAACATTAATTAACCCATTCCACAAATACTCCAATTTTGTTGGTGTGACCCAGAACAGGCTATAACACGAACATCAAGTACAGATTGTAAAGCCGATCAACACCACTATGGCAACGGGACGGGTTCGCATCACATGAAAGCTGGCAACATTAAAATTATTTGATGGAAAGTATAAATTGCCACGTCGATAAATTTTCAAATTTTAATAGCAAATATCAAATGTCTAGCTGAGCTCAATCTAACTTCATGGTCCTTTGTTGCACAATATTAATCCTAAGAAAAATCCTGCCTCTGAACTCAATCACATTGCAGTAAATGCCTTCTTTCCACCACCGGAAGAACCAGCTGGAACCACTTTTAGTACATTAAACCTTACAGTCTTTGACAATGGTCTGCACAATGGAATATAGACAGTCATATAAAACCGAGTATACTCCAAAATGCATCAAGAACTGTAGAGCTTTTAAGACAAACCTGCACTGGCCAATAATAACATGGTCTCCCTCTTTTACTCGGAAGCAAGGGGATATATGAGCTCGCATATTTGAATGACTCTTCTCGTATCTAAAATTATAACAAATGTAAAAAGTTGACCTTAAAATATATTTTTTTTCAAAAGAAACACAATTAGATGAAATATTATTCTTACCTCTGGTATTTCTTGACATAATGAAGGTAATTGCGTCGAACAATGATTGTTCTCATCATCTTGGCACTATGGCAGGTTCCAGCCAGTATACGGCCTCTTATAGAAACATCACCAGTAAATGGACGTTTCTTGTCAATATAGGTTCCTGTAAACAGAGAAGTAAAATTCTAATTACCGAAATTGATCTTAATCCAGAAGGCTCCAGTCATTTTAAGCAAAGTCAAGCTCACTTGCAATTCAAAACCTCCCTCATTTTACAATATTAGAAATAGATAACCATAATTTCAACAACATACAAGCAATACAAATATCTAACTAAAAAAGAAAAAGAAATAAAAAGGCAGAAATTATTCATTTGTAAGAGAACATGTTTATACATGCATAACCACTCAATATAAAACCTGTGCAACGCTTGCCTACCAAAAAAAAAATTAAATAGCCTACTTAAACTGATTACTATTTATTGGTTTCGCATGCATTACATATAAAAAAATATTCAGCTAATTCCCGAACATAAAACCTAGACTTGTTAGTTCCATCTATAGATTTCTATTATCACCAGACCCAAGCCCCTTAGATAGTTGACAGCTAGCATAAAACTTATCAAATCAAACAATATAGATTCTAGACAAATAAAAAATTGTTGGGGCATAACTATTCATAACATTGCATTGCAATGCTAATTTGTAGTGAAAAATGAGCTATAGCTAATTCATCAATGTCCAAATGTAGAGTTAAATCTACAAGGACTCTCACATCTCTTTATGGGCGGATTTGAGTAAAGTAACAAACTGTCCAAGATCGTAGATTAAGATTGAATCATGAAATATCAAAATCAGTGTTATTAAAGGCACGCCTAGGCGCACCTTCGGTGCCTGAAATGCATCAAGGCAGGCGCAAACCATCAAGGCGCGCCTCAGCCCAAGACGCCTTTGGCTTTTTTAATTTTACTGTTCATCACGTTATTTAACTTTACTATTTAGGGTTTAAATTTATTATTTCAACTACAAATTTGACAATAAGTAAAATAACTACTACATTAAATGCTCCAATTAAATTTGAACTAGATGAAGATGGAGACGGAGATGATGTGGAAGAAGATATTAGAGATGATACTTCTATGGAAATGTTTGATCTTGATGATGAGGATGATTTTTAGATTATTTAAAATGCATAATTAGTTAACTTTAATTAAAATTTAAAACCTATAAATTGTTTTAAGATTTAATTTAAATTGACTTAAGGATTTTTATATTGCATCTTTTGACATTTTTTATTATTCTTTTTGTCAAAATATATTGAATTTTTTAATTTCCTTGATAACATGCCAGTGAATATGTTATTAGGAGTTAGAACCTATTTTATACCTTATTCTTCAACTAGGATATATATTTTTCTTCTTTTTTTTTAATTAGCATTCACCTAGTTCCATCAGGCGCACGCCTTGCCTTGTGCCTTGCACCTTAGGCTCCAACACCCTTTTGCGCTTTGAGCCTTTAATAACACTAATCAAAACTTTAACAAGAAACTCTATGAAAGTGACATGTTATAATTACAAGAAATTAATATTATGCGCTTTCAAGATATTTGAGATCGTTGGATTTGGTACTCATGAAATGATCAGACAAAGAATAGAGTGGTGATAAGATTAATATGTATGAAACTTTAAAGGATGGCGTAGTGGATATGAAGACAACAGGAGATAAGATTATTGTAGGTAAAGTTATTTTTGGAGAAGAGACTAATATTGTACATATGCAGATTGGATTAGGACAGGATAAAGCCAATTTTTGAAAGATTTAGAGATACAAGAAATATCTAGATTATTGTAGCTAAAGTTGTTTACAGAGAAGAGACTAATATTGTACATATGCAGATTGGATTAGGACAGGACATAAAGCCAATTTCGGAAAGATTTAGAGGTACAAGAAATACCTAGATATGTACATGACCACGAGGGTTATGGATTTGGAGTAAGAAATAATGAGGGAATATGTGAAGGTTATGAAATAATGAGGGAATATATGAAGGTTATAACAAGGGAAAACCTATTATGGATTCTGCCATGATATTTGAGTTGATCATAGCCAACAATAGATTTTAAAAAATGAAATGAATAGTTCATATGAGACAAGAGAACTGCTTATGTTGAAAGAATTATAAATTTATAATCGAAGAATGCTTCAGTACCTAATTATAAAAATGAGAGAGATGTTCAACATTGTGGGAAATATAGATCAAGTTAATGAGTCACGCTATTAGAGCTGCAAATAAACAACACCGAAATGGCTTGAAGCTTAGCTCGATTAGGGCTCATTCAAGCTTGTTTAGTTAATGAACCAAGTACTCAAGCTCTGCTAGTTTGGGCTCACAAACAAGCTCATTCGTGGAGTGTTTATAGGCTTATTCTAAAATAATGTGTTTTATAACATTTTTTTGTCATACCATTTATATTATTCAAAATTTAAAAATATATTAAAATATACTAATTTAAACAAACTTTAAATTTAGAACTCGTGAAAATGCTCATTTTGAATTTGAAGCTCATTTAGTATAAATTAGCTTAACACGTCGAGCCCAAGCCTGAGTCTTACAAAATTCTTAATAAACAAGTCTAAGCCTAGCAACACTCTGCTCTTTTGTAGCCCTACACACTATGAAACTCTAAGAAAGAGAGATTGAGCAAAGATTAAGAAAAGAAACCAAGATGAATCAAAATCAATTTTGTTCCACGCTTGATAAGTCAATAATAAAAGCTATATATTTGCTAAAGTGCCAAAAGAGAAGGTGCAAATATAAACAAAAAAAAGATTACATATGGCATAACCATAGAAATTTTGCCCTTTAAATATTGTAATCTACCTCCCAATAGCCAAACATCTCATTATAGATAAAGGATAACTTCTACCCTAACAAGACAGCTAATGTAAATGGTAAGGCATGATTGGACGTGCTGACATCTCTAAACCGTGGGTATTACAATGTGAGAGCATGTTGCCTTTGATTCATTAAAAGCAACGTATGATGGGCTCACTCCTCACTTCCTCAGAACTTATATTAGATACATGTCCTACGGGAAAATCCATTTAGGCCAACTGTCAGAAATACTGATTAACAGTCGCCCTAGGACACAACTTTTTAATCTAAATAATTATGAGTACAATAGTTTTCAGTACATAGTAAGCATAGAAAGACCAGGTTAATGATTTACCAAACAATAAAGAGCTAGTAACCTTCAATTTTCAAGGATCTTTCACTTTGTGCCACTCGTTATGCATCAGCCAGCTAGATGTCTAGAAACTTCTTGCTGGGAATGGTACTCATTGTTCTCCTTTAAAAGAGTTCGAAGAATAAATCTAATCCAACGCTTCAAAATTCCAATTATATGCAGTTTCCCTTAACATCATAGAAAAATCGAGTTCCCACTGTCATTTATCCCACGCATTATTAATTAATCCAACAATGAAGAACGCACTAATTCTTTCAAAATCCATTTGATTATAAATTAATTAAAAATGGCAAACTCACGATTATACTGTACCTTCAGTTGCCTCTCTTGGAGTCTTGAAGCCTAATCCAATACTCTTCCAGTAGCGATTCCCTCCCTTTCCAGGTCGTTTCCCTTTTCCTGATTTCTTCGAGCTCCGACAAACACATTGTTAAAACCATAATTCGTCTGAATCACCTCATGAAACACAGACCGGCGAATAAACGAACTCGAAGATGGGCAGAGCGAATCGCACAAATCTCACCAAAGAAACACCTTTGGCTGCTTCGAGAACGCCTTCTCCGTCTGCATAACAAATTCATCAAAGACGAAAATAGATATGTTATTTAATAATAATATAAACAAAAATATAAAAAAATAATTTTTAATAAAATTAAATTATAAAGTAACGTGTAATGATGAAATTTTATCAAAATCATATATAATTCTTAAAAAAATGCTAATCCAGTATATATATATGCTAAATATATATTACATATATATTCTTAAATTATATATGTTACATATATATATATTCATATACATATATACACTCAAAGAGATGGTTGCGGGCGATGGAAGCGACGGACATGTGCGGCGGCTGACGGGTGATGGAGGCTAAAGAAGTCAGGTGACGATCGACAAAAAAGGAAGCAGCGGACACAGGCAATTGAGGCTGGAGGCTAGCCAACGGTGACGATGGATCTGGAGGCGATGACTAATTGGGGTGGGAACGACGATGGGAAGGAGATGATCAGACAATGGGGGAGACAGTGATGGCTGACTAGCTCCTAGAGGCAGATGTTGAAGAAGAAGGACATGGCTGAAAATTAACATTATGTATGAGGGTAATATGGTAAAATCATTAGTCAACACAACTTATTTTGCAATAGTCTTTTGCAAAAGCTATCCCCTACCAACTTTTGTAAAACTTTGATCTAAGAGCGTTTAAGTTAGGTAGTTTAAAGACTCTTATGACAAATCAAACATTTTAATCAAATAAGTTAGATAGTTTAAAAGTTATATACCAACGGTTAAATCGCCTAGCCAAATGAGCCTTTTATTGGTTTAATGTATTTTTTAGTCCCTAGACTAATCAAAAAAATAGCTTTAAGGATATCAATTAAATTGTGTTCACTATTCATCTAGGACAAAATACTTTTATACATTTTTAGTCCCTGACTTAACCGACGTTAACTGAGACGTTAACTTTGCCTCATCATGTTGCCACGTTACCGATACGTCACCATCACATCACTTATAATTCCATGTCTGTTGTCCCAATTTTTATAAAAAAAACAAACAAACCAGATGAACCCTTATCAAACACACTCCTGACCCACCCACCCCCAAACTTGTGACACACCCTTGCCTAACATCGATCTCACTAGAGGAACCCACCCATCGATGACCATTGAAACAACCACCGTCATCAACGTCTCTGCAATCAACCACCATCGTCACTCTTATCATCGTCACTCAGACCATCGTCGCAATAGCCACCGCCCGTTGCTGAAGCCATCATTGGAATAGCCATCGTCGTCATTGTCTACGCAATTTGTCTTCTTCCTCCATCTTCAACCAATCTTGTAAACTTCGTGAAGAATGAGGAGACATGATGAATCATCTTCATCTTCACAGTATGTAAGGTGAGATTTTGATAGGAAATATGACTGCAAAATGAAGGTAGTTGTGAAGATATCACAAACTGAGAAAAACCCAAATCGAAAGTTCTTTGGGTGTGCCAAAATTCAGATGAGTGATTTCCAATTTAACTGTTTTGGTGTGAAAAAAAAGTTCAAAAATATAATACATTTTTTTTTATGTTACTAGGTGTTCATTCCTGACCAAAAAAAGACGATTGAAGACGGGACGTGGGCTTCGGTAACAGGCCCATCCGGGGGGCGACTGGCATTTGCAAGCACTCCGACGCTCGAGTGAGTAAGAGAGTAAGGAGAGACAGTGTATCAGTAGATCAGAGATCAGAACATACATTGGCTGTGAAGAAAGCTGGTTGACATAGGAGGAGGAGATGTCCTTTTGCATGCATGCGTCGTGCGTTTACAGGTGATTGGGCTGACTATCCAGTGCCGGTGGAGGTTTCCAGATAGTAGTATGGTGGCGACGGGACCCTTATTAATGTGGATGAGATCTATCATTAATAAGGATGGGATATGATGCAGCTGCGGATATCTAATGGGAGTCGCAATGATCTTGTGGCAAACTGGTGCTAGGCCAAGGCTAAGTCCAGAAGGAGGACCAAGGCTGGGCCTAAGAAGAGGGTCGAGATTGGGCCCGGACGGTCCACAAGCCCCCAAGTCGGATGCTCAAAAAGTGAGAATTCAAGCTAGAGAAAGGGAAGTTTGGACATTTTTTTATGCATATGCCAGTTTTGGAGAGCTGGATGTCTTTGAGGCACGACTTTGGAGTTGAGCCTAGGTAGACTCGAGATCCGTGTGCCTGTCTGATACAAGGCATGACTTGATAGCGAAAGTTTGATCGAGGCGGGCTAAAGGTCCTGTGATGGACCGCGTCGACCTAGGTTCGGAGCACTGCAAAAGAAGGACTGAGTCGGGCTCAAGGTCCTATGATGGATCGCGTCGACCTAAGTCCGGAGCACTACAAATGAGGGACCGAGGCAGGGCGTTAGAAGGAGGGTCAAGATTGGGCCTGGACGGTCCACGGTGGGCACCAGATGTTCCTTCCTGACAAAAAGAGGACGATCGAAGGCGGGGCGCGGGCTCCGGCGATGGGTCCGTTCGGGGGGCAGCTGGCATCTGCAAGCACTTCGACGCTCGAGTGAGTAAGAGAGTAAGGAGAGACAGTGTATCAGTAGGTCAGAGATCATAACATACATTGGCTCTGAAGAGAGCTGGTTGATATAGGAGGAGGAGACGTCCTCTTGTATGCATGCGTCATGCGTTTGTAGATGATTGGACTGATTATCCGGCATCGGTAGAGGTTCCTAGGTGGTAGCATGGTGGCGACGAGACCCTCATTAATGTGGATGAGATCCGCTATTAATGAGGATGGAATATGAGGCGGCCGCGCATGTACCCAGTGGGTGTTACAATGATGCCGTGGCAGGCTGGCGTTGGGCCAATGTTAGGTCCAGAGGAAGGACCAAGGCTGGGCCGAGATTGGGCCTAAGAAGAGGGTCGAGATTGGGCCCAAGAAAAGGGCTAAGATTGGGCCCGAACGATCCACTAGGATCGTCAGTGTAATTATTTTATGTGGGTTGATGAAGTATTTACAGAATTGATGTCTGAAGAGAGGCATACTTCAAGCAACATAAATCAGATTTTGTATGAAGCACTTAGAGACATTATCTGATGTCTCATATTTTGTAAATCCCAGAATTTAAATTTTTCTTGTGAATTTATGGGTTATTAATAATTGGTGGACTTGAGAAATAATTAATTTTAAGATTTAGATAATTTATTAGGTATTTGAGGAATTTAAGGAAAATTAAGTTTATTGTGACTTATGAGAAAAAGGAATTGGAGAAGCTTTTGAAAAATTTTGGAGCATAAGTGAAATAATGGAAATTGGAGCAAAAGTCACGTTAAATATAAAATAGGTGCAAAATAAAGTAAGGAGGCGGCTAGAAAGCGGCTGAGTGTAAGCGTGTGTAGGTGGGGGGGGGGGGATCGAGCCTTGGCAGGCGCAAAGGAATAGCTAGGAATTTTTATTCCTAGCAAGCTAAGCGCCCATGAGCACGGGCGCAAGCGACCTTGCTGCACGCATGCCATATGCTCGCCCACGCCGTGCGCAGGACCTTCCTGGCTATGCCACATGGTAGTCGATGGGCTGCCCTCTGTCCTTGTCTGCCATTGTGTTACGATCTCGAATCTCAACCCTTGAAGTTCGGGACACAACGGGCTCGGACAATAGCCCTAGCGTTAGCATCATTGGTGATAATTCAAGGCAACTCGATAGCGATAAAACGATGTTGCGCCAATTGAGGCCCCACCTGACATGTCAGTGGACCAGCTAAGCCAACATGAGCCATTTGATACCTCAACCCACAACCAGCTTGCAAGAATAGCCCATAGTGCAACCACAAAAGGCCATCCCATCCCAACAAGATGAAGCCTACCAGACCAGACTCATTATAGGCCCAATCCAGTACGCCCATCAGCCCAATTCATGGAGCCCATCAAATAGAGACCAACAGCCAAGTCAGTTCACTTGATCTGGATTCTTTAATAGATACTTTAATTATTTTCCTTTAATTGTTCTTTTAATTCAGCATTGATGTATTCTCTTTATTTCCAGTATTCATGTAGATGCTTCAGTTACATTTTTGCATTCATATACTTTGCATCCAAAGGGTCAAAGACAACTTACTATATAAGGCTTTGATTTGTCTTTATTTGAAGACTTTTGAATAAATAAAAAACGTATCTTGTTGAAGTGTCTTCACACTTTTGGTTTCTCCCTCCTATCTTGTGATAGTTAGGTGAAAATCAGCCTTTCGAGAACTAAGGCATCCATCACATTGTCCATTCCTTTCTCAATTTTTGATGCAATTGGCCTGAAAATTGAAGAGAATAAAATGATGTTGTAGTAGCAAATGGGTTATCAAATGATGGCCTCTGAAATGTATAAATTAAGAAGGGTTTGCTCTGAAGTTGAGTATAAATAGGGGAGCATGGGTGTGAAATTGAAAGCATGAAGTGAAAAAAAGTAGAAGAAGTGGTCGTAAGCTTGAGAAGAAATTTGCGGTAGTAAGGTATGGTTAATTTTAAAGTTAATTTATCATTAGTTAATTTGGGAAGCTAGTCAATTAGTGAATTGATTTGGTAAATAACGTTTGGAATTAGTTAAGGTAGTTTATTAGCTAAATTAATGACTTAGTAAAATAATTTAGTGGAAACTCATTGAAAGATTTTAGTAGAATTGCTGCCATAGATCTATTTAATTAATTTAGGTTATATGTAATTTTATAGGAAATTTTGAGTGCGTCAACGATACGTTTATCGAGTTATTGACAATTAGCGATTGACAAGGTAAGGGTTTAATATGCTTTGTGTGTAAATTACTTTTGTCATGACTTGCATAAGATGTTGAGGGAGTGCCTAGGCATAGGGCAGTGGATTTTTAACCGTGGAAGTCTCGAAATAGGGTCTCGGAAGAAACCACTAGGGGCCATCTAAAGCCTAAGATAGGTGCGGTGGATGGGTTTGCATGAATGTTGCACTTCATATTTATTTATGATGTCATGCTTAATAATTTACTACATTGCATATTACATTTACTGAGTCCCAAGACTCATCAATTCATTCCCACTAATCACACAAATAGCTCAGGGTTCGGTAAGGGAAAGACGGTGTATGTCGATGACCAACTGAATGATGAGAGAGGGAATCCATGATTGGGATGCGGGTCTAATGACTTGTAATTATTTTGTGGTTACGTCGAACACTGTCTGTATTTATCAGTTGGACTTATTTCTTTTAATTAGCACTTTGTGTGAGTAAGTTATGATATACCCTAATTGCAACTTATTAATTTACTTATGAGGCACATGTCAGATTTGAGACTTGAGTGTCCTTCCGTTGCTTATGAGTCTTAAATCTCGAGTTCTTGATGGCCGAAAGTGATGAAGCCTGGATCCCACCCAAGGCGCCCATATTTTTTTTATTCTCTTGTTGTTAAGGCATAGCCGGCCTCCGGAGCGGGATCTCTTGATGTAATCTGGGGTTACAATGACACCTGGTAGTGGGGACTGGGCGTCACAATGTGGTATCAGAGCGAATTTTTATTTGGAGACTTAGTAAAGTCTGACTTGGAGATTAACTGTTATTTCAGTTGAGGATTTTCGTAGCTAAACCTTATTTGGAGAGTTAAGGAATAACAACTTGAAGACTTAAGAGAAAAAGAGACTAATGATTCGTAAAGAAAGAAATCCCTATTTGGAGATTCAGGGATTGACGGTTGAAATCTTAGAAGTTAATGATTTGAAGATCTAACCTTGTTAAGCGATAAAACAACTAGTTGGATTGACTTAGCTATTGAAGTTAGGATCCGATGATATGATTTGAATGTAAGGTTTACTAAATAACCATGATTATGAACCCGAGAGATTTAGAGACTGTTGATTTAAGGTTATTAGTTGAAATCCTTACGATGAATGATAGGATAACTGGTAGTTATCGAGGATGATCGAATCATGAACGGTTAGTCTGATGTGACATAGCCTAACTGTTGAGTTAGGATCGAATGATAAGTATTTTCGAGGATTATTTAATGTCTCGAAAATAAGATGAGTAGATCAAGGATCCAAGGGATTGGGTCAAGCGAGAGACCGAATGTGGTTAAAGGGATGGCATGTGAGTTATGCCAGTTGATGAGGCAACAGAGACAGGATAAGGAACCCTAGCAGTGTAACGGCACTACTGGTTCGGTGTTCGTAGTGACAGATCTGGATCTAGGGACCCACGTGCAAAGGGATGATGGATGGCTTGCAGTAGGGTACGAGAGATCCTTCAACCAAAGCATCATAGCCGACTGCCTGGGAGATGATCACATGCTGAAGATTGAGGGCAACACAATAAGGTATGTACCTTGTATGGGATTCAAGTTCCAATGATCTAGGTTGCGAGGTGTGCCACTAGCTGTGGTTGAAAGAGGCTGGAAGCCTAGGGAATCAACCCAAAATGAGATGGATTGAATATGAACTATGTGTCCTATTTAAAGAATTGCATATGGGTTTGTGGTCATCTTAAGAGTTGATGACAAGATGAGCATTGCGAGATTAACCTCGGTATCTAGTATGGCAATACTAACAGATCATGAGGTGGATTGTTTATGCCTTTAGTATGAAGTTGGGTTGCTTGTTGATGAAATGGAAACAAGTGACCGTGGTGGATCCCACTCATGAGAAATGAGGCACAAAGGAAAAGCTACCCGATATGTGAAATGGACATGGTAGATAGACGCTGCCTATGTGGTGACGTGATCACCAGCTATGATGAGAACCTAGAACAAATGTTATTGTAGAAGGAGTTTGACTTAGGGCACCGATAGTGAATGATAGTTCTCAGAGGACTATGATAAGGCCGTTTCATCCGAAGCGTACCCGTGTGAGGGTCAACCCTTGGTGTATGGGTAAGCCTATTATGTGATCGGGTTGATGGTGTCAGCTCGCGTGCTGGCTGACGGTAAGGGTAGTGACTAGGAGAAACTAATTTCATGGTCGTGTGCCAACAGTCAGTTGGACCTGAAGAACGAAATGCGAGAAGCAATGGATTCTCGGTAAATGAGATTTCTGGTAGTAGAGCATGGTTAGTCTAAAACCTTGACGATAAATTCTGAGGAGGCAATCTCAGTTCAAAGTAGGGTTCAGGTACCAAAAAGGCAAAAGTTGCTTGACAGGTCATAGCAACGTAAAATGAATGATAAGAGACCTAGTCAATAGAGTTTGTGACTACAGGTTCGGTGTGCCAAATGGACCTTCGGAATCAGGTAAAGTTGTCGGTGGTCAACCCAACAAGGAGAACTTAAAAACGTCATGACGAATGATGGATTAAAAAATGGTTGGAACCAAGTATCGTGATCTGATTTGAGGTCTTTGGAGATGAACAATTGGACAATTGTTAAAGTGATGTTAGCAAGTTATGAAAATAAAGAGCCTATGGGTATGTGGTACAGTTACTTACGGTTAGCGAAAATCCGTGAAAGAGTGGAGATAGTGAGAGAAATATCAGAATGTATTCTCGAAAGATTTAATGAAATTATTTCTAAATAAAAAGTTTGAATTGCTATTAATAACTTGAGGTTTAAAAGGAACAGAAGTCAGGGATGGCAAAACATTGCCAAAGGGAATAGATTGACCCCTCTTGTTGAATTGCCTTATGTGCCAGAATTTCTTAAGCCACCGGCATGAATCCTGGAAAAGCTTTCTGCAGAAGCATCCTATAAATAGAAAGAATGATTGAATAAAAATTGCTCTGATATTTCAGATGTTGCGTTCAATTCTTCTCAAGTAATGTGTTGAGATAAAAAATATTAATCAACTGCACTTTATCCTGATCAAGTCAGGGTTGGTGGCATATTGAGATTAAAAATAACAATATAAAAAAATAAAACTGCCCCTCTCTACAAGCTTGACCTTTTAGATGAGATAGTAATTAATAATTTAACATCGTATCCAAGTAGTCAAAAATCTTAAGTTCAAACCTCATTACCAACTCAATATTTAAATAGATACACCTATTTAGACAAATTATTCAGCAAAGTCTAGCACACGAGCAAGAGCGTGTTGAGATTAAATATATAATATAAAAATAAAGTTACCCCTATCTCTCTCTCTCTCTCTCCAAGTTTGATATTTTAAATTAGATGATGATTAACAATTCAACATAAAAAAATAAATTTCTCTAACAATCCACAATTTGCAATTGAATACATAAGAAGCCATCTTATAATCATTTCATTTACCTTGGATGTGGCTAATCAATGGACCTCCAATCAAACAGAGTTCATTGATATAGATCAGATACATAACCATGGAAAAAAATATTTACCTGAACTGTCGCATTTTATCAACTCTATTAACATAGTCAACAAGAATAATTTATCAAGACTTTATCCTATTATGTCGGAGCAACCACATAAATTCTAGTTCACTACTTAGTCATTTCTATCTACGACCTTATCTGTTGTAAAGCTCTTATAAAATATATCATACTTATGTGTCTCCCACCAATTTTTTCTTAGTCTTTCTTATTAGATACTTGTTCCATTCCGTTCACTCTCCTCACAAGAGCCTTTATTGGTTTTCTTCTCACATAACCAAACCATTTTAAGCATGTCTCAGTCTCATGCATTTTGTTCACTCTCATCACAAGAGCCTTTATTAATTTCCTTCTCACATAACCAAACCATTTTAATCATCTCTCAGTCTCATGCATCTTATTAGAAGAAAAAGGACCCTTCACATTAAACTAAACCTAGTTGTGGATTGAGTACAAGAACAAATTAATTACTCAAAATGTACTAAATTTAACACAACCACCATGTCTGCATTTGAGGCCTTTCAAGGAAAGTAATTGAAACTTACCCTGACAGCATCAGCCCCTTCATTGCCACTGCCAATATTTGTGATTCCATTGAAATCAAGAATGGCTGAGATAAACTATTGGATATTTTTGTGTGACAGAAAAAGAGAGAGGACAAAATGTTAGTTAGCACCAATTCAGGACCAATTCATTATATGTTATTTAGCACCAATTCAGGACAAAATGTGAGATTGCATAACGTCATATCTACATACCCGACGGAGACCTGAAGGAATTCTGCCACCTTGTTCAGATAGATTAAAGGCTCCAATAACTACTCTAGCACCTGCACTATTGCCTTGCTGGAGAAGACTTGAAGCTGGACATTGTTACAGAATGATAATACTGTCTGTCAAAATTAGATTTTACATACTTGGAATAATTTGATCTATATAATTTCAATGTGTAAGGAATATGTAATCCTAACATTTAACTAAAAATAGCATTTACCTAAAAGCTCATCAAGGGAGGAAAGTGAGACAAAATATGAGAATTACAACAGTTAGACAGAAACGTATTGGTATTCTTCTTTGCTTTAATTTTCAGTTTGTAAGCATCACCAAATAATTCAACCGAATCTCCTAGTATGAAGTCAACAGATAGAAAATGCATCGGAATATATCTACCAAACGGTATATTTGACATCACCACCCTGCATACAAAGTACTAAAGCATTTTCATAATGGATAATTAACAACGAGACAAATTCGGCATATAACAACGAGACAAATGGAAGACAAGAAATAGAGATACTGCGAGAGAATGTATAGATATATAAATAGAAGATAGAGAGAGCAGAGGGTTTTAAGGCAGGAGGCAGAAATGGCGGATTGTCAAGAGTCGAGACCCGAGAGACAGTGTTTGAGAGAGAGCGAAGTGAATGATGATGAGAGGGAAATATGCTGTAGTGTACCGAGGTGAGGAGACGTAGACGAAGAGTTGGACGCGTCTAGTGGATTGAGTAAATACGAGCCGTCGGATAAGGGAACTGCTGATGTCTGGATCAGGAAGGGTTTGTAAGCCATCGAGTGTGCTTACAGCTTACTGTGGAAAAGTCAGGAACGGGTGATGTTCTTTTATTGATAATTTCATTTCATCTCTAGAATTTACTTATTAACCCCTTTCTTTATGCCGTGCATCTATATTAAAGTAAACATGGATAAGATGTTTGAATATAGATACAAAGATTTTTCTAATTCTAGTCTACAGGATGCATCAAATTAAATAATAGAACAGACTGAACTTGAATACACTCAATAAATAATTAGCTGCATCAAGTTTTATCTCTTTCTTTTTCTTTTTTCTTTTTTGGTTTATTTTCCTGAAAAATTATTTCATTTAAATTTCTCAAACATATTCACTCAAAAACAAATTCAAACATTTTTTTAAATTCTATTTGTAATATATTTTGATAAAATAATATAAAGTTATTAATGTTTATCAGTATATTATATAATATAACTATGTTAAAATTCTTTCATTTATGAATTGTAAAATATTCGATCACAAAATATAATTAATTATAGGATATATATATGTTATCTTAATATAATTATATTATAAAATAATACATAATTTATTTCATTTTTAATAATATAATTATTAGTCATTACTAGATATATATTGTATTATTAGATAATTAGCTGGTTAGTATAATTACTAGTATACTAATTTTACCATAATATATATATATATATAAATAAAGCATAAAATCATACATTATTATTAATGTATTTTATTATTATATTAAAAAGTTAATTAACATACTATAGGAATTGTTACTAGTATAGAATAATTATACTATTATCTGATTAACATGAAGTAGTTATGAATAATTATATTAAACTAAAATAATATAAGTATTAATATTTATTAATATATTGTACTACAGTATAGTTAATTATATCAGTAGCATAACGTATTATTAAAATACTAATTTTTAGAACAAGTATACGAAAATCAAGCGAGGTGTTTTGTTTTAATTACATTTTGTAGCAGAAAATGAAAATTAAACATAAACATTTAATGGACATTGAAAATAAACAAATAAATTAAAACCACCCTCAAATAAATAAAGTTGCCATGCTTCATATTTATTATTATTATTTTTTAAATAAACCCACGCACTCTCGCGCGCGCACCAAAAAAAAAAAATATATATATATATAAACCATGGGAGTACTACAATTCCAATCATTTCTAATCAAACGAAACAAACAGATTAACTATATATATAAAGCCTGATGATCAGTTGGCATTGTTGTTATCAGCGGAATCGGTCAAGGCGCCCATCCAAGCCGGTGGCAGCATCCCGGTTTGCTCATGAACCGTTTTGAACAACGGCGGCAACATCCTGTACAATCCAGCAACCTCATTCATGGCACCACTCCCGCCTCTGGCCGCCTCCTCGCCGCCGGCTGTCCAGATGCTGATCTTCGGTTGCAGGCCTTGGACGGCTTGGGAGTTGATCTTGGCTATCTCTTGGAACATGCCGTTGTTGATCATCAGGTAGTCTCTCAAGGCATTGTAGTTTCCTCCAAGGGCGTCTAGAAGAGTTTGGATGTAAAGGCCTTGGGCTTGTGCCAGTGCCACGAGCCCCTCGGCTTCCTTTTTCTTGGCGTATAATTCTCCGTCGGCGGCTTGCTGGCGAGCGTAGAAACCGGCCTCGGCGATGGCCTTTTGGGCCGCGGCTTCTCGTTCTTTTTCGTAGAGGATTGCTTCTGCAGCTTTCTGCTTCCTGTAGAGGTCCCAGTTTGCCTCTTGTACCTTTGTTTTTTAATCATAATATATAGTTAGTTTGAATTCCAATAAGTAATTTACATAGATTTTAATATATTGAAAAGATATTAAATTGATTTATAATTTAAAATTTATACTATTATCACATCGTATTAATTAAAAGATATCTTCCGATAGAGCTAGCTAAGACCATTATTGACATCTTAATTTTTTTGCTTATTTATGTTCTAGGTATAGGGTTTTTTTTTTTCAAAATTTATTTCTACATATAATTTGTGGGTTATCATTGTGTTCAGTTTAATTATTTACTTCTTATTAAAAATAAAATAAAAATAAAAAAATAGTGATAGATGCATTCGTTAGCGTTACCTTGGTTTCATACTCAACGCTGGCTTTACTGAGGAACTCGGCCTTGAGCTTCTCCGTCTGAGTCAACGCGTTCATCCTCTCCACTTCACCTTGTAGCTCCGCCTCCCGGAGAGCCACTGCCTTGGCGGCCTCCACCTCCGCCACCTGAGCTTCTTTCACCCACCCAGCCTTCTTCTTCGCCAGGTCCGAGTTCGCCTCCGCCACCTCCGCCTCTCTTTGGTTCTCGAACACCTTCACCTCCGTCCTAACCCTAATCTCCTCCTTCTTCCCCTCCCCCTGCCGTTCCGTCGATATGATCTTCGTCTCCGCATCGATCCTCGCCGCGTTCTGTTGAGTCCTTCCCTCCCGGAGCTTCGATCCGATCTCTCCCTTCATCTTCGCCTCCGCAACGTCCACCTTCGCCTGGTTCGCCGCCTCCATTTGAGTCTTCTGTCCTAAGTAAGAAAAGTACTCATGTCCGGGGACATCGACGAGTTGCTTGACGTTCGCATTGTAGATCAGAAGCCCGAACTGGTTCAGCTCGAGCTGCACTTTCTCAAACACTTCCTCTTTGAACTCCTTTGTTCCTCTGAAAATCTCTTCCTGATAAATTAAATTCACAAAAATATCATGCCGAGCCAGAATCAGGATAAAAATTTATGAACATCTAAAGGAAAAATCTTAAAAAAAATCGCCGGATCTAGATATCAATGATCTTGGATAATTAATTTTGACAGCACAATTTCTGTGACGGCATATAAGATCGTAATAAGGACTGATTCATCACGTTCAAATTTATCGAACAGAGAGACTGATATACGTACGAACCATGGTCATGGAGGCGGCGAGAACGCGAGTTTCGCCTTCGATGACTCCCTGGACGAGTTCTTTGACATGGCGGGACAGCTTGTCGTGCGGAGAGATGAGCTTCGCGTACTTGAGGAGGCTGTCTTGGTCGTCGAGGCGAGGCCCGATGGTGAAGACGGCGGGGAGGACGAAAGGGAGCTTCTCGGCGCTCATGGCCTGGACTTCGAAGGTGTAGTTCACCGGGGAGACGTCGAAGACGTTGCAGGACTGGCCAGGAAGCACCCATGCTTTCTTCGCGATCTTGATGTCGGCGATGCCGACGCCGGTGATCACTAAGTACTCCGATGCACTCGCAACTCTATACATGGCGGCTTCTTGATTGGCTCGATGAGATGATCAGACTGAGACCAGCTTGTAAAGAAGAACAATGGTTTATATATATATATATATATATGTGTGTGCAGGACTCTACAGATATAACCTATAGTTATAATTGAGGACAAAAATAATTAATCCTCCTAAAGAGTCTCTTTATGTCAAGATACCATAAAAAAATTATTTTTGCAATTAATGTTACTTTCTATATATATATATTAACCAATGCGAATTCTGCATGTGTACAAATTAATATTTTAAGTAATGCCATATGTAAGAAATGATTGTGTCTTATTCTCTTTATAATTTATTTTGGTTTGTTTGATAGATAAAGTTTGTCAATATAATTACAAAAATATCACTGTCACCTTATTATTAATACTATTAGGGAATTAGTTCTAATCATTGTTCTTAAACTAATGGTTAAACAATAATAAATGTTTCTTAATTATTTTTAAATTAAGTATATTCATTATAAATAATTCAGAATATGATTCATCAATTTATTACTAATCAATAAATTTGTTTAAATATTAAAAATAAAATACAATAAATACACTTAGAAGGAAAATAAGATTGAGAGTACTCTTAAATAGCATTAGAATAGTGGTTTGTATAAAAAAATAATATGTAAAAATTTATTAAGTGATATTTGATGGTAATTATTTAAATTTTAATATTTTTAAGCAAATATTTAAATAAAATGAGTTTTAGTATAGTGGGTAACAACAGTTTAAAAGTTAGATATATAAAAATTATTTTAAGAAACACTTTACTAACAAAAATTTTGTAATGCAAAAACTTAATATTTATTTATGTGATAGTATGGATGTCATTGTCGATGAATTGCAAGAGGCTTTCCTAAGGCTGACAAATTCGTACAGAGAGAATTAAAATATTCTCTGATGTTGTCTAGGTGGCCTAAATGTTATATTTTCTGATGAAAATAATATAATAATTTTGATAATAATAAAGGTAAAAAATATTAATTTATTTAAAATAATAATATTATGTTTGCACGATTTAGATAAAATAAGAGAAAGAATATGGACATCTTTTTTAAAGTAAAAGAATAAACATGTTATCACCAGTCGATTAAATAGTTGGGGTATGATAAATTGAGATTTGTACCAATAATTCATGAATTCGATTATTTATTTTGTGTAACGAGATAAAGTGTTTATTTATAATTTATTTTTTTTATTAAAATTAAGGACATCAATAATAAGAGATTAGAACAAAAAGGATAATCGAAGGACAAACATGTTGTCTTGGAACATTAACATACAAACAGTTGGGTGAAAAGTCAGTAGGTTGGCTGTACTTGGGCATCTCCCTCCATCTCCGCAAGCCTGTCTGAGTGTGACTTGGCTTTCGGAAACAAAAAAGAAGCTCCTTTCATTTGGTCAACCCTGAATATAAATCAGACCCTCTTCCAGTTGGTCCTATGGCTATGAGTGGTTGTAATCTACGCCGGAGCGGAGCCAGTGATAAATCCGGGCATATTTCAACCATTAATTTCCGCCTAGGATTCACCATTGGGTTTAAGACTTTTCGCTCTTCCCCTTATTGTTTTTGGACTATATGTATAATTATATCAACGTATTCGTGGCTCCTTGCATGCCATCGGCATTGTTATTATAACCAAATAACCAACTCACAGTTCATAATAATAATGGGTCAACTATATTTGTAAATCAGACGTTTTATTTTATTTGTACTTACAAATTTAAACAATAAGTAAGTTTAATTTGGAATGATGTAAAAAAGTCAATTTTGGGTACTGCCAAACCCAAAATTGTTATGTCGTAGCGCCCCCCCCCCCCCCCCCCCCCCCCCGGGCATGCCTGCCCCCTTACAAATTTAAACAAGTAAAAATATAAATAAATTTAATTTAAAATCATCTAAAAAAATTAACTTCAAATGACGTGATCACAAATAGGTACTGTCAAATTCAAAATTATTATATTATCCACATCGCATAACATTAACTTCAAATGTGAGTCCTTTATTTTCTCTTACAAATTTAAACAAAAAAAAATATAAATAAATTTAATTTAAAATAATGTAAAAAAGTTAATTTCAAGTTTTTTTTTATCACAAAGCCCCTCCCCTCCCCCTCCTCTCGTTAAAAATTTAGACAAGTATAAACATAAATAAATTTAATTTAGAATAATTAAAAAAAAATAACTTCAAATTTTATGATCATAAATACATATTATTAAATCTAAAATTATTATGTTATTCATCTCTCCCCCTTTTATTTCCACCCAATGCGGGCATGACAACATTTTTGTTTGTCAAACCATGTGAACCAAATAGAGTGATCACTTATACTTAAATCAAATCAAAATCTATTAAAACATGGTGTTCATTAGAAATCCTGTCTAATACTCTTTCCAACCACACACAAAAAAAAAAAAGTTTGAAACAGTAGCAGAATGTTGGTTTAACCAACTTGAACAAATTCAACCTGTCAGCATGTCGAGTTCTGCCCTTAATCGTGCTTAGCTTCAAGCTTACCTCAACCTTTTTGAACAGCTCAATATAATTGACAATTATGATACTATAATCAATACGTCACATCAAATATCGATTAGCCACCTCCCTAACATATCATCGATAAGAACGATCAATGTGGGCTAACCCTACCATGCATATTGCCAAGATAAATAGAATTTTAAAATACTAAAAATAAGTAACAAAAGTTTGAAGTCTTGTGGAGGTAAAATTTTTATGTGTCTTTGTCATTCCTTCAAAAGTTTCCTACAAAAGTTTCATTTGCATAACAAAAAAAAGTTCACAAGGACAATTGCTTCTCAGAGTATTTATTCCAAATATATAAAAATTATAATCATATCTAAATATACTTAAAAAACGAACTAAGAAAAAAAAAACTCTCTCAAGATTAGTCGGGCAGCTTGAAACCTAGGTTATCAAAAAAATAATTAAATAAATAAAATAGAATTGCATTTTTACTTAAATTTGTTAGTTTTACTTTTGGCTAGATCAAGATAGACATCATTAGATGATATTGTTTAGCAGTTATGGGGTGAAGGTTTGTTACATCTATTTTGGACAAATAAGACTTAACAACACAAACATTAAAATTACATTTTTTTTTTGTTATTTTTAAATTATTTTTAATTTTTAAAACAAACTTTAAACTCAAAACAACAAAAAATTATTTTAAGTATTTTCATTCAAAACAAACTCTAAACTCAAAACATATTTATTTATTTATTCATATTTTAATATTATAATAAAAAAATATTACAAAATTCATTAATTTCAAAAAATATATATTTTTAATAATAGATCCAGATAAAATATTTCTAATTTACTGAATAATTAAATTTATTGAATAAAATATCATTAAAAAATTATTATTAAAATTTAAAAAAAAATATTTTCTAATTTTTTGTTTTAAAAAATAATTTTTTAAAATAAAAAAGAGAATGTATTCTCAAATTTTTAAAAATAAATTATCAAAAAAAAATAAAATAAAATAAAATTCAAAACTAAAAATTAAAAAGTAAAGAAAATATAGCCTAATTAACCCATTCCACAAATACTCCAATTTTGTTGGTTTGACTCAGGACAGGCTATAACACGAACATCAAGTATAGATTTCAGCTGATCAACACAACTATGGCAACGGGACGATTTCGCATCACGTGAAAGCTGGCAACATTAAAATTATTTGATGGAAAGAATAAATGTGCACGTCGAGAAATTTTCAAATTTTAATAGCAAATATCAAATGTCTAGCTGAGCTCAATCTAACTTCATGGTCCTTTGTTGCACAATATTAATCCTAAGAAAAATCCTGCCTCTGAACTCAATCACATTGCAGTAAATGCCTTCTTTCCACCACCGGAAGAACCAGCTGGAACCACTTTTAGTACATTAAACCTTACAGTCTTTGACAATGGTCTGCACAATGGAATATAGACAGTCATATAAAACCGAGTATACTCCAAAATGCATCAAGAACTGTAGAGCTTTTAAGACAAACCTGCACTGGCCAATAATAACATGGTCTCCCTCTTTTACTCGGAAGCAAGGGGATATATGAGCTGGAATATTTGAATGCCTCTTCTCGTATCTGAAATTGTGACAAAGGTAAAAAGTTTGACCCTAAAATAATTTTTTTTCCAAAAGAAACACAATTAGATGAAATATTATTCTTGCCTCTGGTATTTCTTGACATAATGAAGGTAATTGCGTCGAACAATGATTGTTCTCATCATCTTGGCACTATGGCAGGTTCCAGCCAGTATACGGCCTCTTATAGAAACATCACCAGTAAATGGACATTTCTTGTCAATATAGGTTCCTGTAAACAGAGAAGCAAAATTCTAATTACCGAAATTGATCTTAATCCAGAAAGCTCCAGTCATTTTATGCAAAGTCAAGCTCACTTGCAATTTAAAACCTCCCTCATTTTACAATATTAGAAATAGATAACCAGAATTTGAACAACATACAAGCAATACAAATATCTAACTAAAAAGAAAAAACAATAAAAAGGCTAAAATTATTCATTTGTAAGAGAACATGTTTATACATGCACAACCACTCAATATAAAACCTGTGCAATGTTCACGGTAGATGCTTGCCTCCCAAAAAAAAAACCTACTGAGACTGATTACTATTTATTGGTTTTGCATGCATTACATATAAATAAATGTTCAGCTAATTCCCGGACATAAAACCTGGACTTGTTAACTCCATCTATGGATTTCTATTATCACCAGACCCAAGCCCCTTAAATAGCTGACAGCTAGCATAAAACTTGTCAAATCAAACAATATGAATTCTAGACAAATAAAAAATTGCTGGGGCATAACTATTCATAACGCCGCATTGCAATGCTAATTTGTAGTGAAAAATGAGCTATAGCTAATTCATCAATGTCCAAATGTAGAGTTAGATCTACAAGGACTCTCACATCTCTTTATGGGTGGATTTGAGTAAATTAACAAACTGTCCAAGATCGTAGATTAAGATTGGATCATGAAATATCAAAATCAGTGTTATTAAAGACACGCTTGGGTGCACCTTGCGTGCCTGAAATGTCTTCAGGCAGGCGCAGACCATCAAGGCGTGCCTCGGCCCAAGGTGCCTTTGGCTTTTTTTAACTATTTTTTTTTTTTAAATTTTGGTGTTCATTACTTTATTTAACTTTACAGTTTAGGGTTTAAATTTATTGCTTTAACTACAAATTTGATAATGAGTAAAATGACTACTACTTTAAATGTTCCAATTGAATTTGAATTGGATGAAGATGGAGAGGAGATGATGTGAAAGAAGATATTAGAAATGATGCTTCTATGGAAATGTTTGATCTTGATAATGAGAATGATTTTTAAATTATTTAAAATGCATAATTAGTTAATCTTGATTAAGATTTAAGACCTATAAATTATTTTAAGATTTAATTTAAGTTGACTTAAGGACTTTTAGATGGCATTTTTTATTATTCTTTTCATTAGAATATATTGAATTTTTTAATTTCCTTAATAACATGCTCGTGAATATGTTATTAGAAGTTAGGATCTATTTTACACCTTATTCTTCAACTAGGATATATATTTTTTCTTTTATTTTTTTTAGTTAGCATTAGCCTAGTTCCATCAGACGTGTGCCTTGCACCTTAGGCTCCAACACCTTTTTGTGCTTTAGTGTGCCTTGAGCCTTTAATAACACTGATCAAAACTTTAACAAGAAACTCTATGAAGGCGGCATGTTATAATTAGGAGAAATTAATATTATGCGCTTCCAAGAGATTTGAGATAATTGGATTTGGTACTCATGAAATGATCAGACGAAGAATGGAGTGGTGACCTATGTTGCACGGAAACACTTCATAGGAGCCGTTTCCCCGTTTCGAAAACGTTTCCTATTCCCGTTTCGGACCCTATTTATGCCTATATTTTTAGAAAAATGTCCGTTTCCGTTTCCTATCAGAAACGTTTCCCATTTCCGTTTCCGTGCAACATAGGTGGTGACAAGATTAATATGAATGAAACTTTAAAGGATGGCATAGTGGATATGAAGACAACAGGAGATAAGATTATTGTAGCTAAAGTTGTTTTTGGAGAAGAGACTAATATTGTACATATGCAGATTGGATTAGGACAGAATATAAAGCCAATTTTGGAAAGATTTAGAAGTACAAGAAATATCTAGATATGTATATGACTATGAGGGTTATGGATTTGGAGAAAGAAATAATGAGGGAATATGCGAAATTTAAACAAACTTTAAATTTAGAGCTCATAAAAAGGCTCATTTTGAATTTGAAGCTCATTTAGTATAAATTAGCTGAGCCCCAGAATAGTAAAATTCTTAAAACCTCAAGCCCAAGCCTGTGTCTGACAAAATTCTTAATAAACAAGTCTAAGCCTAGCAACACTCTGCTCTTTTGTAGCCCTACACACTATGAAACTCTAAGAAAGAGAGATTGAGCAAAGATTAAGAAGAGAAACCAAGATGAATCAAAATCAATTTAGTTCCATGCTTGATAAGTCAATAATAGAAGCTATATATTTGCTAAAGTGCCAAAAGAGAAGGTACAAAGATAAACAAAAAAATTACATATGGCATAACCATTTAAATTTTGGCCTCTAAATATGAAGGTATTCTACCTCCCAATAGCCAAACATCTCATTATAGATAAAGGATAACTTCTACCCTCGCAAGACAGCTAATATAAATGGTAAGGCATGATTGGACGTCCTGACATCTCTAAACCATGGGAATTACAATGTGAGAGCATGTTGCCTTTGATTCATTAAAAGCAACATACGATGGGCTTACTCCTCACTTCCTCAGAACTTATATTAGATACATGTCCTACAGGAAAATCCATTTAGACCAACTGTCAGAAATACTGATTAACAGTCCCCCTAGGACACAAGTTTCTAATCTAAATAATTATGAGTACAATAATTTTCAGTACATAGTAAGCATAGAAAGACCAGGTTAATGATTTACCAAACAATAAAGAGCTAGTAACCTTGAATTTTTAAGGATCTTTCACTTTATGCCACTTGTTATGCATCAGCCAGCTAGATGTCTAGAAACTTCTTGCTGGGAATGGTACACATTATTCTCCTTTAAAAGAGTTCGAAGAATAAATCTAATCCAACGCTTCAAAATTCCAGTTATATGCAGTTTCCCTTAATATTATAGAAAAATCGAGTTCCCACTGTCATTAATCCCATGCATTATTAATTAATCCAACAATGAAGAACGCACTAATTCTTTAAAAATCCATTTGATTATAAATTAATTAAAAAAGGCCAACTCACGATTATACTGTACCTTCAGTTGCCTCTCTAGGAGTCTTGAAGCCTAATCCAATACTCTTCCAGTAGCGATTCCCTCCCTTTCCAGGTCGTTTCCCTTTTCCTGATTTCTTCGAGCTGCGACAAACACATTGTTAAAACCATGATTCGTCTGAATCGCCTCATGAAACACAGACCGGTGAATAAAAAAACTCGAAGATAGGCAGAGCGAATCGCACGAATCTCACCAAAGAAACACCTTTGGCTGCTTCAAGAACGCCTTCTCCGTCTGCAGAACAAACTCATCAAAGTTAGATCACTAACATCCAGTGTGTGTGTGTGTGAGAGAGAGAGAGAGAGGGAGGGAGAGATCGGATGACCTGCTCCGCCATGATTGAGGTCTGTGAGAGCGAGAAATGGAGAAAACTCTAGCTCGGCAGCCACAAACCCTAAATGCAGCAGAGGAGCTCCTGAGCCAGAGCAAGCAGAAGCTTTATATAGTTAGAACCCTAAAATGTCGAAATGACAAAAATAGCCTTTACTTATCCATCGTTACGCATGGTTTAACATAATAATGGGCCCTCGCGAAGAATAAATGCCGTCGTCTTGTCGTCTTATTTTTTCCGTCAAAATATATTATTAAATTATGTAATTTTGAGTTAATTATATTCATAAATTTTTATTATTTTAATTATATTTTTAAATTTATTATTTTTAATAAATTTGTTGAAATATACAATCAACTTAAAATTATATAATTTAAAGATATAATTAAAATAATAAAAATTTATGAATATAATTGACTCAAAATTATATAATTTAATAATATATTTAAAATAATAAAAAATTAAATATTTAAATATAAAAATTAAAATATATATTTAACCTATTTTTCTCAAAAATTAACTTTAAAATCAGAGATTTTAACACCTATACTCATAGACCTAAAGAATACTATAATTATTTTTAACAACTGAGAATTAAGCACATTTTACTAACGAGATGACATAAACCCATGGCATTGGGGTGCTCTTAACTTTACAAATCAATCCAAACTACTGCGCTCACTTGGTTTGCTTCCTATATTTTTTAATCATGTTTTCTTAACAAAAAAAAAAACCTTTGGTCCTATTTAACTGTAGAGTTTTTTTTTATTTTATATTATGAATTGAAAATTATCAAAAATAGATATTTTTACTTTAAAAAATATAAATTACATTATCTTTTGAGACATAAAATATTAAGACTTGTTGAATTATAAAATTCAAGCTGAAAAATTTTAAAAATATTTTTTAAAACTAAAAATGCCCTAAAATTCTTATGATTTCCTCTTTTGTTTTTTGTTTTTTGTTTTTTTTTTAAACAATTTATTTTATTGGTTTGGTGTTTAATGCCTTTGACAAATTTATTGAAACGATATAATTTTTAATAAGCATAAAAAATACTAAGTTTAAACTATAAACCTCCATAAAACTAAACAAAAACTACATTGAGTGTAGATGAAACTTATCCCAATAACAAAAATTGTGGACAAATTCACTCGAATATTCAAAGGATCAAAAAGGGAAATAGTTCCAATATTGAAAAGTTACGGACAAATTCACTGGAATGAACAAAAATTCCTATACCCAAATGGTACAATCTTGAAGCCTACAAAAGTACAACAGATTGTTGTTCTTAACCAGTCAGTTACAAGCTTCACATGTCAAGCCCAAGCTCCAAAGTCTTGTGTTTGGGAAAATCTCACCCCCTCTGCAGTAATTAACAGGAAAAAATAGCTTATGTATAGAAAAAGAATTTCATACTGTATAGAAAAAGAAGCAGCAGCAGCAGCAGCGTATTACCCTTTGACGTTTGGAGCTTGATGGACATTGTGATGGATGCCCTGGTTCTCGGAAGGGTGATTTTTGCCTAACTATCGCAGGATAGAAGGTAGAAATCGGGATTGTGAAGAACACTTCACTAGTTACGTTTTTTGATTTCTCATTAGCCTCAAATGAAAGGAGATCAAAACCTTATATAGTGGCTGGCAATGACCCCTTGGATGCCTAAGTACATGAATGCAGAGAATGTAACTTAAGCAACTACATGAATGCAAGCAATAATGCTGGAAATAAAGAGATACATGAATGCTGAAAATAAAAGAGCAATTAAAGGAAGTACATAATGTATGCAATTATGTATCTATTAAAGGAGCCAGATCAAGTGAACTGACTTGGCTCTTGGTCTTCATCTGATGGCTGGACGAAATGGGCTGATGGGCCTGCTGGACTGGGCTTGTGATGGGCCAGGTCTGGTGGGCTTCATCATGCTGAGCTAGGCTGGCCCCTTGTGGTTGCACTGTGGGTTGACTGTGCATGCTGGTGCTGGGGCTGGGGCCCCAGATGGCGCCTGCTGGTGCACTGCTTGGTAGGTTGGGGCCTCGCTTGGCGCAGCTTGCTTGTCACTGTTATCGGGTTGCTGAGAACTCTCGCCAGTTGCGCCAACTCCCGTGCTGCTGTCCGAGCCGAGTGCGGCCTGAGCCTCAAGGGTTGAGACTTGAGATCCTAACATTCCCCGCCCCTTCGGAAGCATCTTGTCCTCAAGGTGCAGATGCGAAAACTGGTAGGCCAAGTACTCGGTTGACTCCCAAGTTGCTTCCTCTGGCGACATGTTCTCCCACTGAACCAATGCCTCGGGTGTCTTCTTCCGGTTCTTCTTGACCACACGGTAGTCTAGGACTCGCAAGGGCTGGACTAGCAGTGTAGTGTCTTCGTTGAGCTCTGGCAAGTCATGCACCACATCGGTCAAGTTGCCTACTTTGCGCTTCAGTTGGGAAATGTGGAACACCGGATGGACTCGAGTATCAGCTGGCAAGTCCAACTTGTATGCAACCTGCCCAATCTTTTGCAAAATCCTATAAGGCCCATAATAACGATAGCCAAGCTTCATCTTGGCTGCAAGTGTGACGCTCTTCTGCCTTCGTGGTCGCAGCCTCACATAGACCAGGTCTCCTTCTTGGAACTGTCGGTCTTGTCGCCCCTGATCATAGTAATTCTTCATTCGAGTCTGTGCCTTGGACAAGTGGGTCTTGAGCTCCTCCAGCAGCTCGTCTCGATCAACAAGCTCTCGGTCCACAGTGTCCATCTTGGCAGACTGCGGCGTGTAAGACACCAATGTTGGCGGTGCTCGCCCATACACTGCCTCAAACGGGCTGCGCCCCAAAGACTGATGGTAAGATGTGTTATACCAATATTCTGCCCATGCGATACGATCGGCCCATGTGTGCGGGTTGCTTTGTGAAAAGCACCGCAAATATTGCTCCAAAGTTCTGTTGGTTACCTCAGTTTGACCGTCGGTTTGTGGGTGATAGGAACAGCTGGCTGATAGTTCGGTCCCCATAGTCTTGAAAAGCTCCTTCCAGAAATGGCTGGTGAAAATTCTGTCCCTGTCTGTCACGATGGTCCGCGGTAGGCCGTGCAAGCGGACCACTGTTTGCATGAATACTTTTGCAATAGACTGTGCAGTGAAGGGGTGCACGAGGGGTATAAAGTGAGCATACTTGCTAAGTCTGTCAACTACAACAAGTATAGAAGAGTACCCCTGTGACTTTGGCAGGCCTTCCACAAAGTCCATGCTCAAGTCTTCCCAAATCTGCTCCGGCACGGGCAATGGTTGCAATAGACCGCTAGGCTGGGTTGAGTCACTCTTGGCGCGCTGGCAAGTGTCACACTCCACCACGTGCCTAGCAACCTGTTGCTTCATGCCTTCCCAATGGAATAGTCGGTTGAGTCGCTGCCATGTGCGGTAAACTCCGGAATGTCCTCCTTCCCTTGAGTTATGGAAGTGCCGCACAAGGGTAGTGCGCAGGTCATCAGCATCTGGCACATAAGCTTTGCCCCGGTATAACAGTAGCCCGTTGCGGTACTCATAGTCGCTGGCAGTCTCAGTGTCCTTGCTGGCTTCAATCAAGTCCTGACTGTGCTGGTCGGTGGCTAAGGCATCTCTGATCTGCTGCCAAATTGCCCAATTTGGCCCCGTGATAGGCAGTAGCTGAGGGCTGTCATCTCGTCGAGACAAGGCATCAGCAACCTTGTTCTGCGCCCCTGGTCGGTAAACAATTTCATAGTCGTACCCCATCAGCTTTGCCACCCACTTCTGTTGGTCTGGGGTCACTATGCGCTGCTCCAATAAATGCCTCAAAGGCTGCTGGTCAGTCACAATTTTGAATTGTTGCCCCATCAAGTAGGGTCTCCATACCCTCACTGCCTCAATAATTGCCAACATCTCCTTGGCGTATGCAGACCATGCGGCTTTGGCTGGGCCAAGTGCTTTGCTGAGGAAGGCCACTGGTCGACCTTGCTGCACCAATACTGCGCCAATGCCAATGTTGCTGGCATCAGTGTGAACCTCGAACTGTTGTGCAAAATCTGGCATAGCCAAGACAGGAGTGCATGTCATGGCTTGCTTCAATGCGGCAAAGGCGTGGTCAGCATCGTCTGTCCACTGGAACTTATCCTTCTTCAATAGCTGCGTCAATGGCCTAGCAATGGCCCCATAGTGCTGCACAAACTTCCTGTAGTAGCCTGTAAGTCCCAAAAATCCTCGCAGTTGGGAAACATTCTTCGGCTTCGGCCAAGACTGAATGGCTGTAATCTTGTGTGGCTCTACCTTGACGCCTTCAGGGCAGATCCTGTGCCCCAAGTACTCCAACTCGGTCTGCCCAAAAGCACACTTGGACAGCTTGATGCAGAAACTTTCTCAGGCCAGTATGCTCAAGACTTGCTCCAAGTGCTGCAAATGCTGGTCCCTAGTCTTCGAATAAACCAGGATATCATCGAAGAATACTAGCACAAACTTACGTAGCATGTGCTGGAAAATGTGATTCATGGCCGCCTGAAATGTGGATGGTGCGTTGCACAGGCCAAAGGGCATGACCATGTACTCGTAGTGCCCATGATGCGTGCGAAATGCTGTCTTGTGTATGTCTCCCGGGTGCATCCTGATTTGATGATAGCCTGCCCGCAAGTCTAACTTGGTGAAAATGGTGGATCCTGCTAGCTCATCTAGCATGTCATCAATGGCTGGAATCGAAAATCTGTCCTTAACTGTGGCTTTGTTGAGGGCTCGGTAATCTGTACAGAAGCGCCATGTCCCATCCTTCTTCTTGACTAGCAAAACTGGTGATGAGAAAGGACTGGTACTAGGTCGTATCAGATTTTTCTGAAGCATCTCCTTGACTTGCTTCTCAATTTCTTCTTTCTGATGGTGGGCATAACGGTAGGGAGCAACGTTGATGGGTTGCTCATCCAAGAGTGGGATGCGATGGTCGAAAGGCCGGCTTGGTGGCAGGTTTGTGGGCTCCTGCACCACTGTGGGGAATTTAGCCAAGACCACCTGAACATCTGTGGGTAGCTGCGGTACATTGGTGGATTGGAAACTGTCGGATGCGCGTGGCTGTGATGCTATCTGTATGGCATAGCACTCACTGCCAGCCCTAATCAGTTTCTGCACCACGTTCACTTCTGCTGCCCTAGGAGTGCCCTGCTGCATGGATAGGCGAACCTGTCGGCCCCCTAGAGTGAACTCCATGGCCAACTGCTTGTAATCAAAGATAACTTTGCCCAGTTGGGCCAACCACTGTACACCCAGCACTATGTCTACTCCAGCCAAGGGTATGACATATAAATCAACAGAAATATAGATGTGCTGTATTTTAAGACTTACTGCCTTGCATTGCTGTGTGCATGCCAGGCGCTCCCCGCTAGCGACTCGCACCTCAAATGGCTCAATGATGGTAGTCGGAATCTGTAACTTGTGGGCTACTTTGGTGCTGATGAAGTTGTGGGTTGAGCCGTTGTCGATCAGCAGGCTGGCAACTTTGCCCTTGAGCATCGCTGTCACCCGCATGGTTTGTGGCCCAGCGGATCCTGCCAGCGCATGAAGGGACACCTCTGGCAGATCCTCAGCCTCCACCCCGCTATTGGCTGCAGGCATGTCATAAGGCATTTGTGGGTCTGACTCTTCATATTCCTCCTCCTCTGGTGGCTCTTCAACTTCGATCAGAAATGATTGGGCCACCTTGCACTTGTGGCCCGGGGTGAATTTTTCGTTGCAGTTGAAACAGAGGCCTTGCTCACGCCTTTTCTGCATCTCGTCCCATGATAGGCGCTTGACGCCTGGTGGTATGCGCTTGCTGGTTGCGGGTTGTGGCGCAAGTGGTGGCTTGGGTTTGGGCGCCCCAGAACTGGATCCGGCCATGGCTGGCCCTTTGTATGCCATTGCCTTGCGCGTGGCGCGCAGTTGATCATCCTTCAGCCGAGCAATATCAATTGCTTGGCGCATCGTGGTGGGTCGGTGAAGCTTGACTTCTGCAGCAATATCCGGAAATAGGCCCCCAATGAATGCCCCGATCAAGGCCTTCTCTGGCCAATCTTCGACTTGTGTGGCCACCCTTTCGAATTCCCGCTGGTAGTCCCTCAAGGATCCTGTCTGCCGCATCTTTGATAGGACTTCATCGTAGTCCACAAAGCCGGTCGGGCCAAAACGGGTGCGTACCTCCATTTCGAAATCCTTCCAACGGATGCCCCTGCCTTGGTTGTCATAGGTGCGTGACAGCCACTGCCACCAATGGCTCGCCTCGCCCTCAAGGTAATAGGCGGCATACTCCACCTTTTCCATGCTGCTCATGTCTTGTGACTTGAAAAATAAATTGGCACGGTTGAGCCAAGAGATAGGATCCTCACCCGAAAATGTGGGAAACTGTAGGCGCGGTTTGAAGGCTGGCCGGTTGGTGCTTGTGGGATTCCAATTGCCGCCTCGTGCGTCTGTCTCGAATTCACCATCAGAGCCTGATTCAGATTTGTGGCTTGCTGATGCAACAGATCGCCGCCTGTGGGAAGATGAACGGCTATTGCTGCGCCTTGGCGCCTGTTGCTGTTGCTGCTCCACCAAGATGGTCAGATTTTGTAGCGTCCGCTCCAACCGTGAGAATTTTTCGTCCATGGTGTTGGCCATGTTCTCCAAATTCTCAATACGGTCCTTGTGCGTCTGCCCTCCCGTCATTGTTGGATGACCGTTGGATAGACAACTTCTGGAAACGTCTTCCAAGCACCGAGCTTCGAAAAGAGACTGTGGGCAGACTCTCAACGAGAGCACCAATGATGGATGCCCTGGTTCCCGGAAGGGTGATTTTTGCCTAACTATCGCAGGATAGAAGGTAGAAATCGGGATTGTGAAGAACACTTCACTAGTTACGTTTTTTGATTTCTCATTAGCCTCAAATGAAAGGAGATCAAAGCCTTATATAGTGGCTGGCAATGACCCCTTGGATGCCTAAGTACATGAATGCAGAGAATGTAACTTAAGCAACTACATGAATGCAAGCAATAATGCTGGAAATAAAGAGATACATGAATGCTGAAAATAAAAGAGCAATTAAAGGAAGTACATAATGTATGCAATTATGTATCTATTAAAGGAGCCAGATCAAGTGAACTGACTTGGCTCTTGGTCTTCATCTGATGGCTGGACGAAATGGGCTGATGGGCCTGCTGGACTGGGCTTGTGATGGGCCAGGTCTGGTGGGCTTCATCATGCTGAGCTAGGCTGGCCCCTTGTGGTTGCACTGTGGGTTGACTGTGCATGCTGGTGCTGGGGCTGGGGCCCCAGATGGCGCCTGCTGGTGCACTGCTTGGTAGGTTGGGGCCTCGCTTGGCGCAGCTTGCTTGTCACTGCTATCGGGTTGCTGAGAACTCTCGCCAGTTGCGCCAACTCCCGTGCTGCTGTCCGAGCCGAGTGCGGCCTGAGCCTCAAGGGTTGAGACTTGAGATCCTAACACATTGTGGGTCGCGACGCTGCCTTGCTGAGGCCTCTCCATCTGCGTTTTCTTCAGCCTGGAGGAAATGTAGACTGTTCACTTTAGGAAACTTTAAAATTGATCCTATTACTCGAAAAATAGCAAATATACTATCCATCTTTTAACAGTGGGGGGATGAACGGCTTGTAAAGCAAACTTACTTGTGTTGCTATATCCTCCGTCTCAACTTCTCCATCTGATGATGTACTAGCTGACCCCCCTGATGCAATCTCAGATATAGCGGGTATGATCTCACGCAGTAAATTGGAAAAGAACAGCCCTTGATCACTCACTCTTGGCGAAGCCTCTGAAGTTGCGGGAGTAACTTGACCCGATCCATCATGAACTGCAGTGGAAAGATAGGATAAGCCCTTCATTCTTCCCTTTCACCCCACTTTTGAATAAGAAAGGCAATAGGGAGCCAAAAATGGTGTACACCTGTTTCAACTCCCTGTTCCTTCTTAGCATACACAAGACATGTTTCCTCTCTACTTCTACATGACTTGTGTTATACTAAAACCCACTAATCTATGCATGCCCCAACAGGAAATAGGTAGAAATTTTCATAAGACACCCCCTTAAACTCATTGGATAACTTTCTGAAAGTACCCGTTGAGGGAAATCTGAATTTTATTTACTTCTTTTTTGAAGTAGACAAATATTTGAGATACAGAAAAGAGAACCTAAGTCAAGTTATTTGGTTTAGAATATCATTACAAAGAGTAGGAGAAAAAAAATAATAGCACGTGTTGCTCTAATCAAATTAATACATGCAGCAGATCATACTTTACTTCAGACATTTAACTCTACAAAGGATTAACATGAAATGCATGTTCAGACTTATACTTAATTTTAACCAGATCATAAAAGAAACACCGATAAGGAGCCAATCATCAACCAGCTGTTTTACCCCACCGAGTGTTCACCTTGAGGACTTTACAACACTAACCATAACGGATTGTTCAGTTTGGAAATAAGGCTTGTCTTTTGGGAAAAGAATCATAGAAAACAAAAAAACTGAAAAACGTGCTCAAATGAGATAATTTTCTAAATAAAAACAGGAAACTCAGTTTTTCAGTATTTCAAAATTTACTAGGGAGAATGGATGGAATGAAACAAATATTTGGCATAAGAGGTAAAAGGAAGACTAAGAAAGACTTGGTGTAGGTTTTATATTATAGGAGCCTTATAGAAGATAAAGTTTACAGATAGAAATAAATGGAAACGTAGAATTTATGTAACCGGCCTCACATAATAAGATAAAAATTTAGCATGTTGTTGGATAATAGATATCTTTAGAGATGTTTTCCACTAATTTCTTCACAAAATCGGGGAGTTTTCCCCTTGTTTTTCCCATAAAAAATATGAGATTCCAACTCAACCAAAATTAACATTAATTGAATAAATATTAATATCAATAAAAATACAAATAATAATATTATAGTATAGAATTATCAACAAATAGCAAAAGTTGATTAATGATAAATAATTTATTATACTATATATTATAAATTTAAAATTATAAAATAATAATAGTATTTTAAAAATAATTAAATTTAACAAATTAATATTGATAATGCAAAAATATTACCATTATAAATAGTAAAAGTATTATTAAATAAAAAAATTGACTCAATAAATAGTCAAGAAACCAATAAGTTATATCATTAATGATATAACAATATAATATTAATATTAATAATAGGATGAATGTTTTTGTAATATTAAATATGTAATACTATCAATCAAATTTCGTCATAAATTAAATATAATAATATTTTAATATATTATTATCATTAAAAGTATATTATTAGCAATATCATAAATATTGTCTTAGCATTAATATTATAACAATATAATCATTAATATTTTAATATTATCATAATAATATTATTAACAATATATATAACAACTGAAGTGAAAGCATGTTTTCATATTTGAAACACTTATTTCAGTTTTCACAATAAGAAAATAGCTTTCCATGTAAAAAAAAATTGAATGCATTTTCCAAATTATATGTGGAAAAGGAAATTGGAGATGAAATAATCAAAAATTGTCGGAGATAAAAACTTGGAAAATGTTTTCTGTAACTAAACGGCCATTTCTAAAAGGAAAGAAATCAGGGAAAGTCATAGTGCAAGGTTACCATCTGCTCCAACATTTTGCCGCAACCCTGCAGTAGGTTGTTGCCCCAGCTCGAGACCACCGGGGTGAGGTCCATCAGATGTGTGAGGATCCCTTCCTTTGTTCAGATTTCCAGAAGCAGCACCTTGAGATCTTGCAAGAACTGGATAGACCAAGCCCATTGAACCTCGAGGCAAGTCAGCAGGAGGTTGCCTGAGAGAAGCATGTATTGCTGTAACCAGAGTCCTGATGGGAAGTGCGCGGATTTAAGACTCTCTGGTCAAAGATGGACTTCCAGAGGCTCCCGGAGTGGCTTGATGACTGGAATTTCTACCACCAGAAGTCAATTGGCTGCTTGGCACTGGAGACTGCTGCCCACCAGTTGGTTCCCTTTGGTTAGCAGAAGGTGGACGCATCAAGGGACCTAACAACAAAGTTTGGCGTCAATAAAAAGTTACAGAAAACCAGAATGTGGAAGGAATTCATTTAATAAACTTAGAAAAAGCATTGAGTAAAAGGTGGCAATAATTTATCTACATTGAAATGACCAATAATTACGCTACCTGAGTGTACACCGATGTCGACATTTCTGGAAAGGAAACCAGAGCCAAGAGATCCTCTAGACAATCCAAAGCCATGTTGTACAGTCCCAGTCGGAATTGCCCCAAAGTTTGTTTCAAGTTGATAAGGAAGTGGCTGTTTTAAGTTCAAATTAAAGTGAAGCAGAGCAGTTTGGTTTTGGGGTATGTTGGGAGGAGGGGACATGTTAAATGCACAAAGAAAGCAATGTTGAGCAAATTACCTGAACATAAACACTAATTACAGAGAGAGAGAGAGAGAGAGAGAGAGATTAACCTGAACCATAATTAGGATTGGGACCAGACATGGATACAAACACAGGAGGACCAGCATTAACAATAGCATCAACCTGAAGAATGTTATACTCCCATTAATGGTATCATTACAATTATCCAAAGATTTTGCTAATGTGCATCCCCCGAGCTCAAATGACACCCACTGAACCATGCACATTCACTTAGATGAAATTCCTTATATAACCAGGGATAAAACAAAAACTCACAGGTGATTGGCCCATTCGGAGTGTCATGGTTGTCCGACCAAGCTCGAGTAGCAGAGCACCTAAATTTTGCAAAAGTATGCCAGATCTTATAGCATTGGATTGAATGTTGGTTCTTGCCAGAGGATCAATCACATTAGCCTGATTCTCTAGTTGCCTGCTAAGTTCCTGGAAATATGAAATGAAATGGTAAGGTTTGTTGCTTGATCATTGTGCATTTCAGGTAGCAACTACATGAAGTTTATTGGCTCAGCAGGACAACGTAGAGAAGGAGTAGAAATGTTCTTCTGCAACTTTCCAGGGGCAAAAAGGGTTTAAGAGGTCCCTTCATAGAAAAGACCAGAATGAAAAACTATATCATCCAATTCAACACTAATGGAAAAAGAATTTCAAACCTTACCTTTACAAGAGGGGTCTGAGGCATTGGAAACCATATTAACCATCAGCAGTAGCACAAACCTTAATCCCATTGTTGGAGTGGGCCATGCATTTTTCTCCAAGTTCTCTTTGGTCATCCTCAACCTCTTTTTGCTGCAAATTTCTTTTAATCCATACAGTCTCCTCACAACTGCAATTATTGATCTTCTTCTCCCATATCTAAACCCTCTTAATTGCATCTCTTGCATCTTATGTACAATAGGTGTCCTCCCAATCCTAATACAGATAATCATTTCTATTTTTTTTTCCTTGTATGACCACACATCTATCACAACATTCTCATCTAAGTTATCCATATATTTTGCATATGTTGATATTTAACTACCTAACATTCCATGCTATGCACTAAAGCTAGTTACTGTTGATGTTTGGAATTGGTCAACCGTGATTCGTTTTGCCTACACTGAGAAAGTAAATACGAAAAAGAGGAAGAAGAAACACACAAAGGAATTTTTACGTGGTTCGGCAAAAAATATGACTAATCCATGACTGTTCTCTGATAATTCTACAGAGTAACAGTATATTATTGCTCATGTCCATACAATGGCTCTTGACCCCTATTTATAGAGTAGGCTGTTCACAATTTGAATGAGTTTTAAATGTAGAAGGATTCTGCTCTGTGGATGACGTTTCCTTATCGTCTTTGATTTATCAGGAACGATCGCCGTGGTTTTTGGGATTTGATTTGCCTCAGATAAGGCAAGTGAATATCACCTCCGATTACTCCGTGGTTTTTTTTTTTTTTGTTAGGCGAGTTGCTTGGTCGATCAGCGAGCTAGATGCTTCACTAGTAGCTCGTTTGGTCTACACGCTCATGTTTTAGCGATGTGCGACCTCATTCTGAAGGCTTCGACCTTGGGCTCGTCAGGCCTTGGGAGATTGGGTCAGCATGCTGGGTCGAGTCCAGCCCGCTTAGCTCTTTTCGGGAAATACCCATAACACTAGCCCCTCAGCTCGCAGTGCGATCTTCGGAATGGGGGCTGATTCATGCCAAGGGAAGCGGGCTTTGTGAGCTGTTAACCCACCTTTTAGACTTTTGCCCAATTACTTCAAATCACGCTGTTTTGTTCCACACGCTTTGTCTGAGGCGCACTTAATGCGCACATTCCCCGTAACTGCTTAATCATTATGTTTGTGTGCCCCACGTCTCTACGTTTCACCATTAGATCTAGAGCAGGTCATGGCTCTCTTCATCCAACAGTAGAACAACTCAACCTATATAAGTGTGAGGGAATTCTTTTCCCTCTCACTGTGTCATTTTGAAACGACCATTTCTCCTGCACTCTTCTTCTTCCTTTCGATTCCAAGCCTCCATTGCTGATTCTTTTTGCCTTGTTCCTCAAAGATCACCATCGCATCCAGTATTTGCAGCGATTGACTTGAAACAATAAGCCCCTTACATCTTATCGACTCACTTTATTACAGCTTTTAACTTCTTCTATCAACTTTTTCTCCTCGCCTCGCCTCCTGGCGATGGTTGGGTGCTCTTAGGGCATTAAGTAATGCGTCGCCTAGTCTTCGGGCCTACTGACCATAGGATTCAAGTCTTCTTAGTCTTAGAGGGATAATAGGCTTGTAAGCTTAGCCCCATCTCTTGGTCTTAGGTAGTACCTTGCTGCGAAGCACGCGATCTGATAGACAAGAGACGTCTTTAGGAACTTCAGTTCGTGAGGATTGGTTTGCCTTCAGCAACTTGACTCTTTTTTCCTGTTTCTTTTTATCATAGATGTCTACATCAGGTCAGAAGCGTCGCAACCACAGGGTAGAGGACAGTGACACTTCTAGCTCTTCGGAGCATAATGGTGGAGCCTGGGCGCGGACCCTGCAGGATGCAATCCCTCCTGGTGCCGAGGTCGCTGAAAGGGTTCTCCAGTGCACCGATCTTGTAGGGGCACAACGAGCTGCCGAAGAACGTACAACTAGCGAGGTGTTCAGGCGATATCCCTCCAAGCTGACAATCAATGAGCTCCCATCATGCATCTCAGAGTACCGTCTACCATGCGGCAGCCGTGTCATGGTTCCATCTCCTGACGATCACGTCGCCTTTCCTCCTTTAGGGTTCATAGCCATAAGCCCCCAACACCTAGAGTTCGGACTTAGGTTTCCCATCCGGCCCTACCTCGTAAATATACTCAACGACCTAAAACTTGCACCTTCCCAATTGACTCCTAATTCTTATGCCCAGCTCATCTCTTTAGCCATTCTTTTTAAAAAGAACAACATTCCACTACTTTCACAAAAAATCCTTAGACACCTCTATTATTTTAAGGATGCCAAGAACGGGTTGTATTACATGGCAGCTCGTCCTTTAAGCTATAAGAAGCTCTTGCTTTAGGGGAAGGCTAAGGGCAAGTCCAATGTAGGGGACTATAAATCCCAATGGTTTTATGTCTCATGCACCTCTCTCCATAGGCTCAATAACTTCAACTTCGTCCTCGCCTCGAGTAAGTGAATCTTCAGCTCACAATATACACACATATATATATATATATATTTAATCTCTTCTTTCCTTTGTAGACGTCACTAGTCTGAAGCCTGATCTATCAATCTTTGAAGCACAAGGGCTGCAAGCTGCTTCTGACGCGAAGACAGACGCGGACGACTCAGAGCTTACAGATCTGCTGCTCTGCGAGTACTAGCTCGCGCCCTCTCTAGACTGCAAACCCATCAGGGAGCAGGACATCGGGGCTCAGGGTAGAAAATAAGTAAAGTCTGTTTTCGACGTAGTTGACTTTAATGAGAGCTCGGCCAAGGGAAGCAAAGTTGGCCAAGAGGTCGAGGTCGTGCCTTTGTCGGGGTCATCAGAGATGGTGAAGCTCAAGCTCCAGAAGGTTAGTTAAGCCGCGACCTCGCCTGCAGTAGTCCCTTCGCCTCATCCCCCTACCAAAGTCTAAGAAGCAAACACCCACGTCGAGGCGACTAGCGAGAATCGTGACATCGCTGCGCTACCTGGGCCTGATCCCACGACAACGGTCGCGTCTTTGCCAAAGCCAGTTCTTGAAGCACAACCTGCCTCCACCTCGCAACCTAAGACGACTGCAAATGCAACTAGGCGTGGGAAAGCAGTGGTTCGTGAGGAGGTCCCTATTACTGTGGCTTGAGTTGACCCTGCCATTGGAAGTAAAAGGAAAGCACCTTCCACCTCGCTTGCTACCCAGCAAGTTCAGGTGGACAAGAGAAAGAAGGCAACTGCTACTACTGAGAAGGCTACGTCTGAGGTCGCGGGCGGGGGGGCGTACTTTGATGTCCTCATCGACTACTTGGACGAAGTATTCCACCAAGGCCCTGGACAAGAGGGACGTTTCAGGTAAAGTACTCTACAACTACATAGCCCGTCACAGCCTCTTGGTAAGAATCTTCATTTGACTTCGTCGATATCACTTATCTTTTTGTCATGTACTAATCTTCTGTGCTTTACAGGCTTCCCTTGGCGCCCTGAAATAGAGGGAAGAAATCGCCCGATTTGCCACGGACAAAGAGCAGCTCGAGGCCATCGTAAAGGTGCTCAGGAAGGACAAGAAAAAGTTAGAAGATAGCTTGGCCCTTCCTGACCACCGAATCCCAAAGGGCTCGTAATGTTACTCAAGGCTTGGAGAACCAGGTGAGGGAGGCCGAGAGGGCAAAAAAGGAGGCTAAGGACGAGCTACTTCATGATAAGGCGGCTTACAAGTCGGTCCTTGCTTTCGCCACTGCAAAGCTCAACAAGGCCCAGAGCTGGATAGCGCAAATGTGGAGCTGAATAAGGCAAGAGGCGAGCTCAAGTTGTTGCGGTAGCGAGCTGACGCTGCATCAAAGGAGGCGGAGGCAGCGAGACGGTCGGTTGAGAGCGGATCAAGGATGAGGTCGAGCAAATAAAGACCGAAGCCAAAGCTCAGGTCGCCAAAGAGCGTGAGAAGGTCGAGTTCGAGACGTGCATCCAGTTTCTTTTTACCCTGTGGCAGGAGCATCTAGAGCTCGATTTTTCTTTCTTTGGCGAGGAGGCGGTGGAGGAAGTGAAGAAGTATGCTGTTGAGGCCGCAAATAAGGAGGTTGTCCCCGCTCCATCTGTACCCGACCAAACCGGTGCCGACCTCCCTTCCGAAGATGATCAAAACCAAGCTCCCCAGAGTGCGCCTCCTGCGAGCTGACGCTTTGTCGATCCATTAGAGCTTTGATTTTTTTTCTTCTTTTTTTGTACCTTTGATCTTAAAACAATACATTTTGTTGTATTTAATGAACTCTTATTTCTTTGATATTTGCTGCAACTGGAAGTTAAACATAATAGCCATAGTATCGACTCAATTTTAACTGAGAGACGTCTTTAGCTCGCAGATGATAAGCTTTGAAACCGAATAATCTTGGATAATATGTAAAGTAAAATCTTATAAGTTTGAGCCGTGTGTCCAGTAGGTCACAATGAAGAACATTTAAGTGAACATGAGCAAACTTCAGCTATCACACGATTGCTTGGTGAAGATTAGATTGAATCGCATTCTCCCGTCAAGTTATATGTTCAGATAGATCGTAGTTCGATCCTGTTATATGTATTTCCCGCATCACCCCGCATGGGCCAGACTCGGTCCAATAGACCGGCCCAATCACCCAAGGCCAAGAAGGCCCGGACGACCTCGTCAAGGAAGGTCCAGCCTCCATCAAAGATCCGGAACTCGTAAAGCGAGCGTATGGCGAGCTCCCGGTAATCCCCCAACGAGCTCGGAGCAATCGACTAACGAGCTCCTGAAATATCCTCCAGATCGCTGGACCATCCAGGTCGCTCGCCTAAAACCTCCAGCTCGCATGAGCGGCAAAGCTGCTGAGAAGTCAGAGGTAGGGTCCGATCACTTTATCTGTAACAGCCCATGCCCCTCGTAATGAGGATCCCACTCCCGGTCTTGCGAAGGCGGTAAGAACTATTTGTCCCCCATTATACAAACACTGTATTTTTATATATTATCTAGATTGTAAAAGTCCCTCAAGAAAAATGGAAATAAAGGGGGCCATGAGGAGCAAGGAGGAGGGACAGAAAAGAATAATCAGATACCGCCACTCTGGGAGAATAATCAGATGGCGGCCGTGGACTAGGCATCGTTCTGGCCGAACCACGTAAAAGATTCTGGTGTACACGCTTGGAACTTTGGGGGGGGGGGGGGGTTTCTTCCTTCCTTCTCGGTATTTTTTTTGGATTGACTCACCGCGGCCCAAAACGAATCACGGTCGGCCGAAATCAAACGTCGACATTTTGGCGCTAGAGGAAGGGGCCGCTCTGATCAATAGCCATGGCTAGAGGAAGGAATACTAGAAGTTCCGAGGCGGCGGTCGACCCGCCTGAAAATCACCACGACCGACCACGAGACTTACCACCAAATGGAGGACCCATTGCCCCGACAGCCGATACTCCTTTGCCGCCGCCCGCCGGAGACGCTCCCGGCATACCACCACGGATCCCTGTCCAGCCTACTGTCCAAATCACCGGGACAGGGACGATCCGGGACTGGCAACAGCGCCAGGAAGCATTGGAGAATACGGTAATGCAACTCGCTGACGCGGTCAGAATTCTGGCCCAAGCTCAAGCAGGGGCTGTCCACGACCCACCGGCGTCGCCTCGCAGGGTCCGCCAACCGCGGGAGGAGAGACACCCACCCGCGGAAGAAGATATCGGGGATAACTACCCGTCCCCAATTCACCGCTCCCCAGTCCGAGAAAGAAGCAGGCGATCGCAAGCTCAGCAATCAGTAGGACCGGACTCAACTGTGGAAGAGCTGTATCAGAGGGTGCGACAGCTGGAGGAACGACAAGGAGTCCGCAGCCAGAATAATGGCCGTGGGGATAGGACGCCGTTCGCCAGAGAAATTGAGCTCGAACCCCTGCCCCGGAGGTTTAAGGTCCCGAGCATGCCACAATATAATGGGGACAGTGACCCCTATGATTACCTGGATGCGTACAACGTGCAAATGGATCTACAGACAACCAGCTCGCTGGCTAAATGTCGCGCCTTCCCAGCAATCTTAGGAGACATCCCCCGAGCTTGGTTCAGGAGCCTTCCGCCTCGTAGCATCAACAGCTGGGAGGAGTGCCAACAGAGGTTCCTTAACCAATACAGGGCTCTAAGGAGGCAGCTCGCGCCACCTTGCCACCTCGCCACCGTATTCCAGAAAGCAAACGAACCATTAAGGGATTACATCGCCAGGTTCAGGCGCGAGGTGAGCAACGTCGAGGATCCCTCGAATGAAAGTATCCTAACGGCGATCTCCGCCGGCCTTCGAAAAGACGGAAAGCTCTACGAGAGCATCTACCGAACCCCGGTCAAAGACCTGGGGGAATTCTATGAACGAGCTTCCAAGGAAATCCGATGGGAAGACGCCTTCGGGACGAAGAAGCCCGTCGGGTCGAGAGAAGAAGTTGGGGGCTCCAGCCAGAATAAGAAAAGGCACAACGGAGACGCCGGAAGAGAAGCTCGGGGGGAGCGCTCGAGCAATGAAGTGTTCAAGCGAGCTCGGAAGGCAGAGGGAGATGAGCGACCTCATAGATCACAGCGCTTTGACAGCTACTGTGCCCTGTCAGACCCCCAAGAAAGGATCTTCGCCATCGAAAGGAACAAAGAGGAATTCGGGAAGCCCAACCCGTTAAGAACCCCAAACAAATTCCGAAACAAAGAAAAATTTTGCGCGTACCACAACGAGGCGGGTCACAACACCTCGGAATGCTGGGCCCTAAGGGACGCCATCGAAGATCTGATAAGAAGAGGTCGCTTGAAAGATTACGTGGTGCGGCCGACTAATCAACCAAGCCAGCCGCCGGTACAGCAGCAGCCTCCCACCGATGACGACCAAGCACCGGCTGTACGAACCATCTACACGATCCATGGCGGGCCCCACCTCGCTGGTTCCTCCCACAAATCCCGCGACAAATACATACGAGAGGCCAACCATGTCTTGCTAGCGAGATCGGGCGAACAGCCGGTTCCCGCGAAGCGGCCTAGGGGTAACCCAATCCCAGAGAAGATGTTTTTCTCGGAAGAAGACGCCAGAGACGTCCATTGGCCGCACAACGACGCACTCGTTATACGAGCCCAGGTCGGCAACTCCGAAGTGCGGAGGATAATGGTGGACACGGGCAGCTCGGTAAATGTAATGTACAGAGCATGCTTCGATCAGATGGGTTTGGGACCGGAACAGTTGGGTTCGTCCCCAGAGCCACTCTATGGGTTCACGGGAAACGCAGTGATTCCCGTCGGTCGGATCAGCCTTCCCCTCACCATCGGGGATGCGAACCGCCAGGCCACTACTTTGGCAGAATTCCTCATAATTGACTGCCCCTCAGCATACAACGTCGTACTCGGAAGGCCGGCGATGAACGACCTGGATCTAGTGACCTCAACCAGGTCGCTTACGGTGAAATTCCCGACCCCCGACGGTGTAGGGTGTGTACGAGGCGAGCAGCACCTCGCAAGACGTTGCTATGAGGACGCCCTGAAAATGGAAGCAAAGGGAAAGAAAGTAAATATCATCGCAAAAGTCGGCCCGCGATCAACCGGCCGATGGGAGGACCTGGATCCACGCGAGGTCGACTGCGAAAAGCCCACCGGTCCCATGGAAGAGCTCGAAGATATCTCAGTTGGCGAGACAGACGAGGAAAGGCACCTCAAGCTAGGCAAGAGTCTGGCCCCCGAGGTAAAATCCCAACTTACAGATTTCCTTAAAGCTAACCTTGATGTATTCGCATGGAACCACGAAGATATGGTGGGAATCGCCCCAGAAGTCATGTCACACAGGCTCAACGTAGATCCAGGCTACAGGCCAATGCGCCAGAAGAGGAGGCCAATGACTCCGGAGCGTTATACCGCTCTTAAAGAAGAAGTGGACAAACTCTTAGCGAATAATTTCATCAAGGAAGCCCACTATCCGGTCTGGGTGGCCAACCCGGTCCTAGTAAAAAAGAAAAACGGGAAGTAGAGGACCTGCATCGACTTCACCGACCTGAACAAGGCCTGTCCTAAAGACAGCTTTCCCCTCCCCAGAATCGATCAACTCGTAGATGCAACGGCTGGTCACCGCCTCCTCAGTTTCATGGATGCCTATTCAGGCTACAACCAAATCCCCATGAACCCAACGGACCAAGAGCACACCTCGTTCATAACCGACCGGGGGCTCTATTGTTACAAGGTCATGCCCTTTGGATTGAAGAATGCTGGCGCGACCTACCAGAGGCTGGTCAATACGATGTTCGAAACACTGATCGGAAAAACCATGGAAGTATACGTTGACGACATGCTGGTAAAATCCGAGCAAGTGACGGACCACGTTTCCGATCTAAGAGAAACGTTTGGAGTCCTCAGGAAATATCAGATGAAGCTCAACCCGCTCAAGTGCGCCTTCGGTGTAGCCTCTGGAAAATTTCTTGGGTTTATGGTAAACAACAGAGGCATTGAAGCCAACCCAGACAAAATTAAGGCTCTGCTCGACATGAGGTCGCCTATAAGAAAGAAGGAGGTGCAAAGCCTCAATGGTCAGGTCGCGGCTCTGAGCCGTTTCATTTCAAAGGCAACTGACAAGTGTGCCCCTTTCTTCGAGCTTCTAAAAAAGGAGAAAGACTTCAGATGGACAGAAGAATGCGAGTTCGCATTCCAACAACTAAAGGAGTACATGGGACGGGCCCCGCTGCTCGCCAAACCTAAGGAGGGAGAGAGGTTGACCTTGTACTTAGGAGTATCCCAACAGGCTCTCAGCGCGGCCCTCGTTCGGGGGGAAGAAGGGGTGCAGCACCCCATTTATTACGTCTCCAAAAGCCTAATCGATGCAGAAACAAGGTACGCACCAATCGAAAAATTAGCTTACTGTCTAATAGTGGCGTCGAGGAAGCTGCGACCCTATTTTCAAGCTCATGAGATCGAAGTCCTGACCAAATACCCATTGAAACAAATCCTCCAAAAACCGGATACCTCAGGTCGTTTACTAAAATGGTCTATTGAGCTCGCTCAGTTCGACATAAAGTACAAACCAAGGACGGCGATAAAGGGTCAAGCGTTGGCAGACTTCATTGCCGAGTTTACTGGGCCAATTGACGAAGAGCCGGAAAACCTGAAAGGACCGTCCTGGGAACTATACGTCGATGGATCATCGAACGAACAAGGAGCGGGAGCCGGGGTTATGCTAATAAGCCCCGAAGGTCACAAAATCCTCTGCGCCCTGAGGTTCGGTTTTTTAGCCACCAATAATGAATCCGAGTATGAAGCCTTACTAGCAGGACTCCGCCTGGCAAAGGAAATACGAGCTGAATTCTTGGAGATCTTCAGCGACTCTCAACTAGTTGTCAACCAGGTGCGGGGAGAATACCAGGCCAGAGACACGAAGATGGCAGCATACTTACAGAAGGCACGCGAACTTTTAGCCACTTTCGAAAAATATGAAATGCATCAAATCCCCCGTTCCCAGAACTCTCATGCGGACGCTCTGGCTCGCCTAGCAACTGCCCGGGACGCAGAATTCTTGGGGGACATACCTGTCGATTTTTTGGCCACCCCGAGCACAGAACAACGAGATGAAACGCTACTGATCACGGTGCCCCAAAACTCATGGATGACCCCCATCTTGGAATATCTGCAAGACGGGAAACTACCGGAAGACAAGCTGGAAGCACGTCGCCTGCGAGCTCAAGCCGCCCGATATTGCATCTACGATGAAAGACTGTACAAGAGGGGATTCTCAGCCCCACTCCTGAGGTGCATTGACGGCACCGATTGCCAGTCTGTGCTAGAAGAAATTCATGCAGGCCACTGCGGTAATCATGCAGGGGCACTCTCTCTGGCACAAAAGGCCCTCCGACAAGGGTTTTATTGGCCCACCGTGAAGCAAGATGCCATAGAGACGGTCAAGAAATGCGAGAAGTGCCAAAGGTTCGCCAAGATTCCGCGAGCTCCGCCGGCTTACCTGCAGCAGATGAGCAGCCCTTGGCCCTTTGCCATTTGGGGCATGGATCTAATCGGGCCGCTGCCCACAGCTCGCGGAGGATGCAAACATGCCATAGTGGCAGTTGACTACTTCACCAAATGGGCAGAGGCCAAAGAGCTCGCACAGATCACCAGTGCGAAGACACAAGCTTTTACATGGGATAACATAATCTGCAGATTTGGAGTGCCACAGCAAATAGTAACGGACAACGGAACCCAATTTACCAGCGAGCAATTCATCCAATTCTGCGAGTCAATGGGGATTCAAAAGAGTTTCACCGCCGTTGATCACCCCCAGGCCAATGGGCAGGTCGAAGCAGTCAACAAAATAATCAAGCAGACCCTGAAGACAAAGCTTGAGGCTAGAAAGGGGGCCTGGGTGGATGAACTGCAAACAGTGCTATGGACCTATCGAACAACAGCCCGAAGCAGCACTGGAGAAACCCCATTCTCAATGGCGTATGGGTCGGAGGCTATGATCCCCGCTGAGAATAAAGTGGCCAGCCACCGAAGGGCCACCTTCAGCTCAGATCACAATAACGAGCTACTGGCGGCTAATCTGGACCTGCTCGAGGAATCAAGAGATGTAGCTCGCGTGAGGATCGCAATTTATCAACAAAGAGTGGCACGATACTATAATAGGAAGGTCCGAATCCGACGTTACAACGTCGGAGATCCGGTACTACGCCTAGTACTACCAGGAGCACGGGCGGCAAGCGATGGCACCTTAGGGCCTAACTGGGAAGGTCCATTTATCATCAAAGAAAATTTGAATAACGGAGCATACCATCTGGCAAACATGGACGGTCTCCCTCTCCCACGAGCTTGGAACGCAGAACATCTTCGTCCTTACTTCGGATAAATGTAATCGTTCTTGCCTATGCTCCGTCTTTTTCATTACGAATGACTTTCATGATTCTGGTCAGAATTTATGAACTTTCATTACACTTTATTCTTATTGGTATTCGATTGAATGCCCCCGTAACGAGGGGTCGAGAAGCCATGGTTTGCGAGCTGATGCCTAAATAACCTAGCCACGGCGCTACGGTCAACGACTTAACCGAGCATTTACCTCGGTCCCTCCATCAGGTCGTGGTTTGCGAGCTGAGAACCAGTCATCTTGACTTTATGTCATGGTTCGGAACCTACTGAGCAACCACTTCCACAAGTAACCCCGAGCTTGGGTTCGCTAGCCGAGGTCCTTTTATCTTGGCTTAAAGCCATGGTCTGCGACCTACCTGGGTGTTCCCTCTCAGTTCAAATAAAACTTGTAGAAGCCACTGGGTGTTAGCTGAGGACGTAACGCGACCTACCTGGACACATATCCCGGCCGTACAAGTCAAACGAAATAACAAGCCATGGTGTGTTAGCTGGGGTCACTCTATGACCCGCCTGAACATATAACTTGGTGCTACAGGCTGCGCTTTCACTAGCTGGGGTCCTCCTATCTTGGCTTAAAGCCATGGTCTGCGACCTACCTGAGTGTTCGCTCCCAATTTATTGAAAACTTATTAAAGCCTCAACATGCCGACCGAGGCCATGGCATAAGCTCATACCCTAGCAAACTTTGCGTATTGGACCCTATCAGCTGAGGTCCGTCTTAACTTGGCTAAAAATAAAGCATTCGCGACCTATCAGGCACACGCCCTATAACGAGCTTCTCAGCCACCGCATGTTAGACAAGATCACAAGGCTGTCCGACTTTACATATATCTCGGGAAGGCTCTCGTTATTTCGTCAAAACATGCCGAACGGGGTTTCCTGGAAATTGCCTAGGTATGAGTGTTCGCGCTGATTATTACAACTATCATCAACGAGCTGGTTAAAGAGCGTTAGTCTACGAGCTGATAAAACTCCGGATCTACCTGGACCTATTTTCGAACAGTTTATTATCAAGTTACATACTCAAAAGTTCCTTATCAGTGGACCTTTCAAAAATACGGGAGCTTTGTTGAAGAAATTTCAAGTTATACCGTGAAGAAGTTACTTTCAAGTCATGATTCAAGAATCGTCATCAGAGATAACTTGAATTCGCGAAGAAATCTGAGGCAACGTGCACAAAATGCCAATTTTTTATTATGAGATGAAGGTCACATTACAAAAAATAATAATAATAAAATAAAAAAAATACATGTGGGAATCCTAGCTAAGAGGGGCGTTTGGTTCTGCAGAATCAACCTCGACAGGGCGAGCTTCAGTAGGTATGGTCGGCTGGAGATCGACCTCGACAATCCCGGCTGGGAAAACCTCGGCAACCTCCACATGAGGCTCCTTGGCAGTCTCACCAGGCTGAGCCGCGGCGACCCCGGATAGCTCGGCCCCGACCTGAGGAGCTTGCGCTGCGACCAAAAACGAGTCAAGGGTATTGGCATCATCAGCATCTTCCGCGGCCTCGGCAGCATACCGAGCCACCTCCTCGACAGCCTGCGCACCGAAAAAGGAGAAATCCATCTCAGGATGGTTCACCCAAAGGGTGTACAGAAATGCCGAGCAAGTGTCGGATCTGGTCTCCCTACGAGCCGCGTCCATCCGCTCTCCGACCTCCGCCCTTATATCGTCAATGGTCCTCTTGGCAAGCTCCTCGCATCGGACGGCACGATCATCCGCCCGTGTCCGCTCCTCCTTCGCCTCCCTAAGCTCGGCCTCGGTTGATTTGAGTCGCTCCTCAGCCCTCCGCAACTCCGCCTTCGCTCCATTTAGCTCGCCGGTGAGCCCGGAGTTGGCTTGCTCCCACATGTTCTTCGATCTGCGAAGCTCCTCGTCGAGATCTTTATTCTTCTGGATCTCCATCCTCAGACCCGTCAAGCAACCCTCCACCTCCTTTTGAGTGGCAAGAAGCTCGACCTGGAGATCTTTCTTCTCGTCCGAGAGCTTCGTTATTTCGGCCTTTTGGGCGTTCTTCTCGTCCTCAAGCTTCGCGATTTCGGCCTGACGGGACATGCTCACCGACTGAAGCTGCTCCTCAAAATCTTTGTACTGAGCTCGGAGCTTCACGGCAGCAAGAGAAGTCTGCAAAAGAAGAAATGTTAGCTCATTAAAAAAAAAAAAAAAAGGGGTAGGTTAAGAAACCAAGGTACGAAGAATTCCTACTTACCACCAGGCTGTGACGGGCGACAAAATCACAAAAGGGGATTCCCTTTAACTTCGGGTCGTCAAGGGGCTTAGAGTTCGGACCCAAGAAATCGGGCACGGAATCCAGGAGGGGACCAACAAAGACCCCTCCTGGCAGGGCCTCCACGGCCAGCTCCTTCTCACGGACCCTGACCCGTTTGGCCCTGATATCCTCCCCCTGTTGCAGCTGATCCGATCTCCGTTTCGAGCTGGCAGCAGGAGCGTCTCGAACCTCCACCGCAACCTCCTTCCCACGGGCTCCACTCGAACCATGGTCTCGGGAGGCAGGTGGCCGATGCCCCAACTGCAGATGAGCTTGCTTTGATTGTTGGGGCTGACGGGGCAGTGTTCTTTGCCGCTGCTCCTGCTGCCCCCCCCGCGACTGCTGGGTTTGCTTCTGCTGGGGGCGTGACTGCGGCTGCGGCTGCTCCGACCTGCCATCCCGCGAGCTATAGCTCGGGGTTATGGAAGACGTAGTGCTCGACCTCGCCCTATGACGCTTCGGTTGGAGGAGCTCGAGATCAACCATATTATCGTCTTGGTCGGCTTCCCCTCTTGAACTGTTCGTCTCAGCGAGCTGTAAGCCGGAAGAGAGAACCTCCGCACCCAAGTCCCTGAAATGATCTCCCTCGACAGTCTCGGTGCCAAGAGGAAGGGCGAGCTCGTATTCGCGAAGTAGCTCGTCCGAAAGTTCAAGAATCTCCGAGCTCGACTCCGCAGCCACAAGTTTGCCAAGGATATCAGTCTCCTCGGCCGATAAAATCGGTTTCTTCCCCCCAAAATCTGCATCAAAACATGAGCAAGTTAAAACAAGCACTCTCGGAACAAAGGAAAGATTCGTGAGAGCTCATCTTCTCTTACCAGGGGTCAGTGCGAAGCTACAATTCCTAAGTAGAGAAAGGGAAGGGCAAGACACGAAGAACCAACTGGACTTGTAATCGCCCACGTTGGACTTCCCCTTTGCTTTACCCTGAGGAAGGGCGGCCTTGTACGGAGAAGGACGGGCCGCCAGGTAATACAGCCCGTCCTTGGCGTTTTTGAAAGAAAATAAAAATCTTATCAGTTTTGGGGAAGGGAGAGGAAGTTTGTTTATAAGGAATAAAACGGCCAAAGAAGTAAGTTGGGCATACGAATTCGGTGTTAGTTGGAAGGGGGCGAGCTTGACGTCGTTCAAGAGGGCGATAAGGTACGGGGCTATTGGGAACCTAAAGCCAGACTCGAGGTGTTGGGGGCTAATAGCTACGAAATTGGCTGGCGGGTAGGCTGCATGGGAGCTCGATGCAGGGATGTATACTCGGCAGGTCCTGGGGAGACGAAACTCCTGAGCACAAGTCATCACCTCGTGAAGCTTGGCCTTGGACGAGAATCTCTTGAAGACCGCAAGATCAGCAGCGATCTGATCTTGAACCTTCAGCTCGGTTTCCCGAGAGGTCGGGACGGCGACCTCCCTGCACCCCGAGCTCGCACCCCCAAGATTTTGGCCCTCCATAATGAGACAATCTTCGGAGCTCGAAGTGTCGTTTTCTCCTACGATATAATTGCAGCGCTTTTGACCTGAATTTCCACGGTGTTGGTCGGACATCTACAAAGGAAAAGAGAGAACAGTCAGGTCGCAAGTCGCGAACCAGACCTCAAGAAACTAGAAGAAAAACCCTAAAACGTCCCCTAGGTCTTCCAGGCCGAGCGCTTCGCAAAAGGGGTACCGCCTAGGGCGGAGGGGCTGCAGCCGCAAGCCCGGTGTTCCATGAAAAGCTAATCCTAAGGTCATTGGACCCAAAGGCCCAGCAAACGACAAATCGAATCGTGCCGTTTCTCCAAAAATGAGAACGACATCGATCGACGAAGCCAGAGAAACCACCGACGGCTAACCAACGGTGGACGGCCTCACAAGAAGAAGAAGAAAGTCACGACAAACTTACCTAAAAGCTGCGCTTGACGACTGAATGGGGACTCGTACCAAGCACCGGACGAGAACGGCAGACGTCTGAAAGCACGGCGATAACGGAGGCCTCGAGAGAGAAAAAACAAGAAAGCAGGGAGGCAAAGGTTTGAGGGAGTTTCAAAATAGCGTGAAAGAAGAAGCGGGTGGACACTCCCCACTATTTATACTGACGGCCTGATCCATCCCAACCGTCGGATCGAATGACGACTTATCACATGCTCGGCATCCAGCGGCCGCACAACAGCTTGTGGGTCCTACGAGTTTAATCATGCGCAGAAATGGGGAGGGGGCGCGCATTAAATGCGCTGCCGACAAAGCGTGCTGCGTGGAACGACGAGACTTAAGGTGATTGGACAGAAGTTGGAGGGATGGAAGAACAGCTGGCACGCGTCAGTTCCCAGCACGAAGATCGTGCCACGAACTGGGGGGCTTATGTTATATGTATTTCCCGCATCACCCCGCATGGGCCAGACTCGGTCCAATAGACCGGCCCAATCACCCAAGGCCAAGAAGGCCCGGACGACCTCGTCAAGGAAGGTCCAGCCTCCATCAAAGATCCGGAACTCGTAAAGCGAGCGTATGGCGAGCTCCCGGTAATCCCCCAACGAGCTCGGAGCAATCGACTAACGAGCTCCTGAAATATCCTCCAGATCGCTGGACCATCCAGGTCGCTCGCCTAAAACCTCCAGCTCGCATGAGCGGCAAAGCTGCTGAGAAGTCAGAGGTAGGGTCCGATCACTTTATCTGTAACAGCCCATGCCCCTCGTAATGAGGATCCCACTCCCGGTCTTGCGAAGGCGGTAAGAACTATTTGTCCCCCATTATACAAACACTGTATTTTTATATATTATCTAGATTGTAAAAGTCCCTCAAGAAAAATGGAAATAAATGAGGCCATGAGGAGCAAGGAGGAGGGACAGAAAAGAATAATCAGATTCCGCCACTCTGGGAGAATAATCAGATGGCGGCCGTGGACTAGGCATCGTTCTGGCCGAACCACGTAAAAGATTCTGGTGTACACGCTTGGAACTTTGGGGGGGGGGTTTCTTCCTTCCTTCTCGGTATTTTTTTTGGATTGACTCACCGCGGCCCAAAACGAATCACGGTCGGCCGAAATCAAACGTCGACAGATCCCAACTAACATACCATGAATTTTGAGAGTTTAGCGAGGTCACAATGAACATCTAGGTAGGTCGCAAGCCATGACTTCTTGGTCAAGATGAGAAGACCTCAGCTAGTGAATCATGACTAATAAGTTTTGTTATATGTATTTCCCGCATCACCCCGCATGGGCCAGACTCGATCCGATAGACCGGCCCAATCACCCAAGGCCAAGAAGGCCCGGACGACCTCGTCAAGGAAGGTCCAGCCTCCACCAAAGATCCAGAACTCGTAAAGCGAGCATATGGCGAGCTCTCGGTAATCCCCCAACGAGCTCGGAGCAATCGACTAACGAGCTCCTGAAATATCCTCCGGATAGCTGGCCCATCCAGGTCGCTGGCCTAAAACCTCCAGCTCGCATGAGTGGCAAAGCTGCTGAGAAGTCAGAGGTAGGGTCCGATCACTTTATCTGTAACAGCCCATGCCCCTCGTAATGAGGATCCCACTCCCGGTCTTGCGAAGGCGATAAGAACTGTTTGTCCCCCATTATACAATCACTGTATTTTTATATATTATCTAAATTGTAAAAGCCCCGGAAGATAAATGAGGATCAAAGGGACCATGAAAGGCAAGAAAGACAAAAGAGAATAATCAGATACCGCCACTCTGGGAGAATAATCAGAGGGCGGCCGTGGACTAGGCATCGTTCTGGCCGAACCACGTAAAAGATTCTGGTGTATACGCTTGGAATTTTGAGGGGAGAGGTTCTTCCTTCCTTCTCGGTATTTTTGGATTGACTCACCGCGGCCCAAAACGAATCACGGTCGGCCGAAATCAAACGTCGACAAGTTTTTAGCCGAAATGGTTGCTTAATAGGCGCCAAACCACGATACTGCGGTCAAGATGAATGGGCTCTAGTTCGCAAACTACGGCCTAGGGCACGGACTAAGATGAATGCTCAGATCAGACACAAACCATGGCACGTAGATTAAGTTGAATGGGCCCCAACTCGCATACCATAGCCTTTTAACCCTGAATTAGTGTTATTTCCTATCTCTTATTTTTAACAAAAGGTAGACATAATAAGATTTGACAGCAATAATCAGGAATTCAATTTATTAACGGAGTAATGTCAAAATAAATAGAACATCAATCTATGATTAATATAATGCAAGGAAAAAGTGTTGCTTATTAGAAATATGGTCTGAGGTGTTCCGCATTCCAAGCTCGTGGAACTTCGGCTCCATTCATGCTAGACAAGCGATATGCACCATTCCCTAGGTTTGTTTTGATAATATAGGGGTCTTCCCAATTCGGGCCTAGTGTCCCGTCGCTAGCCTTGCGAGCTCCCGGAAGAACAAGGCGCAGCACGAGATCATCAATGCTATAGCATTGAACCCGGACCCTTCTGTTTTAGTACCTCGCGACTCGTTGTTGATAGGTAGCCAACCTCAAACAGGCTTCCTCGAGCAAATCAAGATTCGCGGCCAGCAGCTGGTCGTTGTTCCCTGGGTTGAAGGTGGCTCTTCGTTGACTGGTCACTTCATATTCTACTGGGATCATGGTCTCAGACCTACCATAGAGAAAGGAGTTTCTCCTGTGGTGGTCTGAGTTGTGGTCCTGTAAGCCCAAAGTACCTTTTGTAGCTCATCTACCCAAGCTCTTTTTCTCGCCCCCAGTTTGCTCTTCAACATCTGCTTAATTATCTTATTCATAGCCTCGACTTGCCCATTGGCCCGGGGGTGGTCCACCGCTAAGAATGGCAATTACAACCAAAACAGTGGGAAACCGAATCGAAACTGAACTAGTTAACACGATTAAAAACCGTTTGACTGGGTAATGGTTTGGTTTGGGAAAAAATCGAACACTGTTTCAATGAATATGGTTTGTTTATGGTTTTCACTAAATCCAAATCAAAACCTGAACTGAATGTGTGGGTAACTGAACCGAATATGCATATATATAATAGATATTTATTTATTTAATATATTATATATACACATAATATATATATTGACTAATATATTTTTTTACAAATATTTTAACTAATGCATTACAAATATATAAAATATTTAACATTTATAAAGTAATTAACAAATAAAAATAAAACCTAATCTTAAATTATTTTATTTTTATCAATCAAATAATTATATTCAAGAAATTTGAAGTTAATTTGTAACTTTATGTAAGAAGAAGGTAACTTTATTAGAGCAACTCCAACGTTGGACACCAAATCCAGTGCTAATTTTGCGTCCAAAAGTGTTTTACACCAAAATTTTCAACACCAAATTAATGTAAAAGAGAATCTTTGAAGAATATTTTATAAATAAATATTTAATAAATATCAATTAATTTATTTAACTTAGCATAATATAAGAATAGAAAGCATTTTATTTTTAAGCCATGTTGTTGTTGTTTTTATTTTAAACTTTTTTTCTATTTTCATCATGTATTTTTAATTTAAGTTAATGAAAATATTATTACTTTTTATTATATTATTGAGTTTTTGCATTAAGATTATTTTCTTTCTATTAAGTAATTATTAAATAAAAACTTTTATATAAATAAAAAAAATAGTTCATTTTATATTAACATAGTATTTATAAAATATATTCTATATTATATTTATTTTATAGATCTTAATAAAATATTTACATTGGTATATATTTTTATAACAATTTAATTTATATTTCTAATTATTAATCAAAATATAATAAAAGTGATAAATGATATAAAGGGAATAAGTTGTTTTGAAGTTACATAAAGAGGGGTAAAATTGGAAATAAAATAAAAAATGAAATTTGGTGTTGGTGAATAGTATTCACTCAATACCAAATTTGGTGATCGAAAATTGTGCTCAACACCAAAATGGTGTATTCGTTGGAAAGCTCTTCAGCGCCAAATTGAAGTTGGTGCTGAAAATGGTATATTTCTTGAAGTTGCTCTTAGAGTTTGTCTTTGTTTGTTGTGGAGTTATCAAAAAATTTTATGAATGCTGTTTGCAAGAGTTTGTCTTTGTTTGTTGGTATGAATCAAATTAAAAAAAACTATGGTTAAAACTGAAACCGAATGGTTTGGTTATGGTTTTTAATTTTTAAAACCAATGGGTAATGGTTCAGTTTTGGTTTTAGTAGTTTATGTTTGGTTTCGTTATGGTTTTAGCAAAAATCAAAACCAAACTGAACCATTGCCAAGCCTATCCACCGCTGTGAAGCTCTTTACTATCCCCAATGAGCTGCAGAACCTGACAAATTGCTTGCTGCTAAATTGGGTTCCATTGTCGGTAACTATTTGCTGGGGAACTTCAAATCTGCAAATAATATTACTCCAAACAAACTTCTCTACCTTTGTCGTGGATATTTCCGTGAGCTCCTTCGCCTCTGCCCATTTGGTGAAGTAATCAACTGTCACTATAGCATGCTTGTATCCGCCGCGAGCTGTGGGGAGTGGCTCGATCAGATCCATGCCCCAAATGGTGAAAAGTCATGGGCTGCTCATCTACTGCAGATAGGCAGGTGGAGCTCATGGTACTTTCGCAAACCTCTGGCACGTGTTACATCTCTTTACCAGATTTATGACATCTTGCTTCATGGTAAGCCAGTAGAACCCCTGACGAAGTGCCTTTTGAGTCAAGGACAACCCCCCAGCGTGGTTGTTGTAATGGCCTGCATGGATCTCCTTGAGAACTGCTTGGCAATCAAGGTCATTAAGGCACCTCAACAATGAGGTTGTGAACCCCCTTTTGTAGAGCATGTCATCATGAAGACAGTATCTGGCTGCGCAAGCTCGCATACGTCGTGCCTCTATCTTGTCGCCTGGCAATCTTCCCTCTTGTAGATAGTCAGTAATGGGCCTCATCCACAAGTCTGGGCTCACCGCAATTGCCAATACTTCACCTTGCCCTTCCGTGCTTGGTGCTACTAAGAACTCCACTGGAATGGCTCCTAAGGAGTCTGCATCTCGTGCTGATGCCAAGTGAGCTAGGGCATCGACGTGTGCATTCTGGTACCTTGGCACTCGATTCACCTCGCACCCCTCAAAGGTGCGCATTAAATTATGGACTCTCTGGAGGTAGATCTTCTAGCCTTTCGTATGATATTCACTTCGTATTTGACACACCACAAGCTGTGAGTCACTGAAGACCATTAGTTGCTCTGCCTTCACCTCTCTCACCAGGCGTAGTCCTACCAACAGTGCCTCATACTCTGCTTTATTATTGGTCGCCTTAAATCCGAATCTCAGTGCATAGAGAATTTTATGTCCCTCCAGGATTATCAGGAATACCCCAACTCCAGCTCCATACTCGTTGGAAGACCCATCTACATATAATTCCTATGATGGACTCTTTGAAGATTCGGGCTCCTCATATACTGGGCCTGTGAACTCAACAATGAAATCTGCTAACACCTGTCCTTTTATGGCCGACCTCAGTTTGTACTCTATGTCGAACTGAGCGAACTCAATGGCCCACCTAAGTAAACAGCCGGACGAGTCGAGCTTCTATAGAACCTGCTTTAGTGGATATTTGGTTAACACATCGATTCAATGGGCTTGGAAATAAGGGCCCAGCTTCCTTGATGCCACCACTAAGCAGTAGGCCAGTTTTTCCATGGGTATGTATCTTGTTTTAGCATCTATTAGCTTGTGGCTTACATAATACATCGGGTATTGCAACATGTCTTCTTCTCGCACCAGTGCCGCACTGATAGCATATTGAGACACCCTCAGATAAACAGTCAACTCCTCTCCTTCCTTTGGTTTCAACATGAGCGGAGCCCATCCCATATACTCTTTTAACTGTTGAAAGGCAACTTCGCATTCTTCCATCCACTGAAAGTTTTTGCCTGCTTCAACACATTAAAGAACGGAATACATTTATCAGAGGGCTTGGAGACAAAATTACTGAGGGCAGCGATCTGGCCGTTAAGGCTTTGCACCTCCTTTATTCTAGTTGGCGATCTCATGTCAAGCAGAGCTTGGATTTTCTTAGGTTTGCCCTCAATCCCTCTTTCATTCACCATAAAGCCCAAGAATTTCCCAGAAGCTACGCCAAACATGCACTTGAGTGGATTCAACCTCATCTGATACTTCTTCAGAATCTGGAACATCTCTTCCAAGTCACGTACATGGTCGACAACCTGCTTAGACTTCACCAGCATATCATCTACATATACCTCCATGATTTTCCCAATCAAATCCTCGAACATCATATTAACTAGACACTGGTAGGTTGCTCCCGCATTCTTCAGCTCGAAGGGTATTACCTTGTAGCAGTATAACCCTCGATCTATGACAAACGAGGTATGCTCCTCGTCTTCGGGTTTCATTAGAATCTGGTTGTACCTCGAGTAATCATCCATGAAACTGAGAAGCTGATGACCAACAGTTGCATCCACGAGCTGGTTTATTCTAAGTAGAGGGAAATTGTCTTTTAGGCATGCCTTATTCAAATCCGTGCAATCAGCGCATGCCCTTCACTTTTCGTTCTTCTTCTTACAAGGACTAGGTTAGCTATCCAGACCGGGTAGTGAGTTTATTTGATAAACTTGTTGGCCAGAAGCCTGTCCACTTCTTCCTTTAGGGTCGCGTAGCGTTTTACAGTCATAAGCCTCATCTTCTGACGAACTGGCCTATGATTGGGGTCTATATTGAGCCGGTGTTGCATCACATTCGGGTCTATCCCGACCATATCCTCATGATTCCAGGCGAACGCATCTAGATTTTCCTTTAGAAATTCGACCAGCTGGTTCTTTATCTCAGGAGCGAGGTCCTTACCCAACTTAAGACACCTCTCAGCATCTGTGTCACTAACCACAATATCTTCCAACTCGCTTATCGGTCCAATAGCTCGGTGATAGTCCGCCTCGCATGGATCCAGGTCGTGACTAACTCCCCTTTCACTGATGACTTATGGCCTCCCTCCTGAGACAACATTGACTTTCTTTCCTTTGAGCCTCATTTTTAACGCCTCTTCATAGCAACATCTCGCCGAATATTGCTCGCCTTTTATGCATCCAGTCTCATTTAGAGTAGGGAATTTGATTACCAGAGCTCTGGTCAAGACGACCACTTTCAGGTCATTCGTTACGGGCCTCCCCATAATGATGTTGTATGCCGAGAGGCAGTCGATGATCAGGAAATCCGTCATCACGGTAGCCTGGAGATCTGAATCTCCAACCGTAAGTGGGAGCCTAATACGCCCCGTCAGGATCACCATGTCTCCAGTAAAACCATAAAGCGGCTTTGGGGATGCCATCAACTGGTCCAATCCTAGGCCCATCTGGTCAAAACATCCCCTGTACATCACATTCACCGGGCTGACCGAGTCTACCATAATTTTTTGCACTTCAACATTGCTAATTCGAGCACGAACCACAAGAGTGTCATTATGCGGCCAGGGCAAGCCTTTTTTGTCTTCTTCTGTGAAAACGACGCCATCTGGAACCAATATGGCTTTCTTAGACGGTCCCTCCTGCCTGCCATATCCGGTGCATAGTTACCTAATACGCCCCTCCCCCCCGAGAACCACGTTCCAGTACGCGCGCACTGGAACACGATGCATTTGCGTCTTGGAACGCTTGGGGACGCATCCCAGTTCCCTTGTAATGAAGACCCGGATCTTTGATGCCATTAATTTTGGCCTACACTCAGGCCCGCCATTAACCCTTCCTCAGACCCTCTCTCACTCAAGCGCTCGCCGCCCACCCGTTCTGCCCTTCTCCCTCTCTCGCTTCGCTCATTGCCGGCTGCGGGCTGCGGGCTGCTGTCTCTCGCTCTCACTCGCTCTAGCCTTCGTGCCTTCGTCGGACGACTCGGACCGTTGCTGAGGTCGCTGACTCACTCGCCCTCCTTGGTCGCTCGCCTCGCTCAATCGCTCTTCCTTGTTGCCTCTCTCTAGCTTCGTCGCTCGCCTGCGTCGCCTCGCCCTCAATCGTCGTTCACCCTCGCCGGCAGTCGGCTCTCCCCTCGGTCTCTCGCTTGCTGCCTCTCTGGCTCTCTCGCTCTGTTGCATCAGCTGGTGGAGACTCCCAGTTGCATCAACTGGTGGAGACAATAAAGCTTGGCCTCTCCAGTGAGTTGTGATTTCATTTTGTTGGCTAAAGCTTTTTATTGGAAGTCCACGTCTCATTCTATTTTTTAAAATTTTATAATTTTATAATTATTATATTAATAATTATTTATTTTATATTTTTATTATTATTAATATATTTAAAAAACTAAGAAACGAACCAAAGAAGCCTACCCCCCACGTATCGCGTTCCGGGAAAAGTGATGTACCACGTTCCTGTACCGCGTTCCACATACTGGACGTTCCACGAACCAGGTAACTATGATCCGGTGAGTAGTAGGTGATCGACCTCTCGCACATAACGTTCATGCGACCTGTTAGAAGTTCCTACGATATGAGGCCCACCATGAATAGTAAAAATAGTTCTTACCGCAAGTGTCTGATCCTGCTCAAGGGCTTGACAAGGCTCCAGTTGAGCTAGTTGTTGGGGTTGCTGATTCCCTGGTCGCACCACATAATCACGTAATCACCTTTTCCTGATCAATTCCTTGATCGCGCCCTTTAATGCCTAACACTCGAAGGTGTTGTGTCCTATCTCGTTGTGGTAGGTATAGAACTTGTCTTTATTCCTAAATCCGTTAGGAGTCCTTATGGGATTAGGCCTCCCAAAATCCTCCTTGCTCTTCTCACCAGCGTAAATCCTATCTTAAGTGTCAGACAGGATGTTGTAGTTCTCATAACGACCTAGGTGTGGAGGTCGCTCGCCCCCTTGCTCGTTCCTTGCTTTCTTAACAACCTGATCATTGGGATTTTGCCCCTAGTCCCCTTTGTCATTATCGCTATTGCCCCTCTTCTTGCTTTGAGCTCCATCCGTTTGGTTACCTGGTTTCTTCGACCCAAAAGTTTACTCCCATCTTATCTCCTTTGCAGCTCGCTCATAGAACTCACCCAAGTCCCTTACAGGGGACTTATAGAACTCATTCCATGACTATGCACCAAAGCTAGTTACTATCAACGTTCGGAATTGGTTGACCATGATTTGTTTTGCCCGCACTAAGAAAGTAAATACGAAAGAGAGGAAGAAGAAACACGCAAAGGAATTTTTACTTGGTTTGGGCAAAATGATGCCTAGTCCACGACTATTCTCTGATAATTCTACAGAGTAATAGTATATTATTGCTCATGTCCATACAATGGCTCTTGACCCCTATTTTTAGCGTAAGGTGTTCACAATTTGAATGAGTTCTAAATGTAGAAGAATTTTGCTCCATGGATGACGTTTCCTTATCGTCTTCAATTTATTAGGAACGATCGCCGTGATTTTTGGGATTCGGTTTGCCTCAAATAAGGCAGGTGAATATCGCTTCCGATTATTCCGCAATTTTTTTGTTAGGCGAGGTGCTTGGTCGGTCAGCAAGCTGTATGGTCAACCAGCGAGCTGGATGCTTCGCTAGTAGCTTGTTTGGTCTACGCTCATGTTTTAACGATATGCAACCTCATTCTAAAAGCTTTAGCCTTGGGCCCGTTAGCCTTTGGGAGATTGGGCCGGCCTGCTGGGTCGACACCAGCCCACTTAACTCTTTTCGAGAAATACCCATAACACACCAAAGCTAGTTACCATCTAATAAAACTTTCCTTCTAACCTCAAATGGATTTTACAATTGCAAAAATGTTCATTTAATCTTCTTTTAATTATGTGAGTAACATACTTAATAATCATAATAATCATCTCTTCTCCACTTTAGTGGTTGATGGTCCTTCGATTAGCAGTTGCTTGTTGATAGTTATTGATGGATTATAGTGGTTAATTATTGGTTGTTAGTATTCAAGGACGTAGATTGGACAGTGATAGGGTTGATAATATAGACATAAGGTTTTTTGTGGTTGTTCATGGTTGGTAGGTGATGGATGTTGATGAATGATCATCCCGAGGAAACATAGCATGCAACAGAAGCGATTTTTTTAAAAAAAACTTTCCTCGTATTGATTAAAATCTAGGAGACTTACTTTTTCGGCGGATTACCGGACGGAATGGAGCGATGGGAGCAGGATGAGCGGGAGCTTCTTCGCGTGGTGGAGACGACGGCTGTCCTGCAATCTTTCGGCTCCTTCGCATCAGAACTTGAAGGCTCTCTTTCGATCTTTCGAAGTATGACTCGAACTCGTGGCCTCTCTTTCGGTGAAGAAGAGTAAAAGAACCTTGGATGAAAAATAACCAAAGAGAGAATATATAGGGAGAACCCTAGGGTTAAAACCCTAGTGAGCCAAACCCTAATGGGCCAAGTCCATTTAATTGATTTTTTCTAATTGGGTTAGCCCAATTAATTAATTAAAAACTAATGAACTATTATTTTATTCTAGCCCAATTAATTATGGACCATTCCGAATAAAATAATTCTCTCTCAATGTAATTCATCCAACAAGCCAAATGTATTAAATAATACATGAGTTAAATCGAGCTACCCCGGGGACCAAAAGACAAATTATTCACGGCTATTAAAATGACCAAAATATCCCTGCTACCTAGTAGCTATATTCTGTCATTCTAAGTGTTCCAACTATCACCATATGGTAACACTGACCCCACGAATAATTTTTCATATGCCATGTCTTTGACCTACTAGTGTAATGACGAAAATACCCCTCTGTGTAACACCCATCATTTAGAAAGGAATAATATACTAACACCTCTCTAAATGATTTCTACCATCCTTAGATCACTAGTCCAATAATCCGTGACTACTCGAATGTACTTGCTTATCACTGAGAGCTACCCAGAAGCACACACTCTTAAGTCACGTTCCCAGGGCCCTGGATTATTTGATTATTCTTGGACAATCACAAGGGGGTGAATCACAGAAACTATCTTGTATTAGTCTGTCTTAGCTAATTAGAAACCTGTCGACGTTTGATTTCGGCCGACCGTGATTCGTTTTGGGCCGCGGTGAGTCAATCCAAAAAAATACCGAGAAGGAAGGAAGAAAACCCCCCCCCCAAAGTTCCAAGCGTGTACACCAGAATCTTTTACGTGGTTCGGCCAGAACGATGCCTAGTCCACGGCCGCCATCTGATTATTCTCCCAGAGTGGCGGTATCTGATTATTCTTTTCTGTCCCTCCTCCTTGCTCCTCATGGCCCCCTTTATTTCCATTTTTCTTGAGGGACTTTTACAATCTAGATAATATATAAAAATACAGTGTTTGTATAATGGGGGACAAATAGTTCTTACCGCCTTCGCAAGACCGGGAGTGGGATCCTCATTACGAGGGGCATGGGCTGTTACAGATAAAGTGATCGGACCCTACCTCTGACTTCTCAGCAGCTTTGCCGCTCATGCGAGCTGGAGGTTTTAGGCGAGCGACCTGGATGGTCCAGCGATCTGGAGGATATTTCAGGAGCTCGTTAGTCGATTGCTCCGAGCTCGTTGGGGGATTACCGGGAGCTCGCCATACGCTCGCTTTACGAGTTCCGGATCTTTGATGGAGGCTGGACCTTCCTTGACGAGGTCGTCCGGGCCTTCTTGGCCTTGGGTGATTGGGCCGGTCTATCGGACCGAGTCTGGCCCATGCGGGGTGATGCGGGAAATACATATAACAAAACCGTACTCCCAACTCAAAAGGATATTGATCTTTGATAGACCTCACCTACAATGAATCTAAGAATATAGCTCTAGGTTCACTAGACCACCAACTAATACTCAAGTATTAGAGTACTCGTCCACGTAGTAGCAGTGATAGACTAGCTCCATGATAATTAGTACTTTGTCATTAGCTTCTATCACAGGTCCACTCTACGCATTCCGAATGCGCTTGTACAATTAGAGTAAATGGACTGTTTACTGGCTAAGGCAAGCCATCCTCCATTAGGATCTATTGCACAATGATCTTATCATGATAGAATGCTCAGTTCTATCAAAAGATCAAGAGTAATGTTTTCTTGCTTATTAAGTACCCATGATTCATGCCTAACTGTGAAGAACGACCCATCACATGAATCACTTACTTAATAGCATGGACACTTTTCCAACAATTAAATGCAAACAATATATGTGCCACAAACTGAAGAAAAGAAACATCATTACCATAAATTAAACAAAACGTGTCTTTAGGGCATACATTTCCAACAGTTGATTGGTGTGGTTGTGATTGGAGGTTTATGACAATTGGCTTGGATTCTAAATAGAGATGAAGCAAAGACTTGCTTTAGGTAAGATATTTGACCTTCTCATCAAATAATTGTCTGATCACAGAAGGCTAGAAGTGTAACAACAACAATATATCAAGGCTTAATCTCACTATGTGGGGATAGAAGCCTAGAAATGTAATTTACACTTTTTCTTAATATATGAATTATGGATGTATACCTTAGAATCCAAAGGTTTCAAGTTGATCCAAAATAGAATATATGAAATGCAAGTTTAGTAAAAATAAGAGTGTGGATATTGTAATAAAACTTGAAGATCAAGTTATTCTTGGAAAAAAGAGCAGCAAGCACTTCATGACATGCATCATCACCGTACCAAACCATCATTGCCAAATTAATTGTGAAAACCCATTTTATCAATATTGGAAAAGGATCTATATGCCCCAAATTTAGCCGTCATTATCATTTCCCAACAAAAATCTTTTAACAAAATCTCAGCAAAAATTGCAAGAAAAAAAAATCTCAGCACAAACAAAAGGCAGTCAACAAAGTTAGTTGTTTGACAAACTACCAGAACCGTATAATTTTGGTGCTTGATCCATACATTTTCAAAAACAAGAGTGTTATAATAAGCCTTACAGAAGATAAGGCAATGGACAGAAATGAATGAAAATCTAAAATTCATGTAACTGACCTCACATAGTGGGATAAAGACTTTGACATATTGTAATCGTATCCATCTAGTGGAAGACTCCCTTGTGACTTTGTGTGGTAGCGGTGTGAGACAACTATACCCAATTGAGATTGGGGGCAGGGGTGCCACATTAATCAAAACATTCTCATCTTTGTTACATTCATTTTTTGCACTTCTTGGTACATTACTACCCAACATTCTGTGACATACTACAAAACTAGTCTTATAGTTGTCTTATAAAATTTTTCTTTTAGCTTTAATGGAATCTTACTATCACATAAAATTTCAAATGCATTTTTCCATTGTACCCACCCTACCTTAGTTCTATGGGTAACATCATCATTAATCTCTCTTTCCCTTTGGGTGATTGATCCAAGATCTAAACTGTTATGTTTTCAGGATGCTTTGATTTTCAAATTTCATCATAACAACATCCACACATATTTTTACTAAACTTACATTCCATATATTTGATTTTCAATTTACTCAACTTAAAACCTCTAGACTATAAAGTGTTATTCCATAACTTGATTCTAATATTTATGCCTTCTTTTGTCTCATCCACCAAGACAATATCATATGCAAATAGCACACACCAAGTCATCACTACCTAGATATGTTTAGTGATTTCATCCATTATCAAGGCAAATGGATAAGGAATTTGTAATCGGAAAAGCCTCAACAACTCCTCCACATGTTTCTACTCCACAAGAAGTCTTTAATAACATATGTATAAGCGATTCGAACTCCTTTCCCATGCCTATTTATTATCTTTATTTTTCTTCATTGAAATCTACATCCTATATTTCGAGGCATGCAATTTGTTCTCAATCTTGATAATTTTGCCACATTTTTATTTATATATTCACATTAGATTAGCTCAACAGAAACAACTCAACCAGATATAAAAAGAATAATCTTAACTTACAAAATCTAACAAAAATGAGGGATATTGAGCTCATCTTCTTCAGATAAGCAATCTGCTGCCTGTTCAGTGAGTATTTGTCTAGTAGACAGCACCACATCGGCCAGGAATGATAGTGTTGGGAGCCCTGCCTGTCCAGCAGTAGCAGATTCTTGTCCATCATTCCCTCGTGTGCCAGCAGCTTGGGAATTACTGTTCTCACCTCCAACTGCCATCACCAAAACTCAAAAGTCAGTAACATTTTTGGGAAAGAGCATACCAAATACAACACCCCCCCCTCCCCCAAATGAGATAAAATTCCAACACCATGTTCTTATGGAAAAGTTCCATGAGACAGAGGTGAGTGAAGATAAATAGAAAGAATAATTGAATAAAAATTGCTCTGATATTTCAGAGGTAAGTGAAGATAAATCCAGCATGAATCCTTGTAAAGCTTTCTGCAGAAGCATCCTATAAATAGAAAGAATAATTGAATAAAAATTGCTCTGATATTTCAGATGTTGCTGTGCTCAATTCTTCTCCGGTAATGTGTTGAGATGAAAAATCATAACCATTAACTGCACTTTATCCTATCCAAGTCAAGGTTGGTGGCATATTGAGATTAAAAATAACAATATAAAAAAATAAACCTGCCCCTCTCTACAAGCTTGACCTTTTAGATGAGATAGTAATTAATAATTCAACATCGTATCCAAGCAGTCAATGGTCTTAAGTTCAAACCTCATTACCAACTCAATATTTAAATAGATACACGTGTTTAGACAAATTATTCTGCAAAGTCTAGCACACGAGCAAGAGCGTGTTGAGATTAAAAATATAATATAAAAAATAAAGTTACCTCTCTCTCTCTCTCCAAGTTTCATCTTTTAAATTAGATGATGGTTAACAATTCAACATAAGGAAATAAATTTCTCTAACAATCCACAATTTGCAATTGGATACATAAGAAGCCATCTTATAATCATTTCATTTACCTTGGATGTGGCTAATCAATGGACCTCCAATCAAACAGAGTTCATTGATATAGATCAGATACATAACCATGGAGAAAAATATCTACCTTAATTATTGCATTTTATCAACTCTATTAACATAGTCTACAACAATAACTCATCAATACTTTATCCTACTATGTGGGGGCAACCACATAAATTCTAGTTCACTACTAGTCATTTCTAGCTACGACCTTGTGTTCTGCAAGGCTCTTATTAAATATATCATACTTAAGTGTCTCCCACCAATTTTTTCTTAGTCTTCCTCGCTAGATACTTGTTCCATTCCGTTCACTCTCCTCACAAGAGCCTCTATTGATTTTCTTCTCACATAACCAAACCATTTTAATCATGACTGAGTCTCATGCATATTATTAGAAGAAAAAGGACCCTTCACATTAAACTAAACCTAGCTGGGAATTGAGTATAAGAACAAATTGCTCAAAATGTACTAAATTTAACACAACCACCATCTCTGCATATGAGGCCTTTCAAGGAAAGTAATTGAAACTTACCCTGACAGCATCAGCCCCTTCATTGCCGTTGCCAATATTTGTGATTCCATTGAAATCAAGAATGGCTGAGATAAACTATTGGATATTTTTGTGTGACAGAGAAAGAGAGGGAAAACCAGAAACGCTATATTATATGTTAGTTAGCACCAATTCAGAACAAAATGTGAGATTGCATAACGTCACATTTACATACCCGATGAGACCTGAAGGAATTTCGCCACCTCGTTCAGATAGATTAAAGGCTCCAATAACTACTCTAGCACCTGCACTATTGCCTTGCTGGCGAAGACTTGAAGCTGGACATTGTTACAGAACAGAATGATAATATTGTCTGTCAAAAATAGATTTTACATACTTGGAATAATTTTATCTATATAATTTCAATGTGTGAGGAATATGAATCCAAACATTCAACTAAAAATAGCATTTACCTAAAAGCTCATCAAGGCAGGAAAGCAAGACAAAATATGAGAATTACAACAGTTAGATAGAAACATATTGGTATTCTTCTTTGCTTTACTTTCAGTTTGTAAGCATCACCAAATAATTCAACCGAATCTCCTAGTATGAAGTCAACAGATAGAAAATGCATCGGAATATATCTACCAAAGAGTATATTTGACATCACTACCCTGCACACAAAGTACTAAAGCATTTTGATAATTAGCAACGAGACAAATTCGGCATATAACAACGAGACAAATGGAAGACAAGAAACAGAGATACTGCGAGAGAATGTATAGATATATAAATAGAAGATAGAGAGAGCAGAGGGTTTTAAGGCAGGAGGCAGAAATGGCGGATTGTCAAGAGTCGAGACCCGAGAGACAGTGTTTGAGAGAGAGCGAAGTGAATGATGATGAGAGGGAAATATGCTGTAGTGTATCGAGGTGAGGAGACGTAGACGAAGAGTTGGACTCGTGTAGTGGATTGAGTAAATAGGAGCCGTCGGATCAGCGAACGGCTGATGTCTGGATCAGGAAGGGTTTGTACACCGGGTCATATGGTATTTATATATCATTTATGTATATTTTAAGTTATAAGATATTTAAATAACATATACATATTTTGTCTTATTGTGTCTCATTGTGCCTCAGCGTATTAAGTGAGAATATTTTAGACATTGATACATTATTGTGTAACTCAAGATATACACAATGATGTGCAAATAGTATTTTTATCATAACTAATCAAGTGTGCTTACAGCTTATTCTGAAAAAGTCAAGTAGGAGTGATGTTCTTTTATTGATAATTTCATTTCAATCTCTAGAATTTACTTATTAACCCCTTTCTCTATGGCATGCATCTATTTTAAAAGTAAACATGGATAAGATGTTTGAATATGGATACAAAGATTTTCCTAACTCTAGTCTAGAGAAGATGCATCAAATTAAATGATAGAACAGACTCAACTTGAATACACTCAATAAATAATTAGCTGCATCAAGTTTTAATTATCTCTTTTTTTTTGATTTATTTTCGTGAAAAATTCTTTCATTTAAATTTCTCAAACATATTTACTCCAAAAAAAAATTAAAAAATATTTTTAAAATTCTATTTGTAATATATTTTGATAAAATAATATAAAGTTATTAATGTTTATCAGTACTTGTCTTATAATATAATATAACTATGTTAAAATTCATAAATGATATCAACAATATAATGAATTGTAAAATATTCGATCACAAGATATAATTAATTAGAGGATATATATGTTATCTTAATATAATTATTATATTATAAAATAATATATTATTTTATTTTATTTTTAATAATATAATTATTAGGCATTACCAGATATATATTGTATTATTAGATAATTAGCTGGTTAGTATAATTACTGGTATACTAATTTTCACCATAATATAAATAAAGCATAAAATCGTACATTATTATTAATGTATTTATTTATTATATTAAAAAGTTAATTAACATACTATAGGAATTGTTACTAGTATAGAATAATTATACTATTATCTGATTAACATGAAAATAAACTAAAATAATATAAGTATTAATATTTATTAATATATTGTACTACAATATAGTTAATTATATCAGTAGTATAACGTATTATTAAAATACTAATTTTTAGAACAAGTATACGAAAATCAAGCGAGGCTTGTTTTGTTTTACATTTGTAGCAGAAAATGAATATTAAACATAAACATTTAATGGACATTCAAAATAAACAAATAAACAAATAAATTAAAACCACCCTCAAATAAAGTTGCCAAGTTTCATATTTATTATTATTTTTTTTTAAATAAACCCACACACTCGCGCGCGCGCGCACAAAAAAAAAAACAAATATACACCATGGGGGTACAATTCCAATCGTTTCTAATCAAAGGAAACAAACAGATTAACTATATATATAAAGCCTGATGATCAGTTGGCATTATTGTGATCAGCGGAATCGGTCAAGGCGCCCATCCAAGCCGGTGGCAGCATCCCGGTTTGCTCATGAACCGTTTTGAACAACGGCGGCAACATCCTGTATACTCCAGCAACCTCATTCATGGCACCAGTACTCCCGCCTCTGGCCGCCTCCTCGCCGCCGGTTGTCCAGATGCTGATCTTCGGTTGCAGGCCTTGGACGGCTTGGGAGTTGATCTTGGCTATCTCTTGGAACATGCCATTGTTGATCATCAGGTAGTCTCTCAAGGCATTGTAGTTTCCTCCAAGGGCGTCTAGAAGAGTTTGGATGTAAAGGCCTTGGGCTTGTGCCAGTGCCACGAGCCCATCGGCTTCCTTTTTCTTGGCGTATAATTCTCCGTCGGCGGCTTGCTGGCAAGCGTAGAAAGCGGCCTCGGCGATGGCCTTTTGGGCCGCGGCTTCTCGTTCTTTTTCGTAGAGGATTGCTTCTGCAGCTTTCTGCTTCCTGTAGAGGCCCCAGTTTGCCTCTTGTACCTTTGTATTTTTTTTTTAATCATAATAGTTAGTTTGAATTCCAATAAGTAATTTACATAGATTTTTATATATTGAAAATATATTAAATTGATTTATAATTTAAAATTTATACTATTATCACATCGTATTAATTAATAGACATCTTCGGATAGAGCTAAGTATATGGAAATGGAACCCAGCTAGCTAGCTAAGACCATTATTGGCCTCTCAAATTTTTTTGCTTATTTATGTTCTACTTATAGGGATTTTTTTTTTTTTTTTTTTGCATATTTATGTTCTAAATATAATTTGTGGGTAATCATTGTGTTCAGTTTAATTATTTATTTTTTATTAAAAATAAAAATAAAAAAATAGTGAGAGATGTATTCGTTAGCGTTACCTTGGTTTCATACTCAACGCTAGCTTTACTGAGGAATTCGGCCTTGAGCTTCTCCGTCTGAGTCAACGCGTTCATCCTCTCCACCTCACCCTGCAGTTCCGCCTCTCGTAGAGCCACCACCTTGGCGGCCTCCACCTCCGCCACCTGAGCTTCTTTCACCCACCCAGCCTTCTTCTTTGCCAGGTCTGCGTTCGCCTCCGCCACCTCCGCCTCTCTCTGGTTCTCGAACACCTTCACCTCAGTCTTAACCCTAATCTCCTCCTTCTTTCCCTCCCCCTGCCGCTCCGTCGATATGATCTTCGTCTCCGCATCGATCCTCGCTGCGTTCTGTTGCGTCCTTCCCTCCCGGAGCTTCGCTCCAATCTCTCCCTTCATCTTCTCCTCCGCAACGTCCACCTTCGCTTGGTTCGCCGCCTCCATCTGAGTCTTCTGCCCTAAGTAAGAAAAGTATTCGTGTCCGGGGACATCGACGAGTTGCTTGACGTTCGCATTGTAGATCAGAAGCCCGAACTGGTTGAGCTCCAGCTGCACTTTCTCAAACACTTCCTCTTTGAACTCCTTCGTTCCTTTGAAAATCTCTTCCTAATAAATTAAATTCACAAAAATATCACGCCGCCTGATTAATCAGGGTAAAAATTTATGAACATCTAAAGGAAAAATCTTAAAAAAAATTGCCGGATCTAGATATCAATCATCTTGATAATTAATTTTGACAGCACAATTTCTGTGAAGGCATATAAGATCGTAATTAAAGACTGATTCATCACGTTCAAAATTTATCGAACAGAGAGATTGATATACGTACGTACCATGGTCATGGAGGCGGCGAGAACGCGAGTTTCGCCTTCGATGACTCCCTGGACGAGTTCTTTGACATGGCGGGACAGCCTGTCGTGGGGAGAGATGAGCTTCGCGTACTTGAGGAGGCTGTCTCGGTCGTCGATGCGAGGGCCGATGGTGAAGACGGCGGGGAGGACGAAAGGGAGCTTCTCGGCGCTCATGGCCTGGACTTCGAAGGTGTAGTTCACCGGGGAGAGGTCCAAGACGTTGCAGGACTGGCCAGGAAGCACCCATGCTTTCTTGGCGATCTTGATGTCGGTGATGCCGAAACCGGTGATCACTAAGTACTCCGATGCACTCGCAACTCTATACATGGCGGCTTCTTGATTGGCTGGCTCGATGAGATGATCAGACAGAGATCAGGGATCGATGGAGGATAGATCAATCTGCAGGAACATATATATATATAGCATTTATAGGCCGCTATATAAGTTCAAATTAAAAATGATACTTCTGCGAAATGAGACACGAGATACGTACCCAAGAAGATACCTTCGAGCAGGAACATTCAATTCAACATACATATATATAGCATTTATATTTATATTATTATAAGGCCGCTAAGTTCAAATTAAAAATGATACTTCTGCGAAATCAGATATTATAATCATTTTAGAAATATTTCTGTGTACGTATTTATATTAATAATATAAATATATACAACATATTATGATCAATAATCCAAATTCTAAGAAATCATGAATGAAAGTATCTGGTAAACTGCATGTAAAGAAGAATAATTGTTTATATACGTTAGTTTTACAACTTTAGAATAGAAAGATAGAGCACACTTTCTGTTTTTTAGAACTGAATACAGCCCCACTAATTCTATGATTTAAGGACCGACCATACCATAGTTACCTGGTTTGTGAAACATTTGGTATACAGAACGCGGTACGGGAATGTGATACGTTATTTTTCCCGGAATGCAGTACGTGGGGGTAGGTTTCTTCGGTTCGCCAGTTTGTCACTTAGTTTTTTAAATATATTAATAATAATAAAAATATTAATTAAATAAATATTAATATAATAATTTTAAAATTTTAAAAAATAGAATGAAATATGGAATCTCAGCTTTAGCCAAAAAATGAAATCACAACTCTAGAAAGAGGCTAAGCTTTATTGTCTCCACCAACTGATGCAACTGGGAGTCTCTAGTTGATGCGACGGACCGAGAGAGCCAGAGAGGCAGCAAGCGAGAGAGTGAGGGGAGAGCCGACGGCCGGTGAGGGCGAGTGACGATCGAGGGCGAGGCGGCGCAAGTGAGCGACGGAGCTAGAGAGAGGCAACAAGGAAGAGCGATTGAGCGAGGCAAGCGACCGAGGAGGGCGAGCGAGTCAGCGACCTTAGTGACGGTTTGAGTCATCCGACGAAGGCATGGAGGCCGGAGTGAGTAAGAGTGAGAGATAGCAGCCCGCAACCGACAACGAGCGAAGCGAGAAAGGGAGAAAGGCAGAAAAGGTGGACGGCGAGCACTTGAGCGAGAGAGGGTCTGAGGAAGGGTTAATGGCGAGACTGAGTGTAGGCCAAAATTAATGGCATCAAAGATCCGGGTCTTCATTACAGGGGAATTGGGACACGTCCCCAAGCTTTCCAAGACGCAAACGCACCGCGTTCCACTGCACGTGTACTGGAACATGGTTCCCGAGGGGAGGGGCGTATTAGATAACTATGGACCATACCTATTACAACTTTTCTTTTAACAACTCTTACAAAAAAAAAAAAAAAACTATTCATAAAACAAGGACATCCATTTCTTTTTACTATAAAACCCTCCACAGCCAAATTAAATATGATTACAAAATATTCGAATATCTAAAAAAGCCTGATTTCAACAATATATATATATATATGCAGGACTCGATCCTGTATGTAAAACTCATTTAAATTAAGTCTACATATATAATTGAGCACAAAAAAAATTAATCCTCCTAAAGAGTCTGTTTATGTCAAGATACCATAAAATTTTTATTTTTTCAATTAATATTACTTTCTAGATATATATATTAACCAGTGCGAATTATGCATGTGTACAAATTAATATTTTAAGTAATGTCATATGTAAGAAATGATTGTGTCTTATTCTCTTTATAATTTATTTTTGCTGTGACGATTGTCATCTTTTAGTTTGTTTGATAGATAAAGTTAGTCAAGATAATTATAAAAATATCACTGTCATCTTATTATTAATATTATTAGGGTATTAATGTTAATTGTGTTCTTAAAATAATAGTTAATTAAACAATAATAAATGTTTCTTAATTATTTTTAAATAAAGTATATTTATTACACCATTCAAATTCTATTAGTTGATTAAATAATTCAGAATATGATTCATTCATTTATTATTAATCAATAAAATTATTTAAATATTAAGAATAAAATACAATAAATACACTTAAAAGGAAAATAAGATTGGGAGTACTCTTAAATAGCATTAGAATAGTGGTTTGTACGTAGCATGCACATATAGAAAAATAATTAAGTAAAAAAAATTATTAATTGATATTTGATGGTAATTATTTAAATTTTTATATTTTAAATAAAATGAGTTTTAGTATAGTGGGTAACAACAGTTTAAAATTTAGATATATAAAAATTATCTTAAAAAACACTTTACTAACAAAAATTTTGTAATGCGTACAAAAATTATCTTAATATTTATTTATGTGATAGTATGGATGGATGTCATTGTCAATGAATTGCAAGAGGCTTTCCTAAGGCTGAAAAATTCATACACGGAGAATAAAAGTATTCTCTCTCTATACGTACACAAAAGTGATGAACTCCAGGGATCGAAGCAACCCCTAGGAACATTAACATACAAACAGTGGGGTGAAAAGTCAGTAGGTTGGCTGTACTTGGGCATCTCCCTCCATCTCTGCACGCCTGTCCGAGTGTGACTTGGCTTTCGGAAACAAAAAAGAAGCTGCTTCAGTTGGACAACCCTGAATAATCAGACCCTCTCCCAGTTGGTTCTATCATCTATGGCTATGTGTGGTTGCAATCCACGCCGGAGCGGAGCCAATGATAAATCAGCGCATATTCTATACAGCGAGAATAAAAATATTCTCTATACGTTCACACACACGCGGATATATTGCTCAGAATGACGTAGTCAAATTGGTTTTTTTTTTTTTTTAAAGGGGAGGGGAGGGGGAAAGGGTGTTATAATAGTCAATTTAATTATATTTTCTATATATAAATTTGAACAAAAGTGATGGACTCTTAAGAAAACTACAATAACAACATAAATGTTATCCTATAGTCAAATGTTCGAGACATGCAGCGCCCATGCACTCTTTAATATTGTCTATCTTACGTAAATATTATATTGTTTGACATAAATAATATAATATTTTTAATAATAATAAAGATAAAAAATATTAATTTATAGAACGATAATATTATGTTCGCGCAACCTAGATAAAATAAGAGAAAAGACATAAATCTCCTTTTTCAAAATAGAAGAACAAACATATTGTCATTTTTTAAATATGGATTAAGTAATAATTGGGATATGATAAATTAGGATTAATATCAGTAGATCGTGAGTTCAATTTCTTATTTTATTTAATAAAATAAAATTTTTATCTATAATTTACTTTCTCTATTAAAATTAAAAACACATAACGTAAAGAGAGATTCATAGAAAGAGAGCAATCAATCTTCGAACACATAACATAAAAAGGGGTTCACATAAAAGGCAATCAATTCTTGAATGCTTATTCCAAATGTGTATAAACTATAATTATATCTAAATTTATTTAAAAGACAAATTAAGAGAGAAAGCCACTCCCTTCCAGGACTAGTCGGATGAAGATCAAAACTTGGGTCATTAAAAAAAAAAAAATAGAATTGCATTTTTACTTAAATTTGTTAGTTTTGCTTTTGGCTAGATCAAGATAGATATCATTAGATGACAATGTTTAGCAGTTATGGGGTGAAGGTTTGTTTCATCTATTTTGGACAAATAAGACTTAACCAGGGACAACACAAACATTAATTAACCCATTCCACAAATACTCCAATTTTGTTAGTGTGACCCAGAACAGGCTATAACACGAACATCAAGTACAGATTGTAAAGCCGATCAACACCACTATGCCAACGGGACGGGTTCGCATCACATGAAAGCTGGCAACATTAAAATTATTTGATGGAAAGTATAAATTGCCACGTCGATAAATTTTCAAATTTGAATAGCAAATATAAAATGTCTAGCTGAGCTCAATCCAACGTTATCGTCCTTTGTTGCACAATATTAATCCTAAGAAAAATCCTGCCTCTGAACTCAATCACATTGCAGTAAATGCCTTCTTTCCACCACCGGGAGAACCAGCTGGAACCACTTTTAGTACATTACACCTTACAGTCTTTGACAATGGCCTGCACAATGGAATATAGACAGTCATATAAAACCGAGTATACTCCAAAATGCATCAAGAACTGTAGAGGTTTTAAGACAAACCTGCACCGGCCAATAATAACATGGTCTCCCTCTTTTACTCGGAAGCAAGGGGATTTATGAGCTGGAATATTTGAATGCCTCTTCTCGTATCTGAAATTATAACAAATGTAAAAAGTTTGACCTTAAAATATATTTTTTTCCAAAAACAAAAACACAATTAGATGAAACATTATTCTTGCCTCTGGTATTTCTTGACATAATGAAGGTAATTGCGTCGAACAATGGTTGTTCTCATCATCTTGGCACTATGGCAGGTTCCAGCCAGTATACGGCCTCTTATAGAAACATCACCAGTAAATGGACATTTCTTGTTAATATAGGTTCCTGTAAACAGAGAAGTAAAATTCTAATTACCGAAATTGATCTTAATCCAGAAGGCTCCAGTCATTTTAAGCAAAGTCAAGCTCACTTGCAATTCAAAACCTCCCTCATCTTACAATATTAGAAATAGACAACCAGAATTTGAACAACATAGCAATACAAATATCTAACTAAAAATAAAAAACAATAAAAAGGCAGAAATTATTCATTTGTAAGAGAAAATGTTTATACATGCACAACCACTCAATATAAAACCTGTGCAATGTTCACGGTAGATGCTTGCCTCCCAAAAAAAAAACCCTATTGAGACTGATTACTATTTATTGGTTTTGCATGCATTACATATAAATAAATATTCAGCTAATTCCGGGATATAAAACCTAGACTTGTTAACTCCATCTATGGATTTCTATTATCACCAGACCCAAACCCCTTAGATAGCTGATAGCTAGCATAAAACTCATCAAATCAAACAATATGAATTCTAGACAAATAAAAAATTGCTGGGGCATAACTATTCATAACAACCCATTGCAATGCTAATTTGTAGTGAAAAATGAGCTTTGGCTAATTCATCAATGTCCAAATGTAGAGCTAAATCTACAAGGACTCTCACATCTCTTCATGGGCAGATTCAAGTAAAGTAAAAAACTCTTCAAGATCGGAGATTAAGATTGGATCATAAAATATCAAAACCAGCGTTATTAAAAGTGCACTTAGGCACAAGGCACACCCTAGGCGCCTGAAATGCCTTAGGCGAGCACAAACCATCAAGGCACGCCTCGACCCAAGGCACCTTGGGCTTAGGCATGCCTTTGGCTTTTTTAACTATTTTTTTTAATTTTACTGTTCATTACTTTATTTAACTTTATTGTTTAATGTTTAAATTTATTGCTTCAACTACAAATTTGACAATGAGTAAAATGGCTACTACTTTAAATGCTCTAATTGAATTTGAACTAGATGAAAATGAAAAGGGAGATGATGTGGAAGAAGATATTAGAGATGATACTTCTATGAAAATGTTTGATCTTGATGACGATGATGATTTTTAGATTATTTAAAATGCATAATTAGTTAATCTTGATTAAGATTTAAGACCTATAAATTATTTTAAAATTTAATTTAAGTTGACTTAAGAACTTTTAGATTGCATCTTTTGACATTTTTTATTATTCTTTTTATTAGAATATATTAATTTTTTTACTTTCCTTGATAACATACTTGTGAATATGTTATTAAGAGTTAGAACCTATTTTATACCTCATTCTTCAACTAGAATATATATTTTTTTCTTTTTCTTTTTTTTAGTTAGCATTTGCCTAATTCCATTAGGCACCCGTCTTGCACTTTAGGCTCCAATACCTTTTTGTACCTTAGTGCGCCTTGAGTCTTTAATAACACTAATTAAAACTTTAACAAGAAACTTTATGAAAGTGACATGTTATAATCAAGAGAAATTAATATTATTCACTTCCAAGAGGTTTGAGATCGTTGGATTTGGTACTCATGAAATGATCAGACAATTAATGGAATGGTGATTAATATGAATGAAACTTGAAAGGATGGCGTAGTGGATATGAAGACAACAGAAGAAAAGATTATTGCAGCTAAAGTTACTTTTGGAGAAGAGACTAATATTGTACATATGCATATTGGATTAGGATAGGATATAAGGCCAATTTTGGAAAGATTTAAAGGTACAGGAAATACCTAGAAATGTATATGACTATGAGGGATATGGATTTGGAGAAAGAAATAACGAGGGAATATGGGAAGATTGTGATTTTTAAGAAAGAAATAACAAAGTGTTATAATCCATTGCAGGGTATGGAACCCATATTGGAAGTTCAAACTCCTGGTGTGAGGTTTATAACCTCTTTGACACCCTCCTCTTAACAGCTAACTTTTGAGAGTGAGTTCTATCTGAGGGTTATAATAGTGGTGTCAAAGCCAACCACATGACACCCAGTGCAAGTGAGGGGCAACGGAAATGATGCCAGCATTGCAGTGTTCACTCAGGACTAGCAATGGCTAGTGCACAACCTGCCGTCATGGGCGTCGGGTTGTGGAGCGTGGTGGTATGTTATGGTCCATTACAGTTTGTCCCACATTGGAAGTTCAAGCTCTTGGTGTGGGGTTTATAACCTCCTGGACACCCTCCCCTTAACAGCTAGCTTTTGAGAGTGAGTTCTACCCAAGGGTTATAATAGTGGTATCAATCAAAGCTGACCACATGGCTCCTAGTGCAAGCAAGGGGCGATGGAGGTGACGACAGCATTGTAGTGTTCGCCCGGGACTAGCAATGGCTAGTGCATAGCTTGCCGTCGTGGGCGTCGGGCTGTAGAGCGTGGTGGTATGTTATGGTCAACTGCAGGTATGGGACTTATCCCACATTGAAAGTTCAAGCTTCTGGTGTGAGGTTTATAACCTCTTGGACACCCTCCCCTTAACAGCTAGGTTTTGAGGGTAAGATCTACCCAAAAGTTGTAACACAAGGGAAAACCTATTCTGGATTCTGCCATGATATTTGAGCTGATCATAGCCAACAATAGATTTTAAAAAATGAACAGTTCATATGAGATAAGAGAACTGCTTGCCTAATTATAATAATGAGAGAGATGTTAACATTGTGGAAATTATAAATCAGGTCAATGAGTCACACTATTGGGGCTGCAAATAAACAGCACCACAATGTGTTTATAGGCTTATTCTAAAATAATGTGTTTTATGACATTTTTTTGTCATACCATTTATATTATTCAAAATTTAAAAATATTTTAAAACATACTAATTTAAACAAACTTTAAATTTAGAGCTCATGAAAAGGCTCATTTTGAATTTGAAGCTCATTTAGTATAAATTAGTTGAGCCCCAGCCTAACAAAATTCTTAACACGTCGAATCCTAGCTTGAGTTTGACAAAATTCTTAATAAACAAATCTAAGCCTAGAAACACTCTCTTTTGTAGCCCTACACACTATGAAACTCTAAGAAAGAGAGATTGAGGAAAGATTAAGAAAAGAAACCAAGATGAATGAAAATCAATTTTGTTCCATGTATGACAAGTCAATAATAGAAGTTATATATTTGTTAAAGTGCCAAAAGAGAAGGTACAAAGATAAACAAAAAAAATTACATATGGCATAACCATATAAATTTTGCCCTTTAAATATTGTAATCTACCTCCCAATAGCCAAACATCTCATTATAGATAAAGGATAACTTCTACCCTCGCAAGACAGCTAATATAAATGGTAAGGCATGATTGAACGTGCTGACATCTCTAAACCGTGGGTATTACAATGTGAGAGCATGTTGCCTTTGATTCATTAAAAGCAACATATGATGGGCTTACTCCTCACTTCCTCAGAACTTATATTAGATACATGTCCTACAGGAAAATTCATTTAGACCAACTGTCAAAAATACTGATTAACAGTCGCCCTAGGACACAACTTTCTAATCTAAATATTTATGAGTACAATAATTTTCAGTACATAGTAAGCATAGAAAGACCAAGTTAATGATTTAGCAAACAATAAAGAGCTAGTAACCTTGAATTTTTAAAGATCTTTCACTTTATGCCACTCGTTATGCATCAGCCAGCTAGATGCCTAGAAACTTCTTGCTGGGAATGATACACATTATTCTCCTTTAAAAGAGTTCGAAAAATAAATCTAATCCAACGCTTCAAAATTCCAATTATATGCAGTTTCCCTTAATATCATAGAAAAATCGAGTTCCCACTGTCATTTATCCCACGCATTATTAATTAATCCAACAATGAAGAACGCACTAATTCTTTCAAAATCCATTTGATTATAAATTAATTAAAAATGGCAAACTCACGACTATACTGTACCTTCAGTTGCCTCTCTAGGAGTCTTGAAGCCTAATCCAATACTCTTCCAGTAGCGATTCCCTCCCTTTCCAGGTCGTTCCCCTTTTCCTGATTTCTTCGAGCAGCGACAAACACATTGTTAAAACCATAATTCGTCTGATCCCCTCATGAAACACAGACCGGCGAATAAACAAACTCGAAGATAGGCAGAGCGAATCGCCCGAATCTCACCAAAGAAACACCTTTGGCTGCTTAAGAACGCCTTCTCATTATTATTTTTAGCAGCTGAGAATTAAGCACATTTTGATGACAAGATGACATAAGCGCATGGGATTAAGGGAAAATGCTAGAAAGCCTGACGGGCTTACCGACGGGCTTATCGAAAGCGGGTAAAAAGATAATTTTACTCCATGCCCTGCTTTCTCTCTCCCCCTCCCATGAATTGCAACCGCCCTGCTTCTCTCCTCTCCCCTCCTATGGCCACTGCCCTAGTCTCGCCACCGCCCTCGCCTCGCTGCCATCGTCTCCTCGTCGAGCCCAATCGTTGCTACATCTTCAGCGAACCATCGACAAGGCGGCGATGGTAGTGAGGCGAGGCGCAGCGAGGCGACGGAGGCACAGTGGCAAGGCGAGGGCAACAGCGAGGCTAAGGTAGCGGCTATGGGAGGGGAGAGGAGAGAAGCAGGGGCGGGGGTAATTTTGACTTCTTGCCTCCTTTCTATAAATCTCTCTGTGAGCCTCTCTAGCTCTGAAGTGGAGCTCGGGATTAGGGTGCTCCAACTTTACGAATCAATTCAAACTCATGGGCGCACTTGGTTTGCTTCCTATATTTTTTAATTATGTTTTCTCAAAAAAAAAAAAAAAACTTTTGGTCCTATATTTAATTGTAGAGAATTTTTTTATTTTATATTATGAATTGAAAATGAACAAAAATATATATTTTTACTTTAAAAAAATAAATTACATTATCTTTTGAGACATAAAATATTAAGACTTGTTGAATTATAAAATTAAAGCTGAAAAATTAAAAATATATATTTTTTAAACTAAAATTGCCCAAAAATTCTTATGAAATTTATTGAAACGATATAATTTTTAATAAGCATAAAAAAAACTAAGTTTAAACTATAAACCTCTATAAAACTAAACAAAAACTACATTGAGTGTAGATGAAACTTATCCCAATAACAAAAATTGTGGACAAATTCACTCGAATATTCAAAGGATCAAAAAGGGAAATAGTTCCAATATTGAAAAGTTATGGATAAATTCACTGGAATGAACAAAAATTCCTATACCAAAATGGTACAATCTTGAAGCCTACAAAAGTACAACAGATTGTTGTTCTTAACCAGTCAGTTACAAGCTTCACATGTCAAACCCAAGCTCCAAAGTCTTGTGTTTGGGAAAATCTCACTCCCTCTGCAGTAATTAACAGGAAAAAATAGCTTATGTATAGAAAAAGAATTTCATACTGTATAGAAAAAGAAGCAGCAGCAGCAGCGTATTACCCTTTGACGTTTTGAGCTTGATGGACATTGTGGGTCGCGACGCTGCCTTGCTGAGGCCTCTCCATCTGCGTTTTCTTCAGCCTGGAGGAAATGTAGGCTGTTCACTTTAGGAAACTTTAAAATTGATCCTATTACTCGAAAAATAGCAAATATACTATCCATCTTTTAACAGTGGGGGGATGAACGGCTTGTAAAGCAAACTTACTTGTGTTGCTATATCCTCCGTCTCAACTTCTCCATCTGATGATGTACTAGCTGACCCCCCTGATGCAATCTCAGATATAGCGGGTATGATCTCACGCAGTAAATTGGAAAAGAACAGCCCTTGATCACTCACTCTTGGCGAAGCCTCTGAAGTTGCGGGAGTAACTTGACCCGATCCATCACGAACTGCAGTGGAAAGATAGGATAAGCCCTTCATTCTTCCCTTTCACCCCACTTTTGAATAAGAAAGGCAATAGGGAACCAAAAATGGTGTACACCTGTTTCACCTCCCTGTTCCTTCTTAGCATAACACAAGACATGTTTCCTCTCTACTTCTACATGACTTGTGTTATACTAAAACCCACTAATCTATGCATGCCCCAACAGGAAATAGGTAGAAATTTTCATAAGACACCCCCTTAAACTCATTGGATAACTTTCTGAAAGTACCCGTTGAGGGAAATCTGAATTTTATTTACTTCTTTTTTGAAGTAGACAAATATTTGAGATACAGAAAAGAGAACCTAGGTCAAGTTATTTGGTTTGGAATATCATTACAAAGAGTAGGAGAAAAAAAATAGCTCGTGTTGCTCTAATCAAATTAATAGATGCAGCAGATCATACTTTACTTCAGACATTTAACGCTACAAAGGATTAACATGAAATGCATGTTCAGAGTTATACTTAATTTTAACCAGATCATAGAAGCAGCCCCGCTGAACAGCGATAAGGAGCCAACCATCAACCAGCTGTTTTACCCCACCGAGTGTTCACCTCAAGGACTTTACAGCACTAACCATAACGGGTTGTTCAGTTTGGAAATAAGGCTTGTCTTTTGGGAAAAGAATCATAGAAAACAAAAAAACTGGAAAACATGCTCAAATGAGATAATTTTCTAAATAAAAACAGAAAACTCAGTTTTCCAGTATTTCAAAATTCACTTGGGAGTGGATGGAATGAAACAAATATTTGGCATAAGAGGTAAGCGGAAGACCAAGAAAGACTTAGTGTAAGTTTTATTTTATAGGAGCCTTAAAGAAGATAAAATTTATAGATAGAAATGAATGGAAACTTAGAATTCATGTAACCAGCCTCACATAATAGGATAAAAGCTTAACATGTTGTTGTTAGATAACAAATATCTTTAGAGGTTTTTTCCATTGTTTTCTTCACAAAATAGGAGAGTTTTCCCCTTGTTTTCTGCATAGAAAATATGAAATTCCAACTCAACCAAAATTAATATTAATTGAATAAACATTAACATCAATAAAAATACAAATAATAATATTGTAGTATAGAATTATCAACAAATAGCAAAAGTTGATTAATGATAAATAATTTATTATACTATATATTATAAATTTAAAATTATAAAATAATATTATTATTTTAAAATTGATTTAAAATAATTATATTTAACAAATTAATATTGATAATGCAATATTAGTATTATAAATAGTAAAAGTATTATTAAATAAAAAAATTGACCCAATAAATAGTCAAGATACTAATAAGTTATATCATTAATGATATAACAATAAATATTAATATTAATAATAGGATGAATATTTTTGTAATATTAAATATGTAATACTATCAATCTAATTTAGTCATAAATTAAATATAATAATATTTTAATAAATTATTATCATTAAAAGTGTATTATTAGCAATATCATATACATTGTCTTAGCATTAATATTATAACAATATAATCATTAATATTTTAATATTATCATAATAATATTATTAACAATGTATATAACAACTGAAGTGAAAGCATGTTTTCATATTTGAAACACTTATTTCAGTTTTCACAATAAGAAAATAGTCTTCCATGTAAAAAAAAATTGAATGCATTTTCCAAATTATATGTGGAAAAGGAAATTGGAGATGAAATAAAAAAAATTGTTGGAGATAAAAACCTGGGAAATGTTTTCTGTAACTAAACAGCCATTTCTAAAAGGAAAGAAATCAGGGAAAGTCATAGTGCAAGGTTACCATCTGCTCCAACATTTTGCCGCAACCCTGCAGTAGGTTGTTGCCCCAGCTCGAGACCACCAGCGCGAGGTCCATCGGACGTGTGAGGATCCCTTCCATTGTTCAGATTTCCAGAAGCAGCACCTTGAGATCTTGCAAGAACTGGATAGACCAAGCCCATTGAACCTCGAGGCAAGTCAGCAGGAGGTTGCCTGAGAGAAGCAGGTATTGCTGTAACCACAGTCCCGATAGGAAGTGCGCGGACTTCATACTCTCTGGTCAAAGATGGACTTCCAGAGGCTCCTGGAGTGGCCTGATGACTTGAATTTCTACTACCAGAAGTCAATTGGCTGCTTCGCACTGGAGACTGCTGCCCACCACTTGGTTCCCTTTGGTTAGCGGAAGGTGGACGCATCAAGGGACCTAACAACAAAGTTTGGTGTCAATAAAAAGTTACAGAAAACCAGCATGTGGAAGGAATTCATTTAATAAACATAGAAAAGGCATAGAGTAAAAGGTGGCAATAATTTATCTACATTGAAATGACCAATAATTACGCCACCTGAGTGTACACTGATGTCGACATTTCTGGGAAGGAAACCAGAGCCAAGAGATCCTCTAGACAATCCAAAGCCATGTTGTACAGTCCCAATAGGAATTGCCCCAAAGTTTGTTTCAAGTTGATAAGGAAGTGGCTGTTTAAGTTCAAATTAAAGTGAAGCAGAGCAGTTTGGTTTTGGGGTATGTTGGGATGAGGGGATATGTTAAATGCACAAAGAAAGCAATGTTGAGCAAATTACCTGAACATAAACACTAATTACAGAGAGAGAGAGAGAGAGAGAGAGAGAGAGATTAACCTGAACCATAATAGGATTGGGACCAGACATGGATACAAACACAGGAGGACCAGCATTAACAATAGTGTCAGCCTGAAGAAAGTTATACTCCCATTAATGGTATCATTACAATCATCCAAAGATTTTGCTAATGTGCATCCCCCGAGCTCAAATGACACCCACTGAAACCATGCACATTCACTTAGATGAAATTCCTTATATGACCAGGGATAAAACAAAAACTCACAGGTGATTGGCCCATTCGGAGTGTCATGGTTGTCCGACCAAGCTCGAGTAGCAGAGCACCTAAATTTTGCAAAAGGATGCCAGATCTTATAGCATTGGATTGAATGTTGGTTCTTGCCAGAGGATCAATCACATTAGCCTGATTCTCTAGTTGCCTGCTAAGTTCCTGGAAGTATGAAATGAAATGGTAAGGTTTGTTGCTTGATCATTGTGCATTTCAGGTAACAACTACATGAAGTTTATTGGCTCAGCAGGACAACGTAGAGAGGGAGTAGAAATGTTCTTCTGAAACTTTCCAGGGGCAAAAAGGGTTTGAAGAGGTCCCTTCATAGAAAATACCAGAATGAAAAACTATATCATCCAATTCAACACTAATGGAAAAAGAATTTCCAACCTTACACTTACAAGAGGGGTCTGAGGCATTGGAAACCATATTAATCATCGGCAGTAGCACAAACCTTAATCCCATTGTTGGAGTGCGCTATGCATTTTTCTCCAAGTTCTCTTTGGTCATCCTCAACCTCTTTTTGCTGCAAATTTCTTTTAATCCATCCAGTCTCCTCACAACTGCATTTATTGATCTTCTTCTCACATATCTAAACCCTTTTAATTGCATCTCTTGCATCTTATGTACAATAGGTGTCCCCCCAATCCTAACACACATAATCATTTCTATTTTTTTTTTCTTGTATGAACACACATCTATCACAACATTCTCATCTAAGTTATCCTTATATTTTGCATATGTTGGTATTTAACTACCTAACATTCCATGCCATGCAGCAAAGCTAGTTACCATCTAATAAAACTTTCCTTCTAACCTCAAATGGATTTTACAATTGCAAAAATGTTCACTTTAATCTTCTTTTGGTTATGTGAGTAACATACTCAATAATCATAATAATCATCTCTTCTCCACTTTAGTGGTTGATGGTCCTCCGATTAGCAGTTGCTTGTTGATAGTTATCGATGGATTATAGTGGTTAATTATTGGTTGTTAGTATTCAGGGATGTAGATTGGGCTAGTGACAATGATAGGATTGATAATATAGACATAAGGTTTTTTGTGGTTGTTCACGGTTGGTGGGTGATGGATGTTGATTGGTGTCATTGTGGTTGGAGGTTTATGACAATTGGCTAGGATTCTAAAAAGAGATGAAGCAAAGACTTGCTTCAGGTAAGATATTTGACCTTCTCATCAAATAATTGTCTGATTGCAGAAGGCTAAAGTGTAACAATAGCAATATATCAAGCCTTAATCTCACTATGTGGGGATAGAAGCCTAGAAATGTAATTTACACTTTTTCTTAATATATGAATTATGGTTATATACCTTAGAATCCAAAGGTTTCAAGTTGATCCAAAACAGAATATAAGAAATGCAAGTTCAGTAAAAATAAGAGTGTGGATATTGTAATAAAACTTGAAGATCAAGTTATTCTTGGAAAAAAGAGCAGCAAGCACTTCATGACATGCATCATCACCATACCAAACCATCATTACCAAATTAATTGTGAAAACCCATTTTATCACAATTGGAAAAGGATCTATAAGCCCTAAATTTAGCTGTCATTATCATTTCCCAACAAAAATATTTTAAGAAAATCTCAGCAAAAATTGCAAGAAAAAAAAAAAAAATCTCAGCACAAACAAAAGGCAGTCAACAAAGTTAGTTGTTTGTCAAACTACCAGAACCGTATAATTTTGGTGCTTGATCCATACATTTTCAAAAACAAGAGTGTTGTAATGAGCCTTACAGAAGACAAGGCAATGGACAAAAATGAATGAAAATCTAAAATTCATGTAACTGACCTCACATAATGGGATAAAGACTTTGACATATTATAATCGTATCCATCTAGTGGAAAGACTCCATTGTGATTTTGTGTGGTGGCAGTGTGAGACAATTATACCCAATCGAGATCGGGGGCAAGGGTGCCACATTAATCAAAACATTCTCATCTTTGTTACATTCATATTTTGCACATCTTGGTACATTACTACCCAACATTCTGTGACATACAACAAAACTAGTCTTATAGTTGTCTTATAAAAATTTTCTTTAGCTTTAATGGAATCTTACCATCACATAAAATTTCGAATGCATTTTTCCATTGTACCCACCCTACCTTAGTCCTATGGGTAACATCATCATTAATCTCCCTATCCCTTTGGGTGATTGTGATCCAAGATCTAAATTGATATGTTTTCAGGATGCTTTGATTTTCAAATTTCATCATAACAATATCCACACATATTTTTACTAAACTTACATTCCATATATTTGATTTTCAATTTACTGAACTTAAAACCTCTAGACTATAAAGTGTTATTCCATATATTGATTCTAATATTCATGCCTTCTTTTGTCTCATCCACCAAGACAATGTCATCTACAAATAGCACACACCAAGGCATCTCTGCCTAGATATGTTTAGTGATTTCATCCATTATCAAGGCAAATGGATAAGGACTCTATAATTGGAAAAGCCTCAACAACTCCTTCACATGTCTCTGCTCCAGAACAAGTCTTTAATAACATATATATAAGCAATTCAAACTCTTTTCCCATGCCTATTTATTATCTTTATTTTTCTTCATTGAAATCTACATCCTATATTTCGAGGCATGCAATTTGTTCTCAATCTTGATAATTTTGCCACATTTTTATTTATATATTCACATTAGATTAGCTCAACAGAAACAACTCAACCAGATATAAAAAGAATAATCTTAACTTACAAAATCTAACAAAAATGAGGGATATTGAGCTCATCTTCTTACAGATAAGCAATCTGCTGCCTGTTCAGTGAGTATTTGTCTAGTAGACAGCACCACATCGGCCAAGAATGATGGTGTTGGGAGCCCTGCCTGTCCAGCAGCAGCAGATTCTTGTCCATCATTCCCTTGTGTGCCAGCAGCTTGGGAATTACCATTCTCACCTCCAACTGCCATCACCAAAACTCAAAAGTCAGTAACATTTTTGGGAAAGAGCATACCAAATACAACACCCCCCCCCCCCCCCCAAATGAGATAAAATTCCAACCATGTTCTTATGGAAAAGTTCCATGAGACAGAGGTGAGTGAAGATAACATATATGGCCATGCTCCATAACATCCCCGCCCGCCCCAAAAAAAGAGCAGCATACATGGAAAGATATAATGATATAATGCTAGAAAATAGTCCTAACCATTTGCTCTAAATTCACGCCTTATACGAGTCAAATACTGGGACAGAGTTGACAAAGAATCAGGGATAACCTGCAAAAACAAGACAAAGATGACCATGTGGTGATGTCCCTGCTCTAGCAGAGAAAGAACAGACAATGCATGAAACAGAAATAGGGAATGGAAAAGCATCAAACCTCAAAAGGACCACACACACAAAAAAAAAAAGGCAATCAAAACTTACAGGCAGCTGCAGAGGTTCAGAAGGAACAGAAGTCAGGGATGGCGAAACATTGCTAGAGGGAATAGATTGACCCCTTCTTGTTGAATTGCCTTGTCTGCCAGAATTTCTTAAGCTACCAGCATGAATCCTTGAAAAGCTTTCTGCAGAAGCATCCTATAAATAGAAAGAATAAGTGAATAAAAATTGCTCTGATATTTCAGATGTTGTTGTGCTCAATTCTTCTCGAGTAATGTGTTGAGATGAAAAATCATAATCATCAACTGCACTTTATCCTAAGCAAGTCAGGGTTGGTGGCATATTGAGATTAAAAATAAAAATAAAAAAAAATAAAGCTGCCCCTCTCTACAAGCTTGACCTTTTAGATGAGATAGTAATTAATAATTCAACATCGTATCCAAGCAGTCAAAGATCTTAAGTTCAAACCTCATTGCCAACTCAATATTTAAATAGATACACCTATTTAGACCAATTATTCAGCAAAGTATAGCACATGAGCGAGAGTGTGTTGAGATTAAAAATATAATATAAAAAATAAAGTTACCCTCTCTGTCCCCAAATTTCATCTTTTAAATTAGATGATAGTTAACAATTCAACATGAGGAAATAAATTTCTCTAACAATCCACAATTTGCAATTGGATACATAGGAAGCCATCTTATAATCATTTCATTTACCTTGGACGTGGCTCTTGAGTAATCAATGGACGTCCAATCAAACAGAGTTCATTGATATAGATCAGATACATAACCATGGAGAAAAATATCTACCTTAACCATCACAATTTATCAACTCTATTAACATAGTCTACAACAATAACTTATCAAGACTTTATCCTATTATGTGGGGGCAACCACATAAATTCTAGTCCACTACTAGTCATTTCTATCTACGATGTTATCTGCTGTAATGCCCTTATTAAATATATCATACTTAAGTGTCTCCCACCAAATTTTTCTTAGTTTTCCTCGCTAGGTACTTGTTCCATTCCGTTCACTCTCCTCACAAGAGCCTCTATTGGTTTTCTTCTCACATAATCAAACCATTTTAATCATGTCACAGTCTCATGCATCTTATTAGAAGAAAAAGGACCCTTCACATTAAACTAAACCTAGTTGGGGATTGAGTATAAGAACAAATTGCTCAAAATGTACTAAATTTAACACAACCACCATCTCTACATGCGAGGCCTTTCAAGGAAAGTAATTGAAACTTACCCTGATAGCATCAGCCCCTTCATTGCCACTGCCAATATTTGTGATTCCATTGAAATCAAGAATGGCTGAGATAAACTATTGGATATTTTTGTGTGACAGAGAAAGAGAGAGGAAACCAGAAACGTTATATGTTAGTTAGCACCAATTCAGGACAAAATGTGAGATTGCATAACGTCATATCTACATACCCGACTGAGACCTGAAGGAATTCTGCCACCTTGTTCAGATAGATTAAAGGCTCCAATAACTACTCTAGCACCTGCATTATTGCCTTGCTGGCGAAGACTTGAAGCTGGACATTGTTACAAAAAGATAATACTGTCTGTCAAAATTAGATTTTACATACCTAGAATAATTTGATCTATATAATTTCAATGTGTGAGGAATATGTAATCCAAACATTCAACTAAAAATAGCATTTACCTAAAAGCTCATCAAGGGAGGAAAGTGAGACAAAATATGAGAATCACAACAGTTAGATAGAAACATATTGGTATTCTTCTTTGATTTACTTTTCAGTTTGTAAGCATCACCAAATAATTCAACCTGATCTCCTAGTATGAAGTCAACAGATAGAAAATGCATCGGAATATATCTACCAAAGAGTATATTTGACATCACTGCCCTGCACAAAAAGCAGTGTTATAAAGGCGCACCTAGGCTCAAGGCTAGGCGCCTGAAAGCATCCCAGGTGGGCACAGACCTACAAGGAGCGCACCTCAGCCCAAGGCGCCTTTGGCTAAGGCGCGCCTTGGGCCTTTTAATTGTTTTTTCAAGGTTTTTATTTGACTATTTGTTACTTTATTTAATTTTTTATTGTTTAGGGTTCAAATTTATTACTTCAACTACAAATTTAACAATAAGTAAAAAAGCTACTACTTCAAATGCTCCAATTGAATTTGAACTAGATGAAGATGGATAGGGAGAATTGAACAAATTCAAGGCATGCAATAACAAAATGTAACATTAAGTCACCAAAACAGCACCCCCCATACTTGCAACCATCTTTCTTAGGCTTCTATATATCATCTATGATCTCCAGATGCAAGAAGTGGACAAAAAGAGACAAAGATAATTATATTTTCATAGGCCCAAGTTAAGTAGTGGCTTTTCCTTAGTTTTCCATCTTCTTTGATTGTGTTTCATTTACTTCAATAATGTTTTGTTAAAGCTGTTCAAGTCTCCATTTTCTTTAAGATTATATTATTCTAGTAATAAAAAGTCAAACTACACTCAATATCCAATGATCAACATTCTATTGGCGTGATTAATATTTATAGACACCACAAAGGTGTCACAGCTCATGGGTAGTGAGAAGGGCATTATTGTAATAAGGTTGTAGTAATTAGTGGGAGGTATTTTGTGAGTTGTTAGGAGCACATGGGTGCTATTTTCCAGATTTCAATTACTATTGAATAGCTTATAAATAGACTCTAAAATGTAGAGAAATGTATGTTGATGAATGAAGTGATTCATATCTCCCTAATTCTCTCTCTCTCTCTCTCTTGTTTCCTCTCTAATCTCTCCCTCTAACTCTCTCTTTGAATTCTCTCTCCCTCCTTTAATTCTATCATCCAGTTTCTCTCCCAAATTCCAATCACAACCCTAGGTAATCCTAGGTATGTGACAAATGATATCAGAGCCAATCATTCCTCGGCTGTGATTATGGAGACTTTAATAGCTGAATTCAGATTTGATTCTTGAAATGCGGTTATCAGGAAGTTCTTGGCAGTTACCTAGGGCGATTCAGGCATTTAATTCCGACGAGCCAGGCGATTTCCATTGCTTCAAGCACATACAATTTGGCTTGGAATTGAATCGGAATTGAGAGGCGAAGTCGTGCGAAGCAGACATCGGCTCGGTATTGAAGGCGACATTGGCCAAGATAGTTCCGACAGTGATCGGACTTATATGTTGAAGGCGACACTCCTCAGCAAGGAGATCTAGGCATCCGATCCTAATCCTAGCCACAATCTGGAATCGGCATTAAACTCAAGTGTCCTTGATTGCATCCCAGATCTAGTCGTTGCAGGTGACCAGGGTGAGAAGGAAATTACAACTGAAGTAGACTAAGGCATCAGAGAGAAGCAGATTGGAGCAATCGGAGGCTACAGCGATCGCAATCGAATCCAAGCAATCTTGAATCCGCTGTGAATCGAACGCAGAATAGGAGGATCGGATTGGCATTGCGGCCATAGGCTATTGCTCTCAGTGACGAAGTCAAATCAGGTAAGGAGGAGTTACGCAGCGGAAGTGGCTTCAAAAGCAAGACGGTGGACGGTGATTGGGTGGCGATAGTGACTCCAAGAAGATTGAAGCAAAGCTAGTGGCTCTCCAGGCCTTGGAGGGTGATCGGGTGAGAGAAGAAGGCACCGAATCCAACAAGAAGGAAGTCGACTCGAAGGTAGAAGAGATGAACCAAAATTGAGTGGGCTAGGCACTCCAACCCAGCGACTACTGCAAGGCAGAATTGAACACGGATTGGAAGGCGTAGTTGAGCCAAGCAAGTTTGGATTTGAAAAGCGAAGCCGAGCAAAGCAACTTCGGCCTGGGAGTGAAGACAACACAAGCCGAAAGAATTCCAACGGGATATCGAGCGGAATTAGGAGGCAAATCAAGAGCAGCAAATTCTAGGAATTCCAGAGACGGTGTTCTACCAACACCGAGTGGCTGAAAAGGAGAAGGTAAAAATGGCTGCAACTAATCTAAGTGGAATTCCATACATTTGGTTCCAGAATTGGAGCTGGGGAAGGGTGGAATTGAGCTGGCCGCAATTTGTAATTGACTTGAGTAACCGGTTTGGAGAAAGGACCAAAACCTATATGATCAATGGAGCTTCTAAGGTTGTTAATTTGGAGATGCAAGAAGCTGATGAGGAAGAAAAAGCAGCAGTAGAAGGGATCGAAGAATTGGGGGATGGCAGTCCAACAATTGGCAGCATCTCAAGCACTCTCACTGGTACTGAAAATCCAGCCGCTAAAATCCTCAATATGACACCGTTGGAGGAGGTAACTGTTGAGGATAAAGCTAAGATGTTAGCTAACAATCCGGAAGCCAAAGATCTTGGAATGGAAACGCCCACAACAGCCTTAAATTGTGGAGATTTTAAATCTATTTCCCTTGAAAGAATAGGAATGGAAGGAGTGACTGAATTACCTACTCTGAATCAGGTAACTCCAACTGAGAAATCAGTCAATTGGAGGGAAATTTGTGCTTTAATCGAAATGGATAACCAATGGAGGGCAGTTCAAGAATGGTTAGAGGTTAAGGGAGGATGCTTGCATGAAATTGATTACACTAAAACCTTCCAGCAGTATGTTTCTGATTTAGAGCAATGGAGGATGCAAAAGGATAAAGTGAAACAAGATGAAAGGAAGAAAAGGAAGGGATTCTTTGTTGAAGGAACCGAGACCCTTGTTGTTTTGCTTACTCATGTTTCCATTGGTGTGGCAGCAAGACATACTACTGTTGCTGCTGAGGAGAAGGAAAAAAGAAAGCAAAAGAGAAGGGAAAAACAAGATAAAAAGAAGGAAAAGCGAAGAAGAAACCAATGGGTGAGGACGGGCATTGGATGAAGAAACAATGGCTTGGTTGTAATAAGTTTCTTGGGGACAAGAAACCTTTCAAGGGGAGGGGAATGTCACAACTCATGGGTAGTGAGAAGGGCATTATTGTAATAAGGTTGTAGTAATTAGTGGGAGGTATTTTGTGAGTTGTTAGGAGCACATGGGTGCTATTTTCCAGATTTCAATTACTATTGAATAGCTTATAAATAGGCTCTAAAATGTAGAGAAATGTATGTTGATGAATGAAGTGATTCATATCTCCCTAATTCTCTCTCTCTCTTGTTTCCTCTCTAATCTCTCCCTCTAACTCTCTCTTTGAATTCTCTCTCCCTCCTTTAATTCTATCATCCAGTTTCTCTCCCAAATTCCAATCACAACCTAGGTAATCCTAGGTATGTGACAAAAGGCTGAGTTTTCATTATACAAAGAAAGATGCAAATTCAAGTCTAGTATATTACCTACCAAAAAAATGTATGAAACTATCATCACACTTCTAAACCATAGAAATCATCCAACAAGAGGAGTAGATGATATGGAAGAAAATATTAGAGATGATGATTTTAATGATGAAAATATAGAAATGTTTGATCTTGATGATGAGAATAATTTTTAGATTATTTAAAATACATAATTAGTCAATCTTGATTAAGATTTAAGACCTATAATTTTTTTTAAGATTTAATTTAAGTTGACTTAAAGACGTTTAGATTACATCTTTTGGCATTTTTTATTGTTTTTTTTATTAGTATATGTTGAATTTTTTAATTTCCTCGATAACATACTTGTAACTATGTTATTAAGAGTTAGGACTTATTTTATACCTTATTTTTCAACTAGCATATATATTTTTCTTTTTTTTTTAGTAAGCATGCGCCTAATTCCATCAGGAGTGCACCTTGCGCCTCAGGCTCCAACACCCTTTTGTGCCTTAGTGCGCCTTGAGCCTTTAATAACACTGACACAGAGTACTAAAGCATTTTGATAATTAACGAGACAAATTCGGCGTATAGCAATTTTGTAAGTTTTTCATTAATAGAGAGACAGAATGCTTAGTATTTTCATAATATATTATATGAAAGGCTTATTTATTAGGAGCATGAACCTATAATATTTTTAAGTAGTCATAGCTCTTTCTTTCTTTTCTGAAACTATTAAGGCATAACCATTTCATATTCCTGACCTTAATATTTACCATGTGAAGCTCCTTTATAGATTATTAAACTTCAAAAATTATTTCGGTCAATAAAAAATTTTATGTTGCTACTGACCCAAATCTGTTTGAAGAGTAGAGTAGCCACAACGATTAGAGCAAGTTCCCACCCTGATAACTCAATTTTTTCCAGAGTTTGATACTAGATAAGAACCCATGAAGGGAGTGTAATGCAAGAAATCAAGGTTTCAACATAGGAGCAATCTCAAAACAGGAATCCTAGCCTTGAAAAATATTTTTATTTTGTAGCGTCTAAATAAAAGAAAAAATTACAAAAAAGGATGCCAATATGAACAGAATGGAATCTTATATATAGATGTTGCAGTTGTCAATTTTCCATATTAAATATTGCACCATATCAAAATATATAATAATGTTAGTTTAGGAAACTGAAAGCATGCCAGACCTGGGCAATCAGGAGAGCTCCCTGATGATGGCAGAACTGGCTGTCTTGCAACCAAGTGTAAAGTGTGACCGTCTTCCACATCTATAATTGTATTTTGTTAGGGGCTACTATATTCAAATGAGATATTAAAAAAAAAAAAACATATTTAAAATGTTCAGGGAAAATGTAAAATCTCTCTCATACCAATAGACAGCAACTTGGATGTTCTACCTAACAGCACCAACACTTCATAAATTACCCCAATTTTAACTTGGAAACAATTAAAAAATGTAGTATTGCTAGAAATGCTTCTCAGACAGACAGTATGCTTGTATCCTAATAAGTAATAAAAAATTACAATCAACTATAGTTTGTGAAAGGTTGAAGTTCCTCCCAAGACATGGAGCCCCCAAAGGGCAATCACATATGACAACCTAATAAAAGTGTTGGTACGTGATTTAAAATTAAGTACATTAGTTTAAATTAATGAATTGGAAATCCAATATGCTTGGCTACCCAAAAGACATGTATTAAGATATACATCACCTAGACAAGTTATACATTAATTAGGATCTCCAAAAGACAGTCATGAGTTAAGAAGCCCAAAGGATTTGCCTTCAAATATTAAAACATTCATAATGAAGATATCTATAAATATTAGTATATATTGGTCATCTAGATTTGAGGTTGAGAAGTACTTGGTTCTCATCGGTTAGTACAAAACCGTGAGGGAATGGGATCAAATCTGAGTTAAGTTGAATCCTGGAGATAGAGTCGTTGGATCCCTTGAATCCTATGTCCATGATCAAGGGGTTTCCCATCAAATTTTCTTAGGTCTTCCACTCCACTTTTTGCTACAAATTTCCTCTATTTTATTCAGTTGCCTCACAGGTGCTTTTATCAGCCTTCTTCTCACATATCCATCTTATCTTCAACAGGCACCACTTCAACCTTATTGCATATAGTCTTGTTTTTCATTTTGTTTTTTCATGTATGGCCACACCCACACATCCACTGGAACATTCACATCTCAATTTTTCTTTTCCAATAGCATAACCAAATTAGACAGCTAATTTTGACACTGAAGTTTATGAAATTGCTGACGCACAGGCAGAATATCTATCAGAAATAGTGATGAGGACCTGATTTCTGGACTTAACAAGCATGACAATGCTCAAATAAACAATTTCTGAGTTACTACAGGAACTTCCTATACATAAATAGAAAGATAAAATGGGTAAAATTATCGCATGAAATGAGCATATGCATATAAAGTGAGAGTAAAAGAATAGATCATTTTAACAACAAATGCAGCTAATAATCTACAGATGGCATATCTAACAAGGTTGTGCAAGTAATACATAAGTAAATGAAATGAAAGTGATGTTAAATGCAATATGTGCAATAGAAAAAGAATACAATAAGCTGAGAGGAGCTGGTCATCCTTCAAGACTCTTCCGCGGCATATCAGTGTCTGTTGTTCAGATAACATGCCAGTAAGAGTAGCGATTTGTTCTTTCAGTGCAGACACAGACACCTGAATGAGATTTACAAATAAAGAAAGAAATAAGAAATAAATTTTTTATCATTACTTGAACGCGATATACAAGCATAAGCACTAGATGTGAATATCCACAGATAGAATAATGAAGACAATTCACAAGACAGAATCCTATGTCTTTGTCCTGATGTAAATTTTACATGATTATAAATGGTTTCTTCAAGAAAAGGAGGGGAAAATTTCCAGTGTGACTTACACTCTTTAAAAGTGAAGGCATAATCTTACTAATTGGCAGAAGATGGTGCAGGATTGTATCACAACAAATAATCAACAAACTTAACAACTATTTGCATTCAAAAGAACTTAGACAAGTTGATATTATTTATTTAGTAAATGACCCTGAGAGAGGGAGAGAATTTCCAGTAAAATAAACAAGGCACTTACACATTTATCCACTCTCAGAGTGTATGTGTGGGAATCCAATGTCTTTATCTTTATTTCAACTGTTGCTTCAGAACACTTAGCCATGTCACTTCCAGAGATCCTACCTTCATCGCCACCACTACTTCCCATTTTCCTCAAGGTCCAGTCAATATCCAGAATAACTGCAGGAAAAAACCTAACATTTGACACATTTTGACAGGTAAATGAGATGTCGAGGCACTCAGGCATCCCACTTAGGTTTAAAATTTTGGAACATTAATAGATGAAAATAATCTAAGAAACATGGATATTTATGTCCAGGACGCCATGGAACAGTATAATGATAATAAGGCACGACAGGGTAGGCACATACCCAGCGAATCCAGAAAGTATTTCATATGTTCAATGACACGGGTAATTCATACAAGTTGGATACATGCATGTATCGTGTAACTGTCAACCCATTAACATAAAGCAATGCATATAAACTAGAACTACACAACAAACTCTACTCTATGGCCAAACGTCAATGGTGAAACAAACTTGGCAAACTAGGCCTGTGCTACAAACTATATTCTCTAGGAATCCTTATCTTAGATTCAGGTGCAGACGAGATGAGACATGTGAGAGTGGACGGAGAATATCCCGCACTGAATGGAACCAATCAATCTAATTCCCATACGACCATCCATCCACAAATCAAAAACCAAAAACTTCTTTTACAATTACAGTAAAGGCTAAACTGCATAAAACCCATTAATACTTAATGACTGAATATAATTATATTGAACACCAAAATCTCAATTTCATGCCATTTTCAGACAAACAAAGTAAAAGAAAAAGTTAACAAAATTGGTGAATTCCAAGTGAAGAAACTTCCACAAAACCAATCTTGAACTAAACAATCCCCCCCCACCCACCCCAAAAAAAAAATATATATATATATATAAATAAAACCCTGAAATTGATCCGATGCGATAGAATTCAGTCGGTACTAGCATACATTGGATAAAAGCCTAAACATTTCCAACGCTCTCTAAGGTCTATTCAAACAGAACGAAATTCACAAGCCCTAAATTCCACTGAGGTCGGTAATTCTAGTAAGGAAAGGAAACACAAAACACGCACAATTGCACCAATATATGAATTCAACAATTCAAGAAACATAAAAGGAGCACTAAGAGAGGAAATAGACCACGGGACAGAAAACAGATTCAATGATCGAAGCGAGAGGAGAGGGATCGTTACACGGCGAATCTTGATCGAGAACGGTCCGGACGATTGCCTGCTTGGAGAGCAGAACAGGGTGATTTCTCCGTCGCTCCCTCTGTATCTCCAGTCCTGTGAGAGAACTCTTCGTGACTGATTTATATAGTAGCCGACTGTGTGTGCGCGCGTCCTGTTTGTAATTTTAGGGTGGTGACACATCTCACCCTTGGCGTGCGTTTCATTGTATGGATGAAATTTAAGTGAAAAATAAATAAATTTTAGAGAATTAAATTACAGAAAAAATAAATTTTTAAAAATTAAAAATTTAAATTATTTGATTGATATAATTTTTTACTTTAAAAATGATGTTATTTTCTATCTCTTAGTATTTAATTGGTAATATTTTTCATAAAATTTAGTCATTTTCCTAGCATTTCATATTTGATAGGCATTATTTTTCATGAAAAATAACATATTTTTCTTGAAATTTAATGATGAAAAAATATTTAAAATATTAAATCTTGTACAAAAAATTAAAACAATAACTTATTTTAAATTAATTAAATCATTTTCTCAAATAAAACTACAAAATTAAAAAAATTATTTTCCAAAGAAATAATTTATTCATATTTTATATATATATATTTATTAATTATTAAAAATACAAAATATAAATAGTTTGCAAACCCTCTCCTACCTGCCTTTGGGCCTGTTTGTTGCAGTTTAAAAGCTGTAACTTTTAACTTCTAGCTTCAAAAAAGTGGGTATATAGTGTTTGTTTTACCTTGTAGAATTTTAGCTTATATCTTTTACTAGCTTTTAGAAGGGGTAGAAACTGATTTTTTCAAAGCTGGGGTAACCCCAATTTCTACAACTTATGATTAAATAGTTGCATTTTTGTGATAATTTTGTCCATGTTTTAACAAATAATTAATCTTCTGTCCACGCAATCAAGGGTCTCTCTTCTCCACCATCATCTCCATTTTTATATCTCTTATTCTCTCTCGCCATCTCCTTTTCTCTCTATCTACTAATTAATTTTTTTATAACACTTGAAACTTATACATATACAATAATTAATTTTTAAATTATCATTCTATAACTATTAAGGGTATTATGAACAATTATACAAAAATAAGTTATTTTACAGTTTATGGTATCAAACACCACAACTGTTTAACTACAACTTATAAGAAACTATAACAAACAAATTCACAACTTATTCTAAGTTTTAGAAAATATAATCTAACAAGTTAGAAATTATAATTTATTTAATTAAGCTGCAACAAACGGGACCTTTCTCCCTCATCCCCAGCTGCCCACCCCTTACCATTCTCTCTCTCCAACCTCATTGCCTTCGTTGAACCACTCGATTTATCGTTGACTCGCCCGCCTCGCTCATTACTTGCTCAGTCGTTCTTGTCTCTGTCTAGCTCTGTCACTTGTCGGCGTCGACTCGGCCTCAGGCTCACTCTCACCAGTCGTCCCCTTGGCCTATCATCCTCGGCTTTCCCATCATTTTCTTGCTTGCTGTCTTTGGCTCTCTCGATTTTATTGCTCGGTAAGTTGGTTGTTTCAATTGCCAAGAAAATTCCAACTCTTTCCCCCCCTAAGGAAATTGGTTTCCATGATTTGAAGGAAAATCCACTCATGTGACCATAAATGGGAAAATGAATTCCCTATAAAAAAAAAAAAAATGACTATCAAACACTACACAAGTGAAAATTTTGATGGAAAAATATATTTTCTTTGGAAAAAATGACTATCGAACGGGGCCTTATATCTTTTGAAGCATGGTTCGTTAGATCTCTTAATCTTTTTTAAAGTTAGTTGCAATGCATTGTATACATTTTTTCTGTTGAGTAATGGATGTTAGTTTTATTCAGATCTTTGAAATACTCCTATAATTAAAGTAAAGGACCAAATCAAAAATACGAGAAAGATATTAAATTTGGATTCAAATAAACTATAGTTGATATGAGTTTGAGAATGGATCGTGAAATATAAAAAAAAACGAGTAATTAAATCAAATAGACAAGGAGAGCAATTGAATGACCCATAAATAAATAGATAAACAAATAAATTGAATTAGATGCATATATATATATATACACGAGAATATTATGTTTTTCGTGTCAGATAATATAACGTTTGTCCGATACAGATAAAATGAGAGAGGGGTGAAAGCTCTCCTCCTTTTACACGTCCACGAAAAAATTTGACACAAGAAATATAACATATTTGTGTGTGTATATATATATATTGAATTTGGGTCAAACCAAATAACCTAATTGTTTATCTGGGCTATTCAAATAAAAAATAAAGAGATAGATAGAGATACTGAATTTAGGTTAATGCTTGAAACTATACTTGAAAACAAATCTAATCCTAACATGAGAGTTTGCCCTAAACTCAAAATAGAGAGAAAATGAAAAAAATAAATATAGCAAAATAGAGACATAGGATAGAATTGAAGAGAAAGATAAAGATAGAGAAAAAGAATAAACTATCATTAATTGTGGTTATAGGAATTTATAAAAAAATGAAAGAGAAAAAAATAACTGTTAATCAACAAGAGTCATAGAGGTGCAAGATACGAAAGAAAAAGAAATATATGAGATGGGAGATAATAAATAAAATAGATATGACAAATAAAGAAATAAGAAATTTGTTTATATATAGGGGTAAAACGATTAATTTAGTTAACCTAGGTGATATTTTATAAAATATAAAGGTAATTGGTACAATTTAAACAAACTCCATTGGTGTATGAAATTTACATGCATTTTTAATATAATATTTGTAATTTTAAAGATATTATTTTGGTTATGGAATAAAAGAGGCAGAATTTGGAAAAAGGGCTTTGTGTAAAATTGTCTTGGTTTTTTTTTTAAATAGAAAATTTATTTAAATATACAAAATTTCAAGTAAAAACATAAATTTGAAAATTGCAATCTCCTAAAATTAAACCAAATTTTAAAAAAATACTAAAATAAGTAAATTAAAACATCTATATTTTTCTCGAACAAATTTCTTAATTTTCAGTATAAGAAATTAGTTTTTATAATTTTATCATTTAAGTACATTTCCTAAAATTTCTATAAAATTTGATAACTAGAGATTTTATAAGATATTGAAAATAAAAAGCTGAAAAGTATTTCTCACAACTAAACAAATTTTCTCAAAAAAAAAAGTGTAGCTAATTATAAAACAATTTTCTAAAATAATATAAATTTTTAAATGAAGACTCACCGAATGATATTCAATAATTATAAATTAATTTTATATATTTATATATTTTTTAAATAAAAATGAGTTTTGGAAGAGTTTTTTTTGGCAAAAATCGTCCTTTCAGGTCATAAAGGAAACAATAATTATTATTTTTAAGTTTTACAACAACTTGGATTCTAGAGGTCACAAATTCAAGTAAAATAATAATGATTTATATTTTTTTATACAAAATTTATAAATTTTTCTTTATTGTCTAAAGGGATGGTTGAATACGAGTTTGTAACGACAAGGAATGGGTTTCGGTGATCGATCCATCAAAGGGTAGCTAGCATCTACAAACACTCTAACGCTCAAATCAGTAAAATAGTAAGTTGACGGAATATTAGTAGGTTAGAGAATAAAATATTTTGAATCTGAAGAGAGATGGTCTATATAGAAAGAGAATAGGTCTTCCGCATGTGTAGTACATTTGCAAGATGATGGAACTAGATATTCAGCACTGATGAGATTCCTTGACAGTGGCATAATGTAGATGAGACTATTATTAATGTGGATGGGACCATTATTAATGTGGATGGGATCCGTCATTAATGAGAATGAAATATGCCATTAATAAGAATGAGATATTGAATAGGCGCTGAAATATCTAGCATGCTGCGATAATAATGTTGTTGCAAGCTGACATAGAACTAAAGTTGGGTTAACGCTGAGGGCTAAGATTGGGTCAGGATTGGACTGTAGGTCGAAGGTCAAGATTGGGCCGATACGGTCGATAAATAAACAATACTTTAAATATTAAAATAAAATATTTGTTTGTATAATAAATTTCATTATTTTCAAACAAATATTTAAAATTATACAATAAAATTAAGATAGTACTTTTGGAAGTGAATCAAATCTATTCTCCATATTATTTCAACGCTATTATTGATTACGTTGGATTGCACCTAAAAAAAAAAAAATACCCCCCGAGCTTGACAATAACCTTAATTGGAGGTCTCATATAATACTTTCAACGACTAGATTATAATTATAATGATGATTTAGATAAATAAATAAATAAATATAATGTCTATAATCATTTTATATTAACACTTAATTATTCATAAAAATTGTGATAATATAAAAACTCAATATAAATACAAATTTTGGCCCATGTAATTAGTCCATTTATATTTTTGAGTTTAGTTAAATATAAATCTACAATTTATTCGAATAGTTTTAAATTTAGTAGAGATATAAGCCTCTTAAATTACTATCTCTAATAAACTTGTTTCTTTTCATTTTTTAATAAAAAAATAAAAATAGAGCAATCGCCCTAATAATTATATTTGAGTGTCGTCACTAGCAATTTATCATTACTATAAAATGTTTAATTTGAGATATAACTATTATTGCAACTTTAAACTTTAAATCTATCATTCATGTTAATATCATAAGTCTAAAAAAGTAAATTGAAAATAATATCCTTAGATTTAAAAAAAATATATAAGAAATACTCTTGATGTCTTAAAAATAAAAGAAAATATCTGTTCATTGGCCTAACATTGCGTTAAAGCATAAAATGACAAATTTGCCCTCGTATTTTATTTTAAAACAAGGTTTATAGTATTTTACATGTATAAGGTAAAACAAATATTCAAGATAATATTTATATGTTACAGCAAGGATCCCTATTATTTTATAAATTGTACATAGCTACTCTTACAATTTTATAAAACGTAACCTAAAAATAGAAGAGAATGGGAAAAGAAAATCAATATTGTTCGGTTTGAACAATGGCCGGCCGATATGAGAAGCACTATAAAATTCCAAACCAAACAGAACAGAAGCCGGAATTCTCGTAAACTTAGCTCAAATCAACGCCAACGCACGATGTCAGAAATTAATTTATTCACAACGTGCACTCCTCGAAGTGCTTTTACTGTTTATATGGCAAAAATATAAAGCATACTTTTTTAATGTATTTGACTCACTACAACTCGTATTGTTGTAAATTAAACACTAAACAGTAATAATAATAAAGAAAATGAAGTAATTTTACGGTTCTAATTCTAACGATTCATGAAGTAATTTTTAATTTATCAATTATTGGAAGGGTGCACTGTGCTGTGGGCCATGGGTCCATTTCAAAATCGGTTGCCGTATCACCACATGTCAAAGAGTCTTCTCTGTTTAAATTCTTTTTAGGGGAAAGAGCCGTTTATCGCGGACACGGTTACAGCCTCACTGGGACCCACGGTTTCCCACACGTCCCACTTCAGTTTACGAAAATACCCTCTCATTTTTGGCTTTTTTTTTTTTTTTCCTCGGGTTTATAAATTGACTTCTTGATGATAGACTCAGCCTCGCAAGATTTTAACTCAACCGCCTTCTATTTTTAAAAGACATGATAAAATACAAAAATATGATTTAGTAACCAATTACCCATTTACTTTGTAACATTAAGTATAACTATAATAAAATATATAATATAATTTTTACTTTATTCAAATAAAAAATAAAAGAAGATAAGTTATGTCAAGCACACTTGAATGTATAGATCAAAGCTTAAGGATCATCCCGGGGGTGGCGGCAGAATGGCATTGCTTGCACTCAATAGGGAGATTGAATCATTGAATTGAACTTATCGATTAGTCATTTGCTTAAAGAAATTTTGGGAAAATCGTAGAAGAGTTGGCAGCAACAACAATGGAGTTTTCGGCTTTTTAATCATTGCGTTGGGAGTCAATAATTGCGGAACCAGCAGACGGATTAACGAGGGTAGTTTCGTCATCCAAAAAAACCATTTATCGGCAGCACAAAAGGTCTAGCCCTCTCTACACCAGCTCTGATCTCTCTCTTCGCAGGTTCTTGCAAAGATTGCTGTCTTTTTCTCTCATTATCTGCAAAAGTTGTATTTCTCCTGAGAGGAAGCCAATTTGAAAGACGCAGAGCTGCCGGGGCCTGGATTTACAATGTTATCTTACAGATTACTGGCTTTCTTTTCTCTTCTCGTTACTTCTATCTTCTTTTCCTTCTCGCAAGCAGGGCCTCACTTTCCCACCACCCAAACACCGCCGATTTCAGGTACTCCACTTTGTTCTGAACGCTCAAAGGAGCTAAAGCTGGGATTCTTGTCGCCCATCACTTGTTTTTTCACTTTCAGGGCAAGATTTCGGGGAGGTAAATGGGGGGTTGGTTTCTTGGGGGAATAAAAGGTTTCTCGCCGAGGGGTCCAGTGATGAAGCTCCGGTGAGCTCTTCTCTGGTGTTGGCGGCTGAGAGGACGCGCAGGAAAGACCCCCTTGATGGGTTCAAGAAATACACTGGAGGATGGAACATCAGCGAGCGCCATTACTGGGCTGTAAGTTCCTCAAATCTTCCAGATGCTTTCCCGGAAAAAAGATATTTTTACGGAATTTTTGTAGAGGATTTTTTTTAAAATGAACAAAAGGGGGTAAGTCTGGATTAGAAGATCACTGGTGTTGTAGCATAGTGTTAGGTGTTAGGTGTTAGGTGCTAGTCTTGGTGAACTCGTCATCTCGAGTTTGAGCCTCATAAGCTTCAATTGCTCTTTGAGGTCCTAAAATATATAATCTTACTTGAGAAAAAAAAGGAAAAAAAGTCTAGCTTATAGGGGACACTTATGTACGAACAAACACTACCCTTCGCCTCACCCGTTAGGTAAGGTTGGCGGCGGTAGCTCATGTTAAACTTCTCCCATTGCACCTATGTGCTATTCATGTGACTAATAGTATCCCTGTTAGGATTGATGATAGGTGGCATCATCCGCTTGATCACCCCTAAACCCAAAATAACCTCATGACCCATTTACAGAAAAAAAAAACCCTCATGACCAACGACCGATCGAGCCACTAGGTCAGAGAGAGGCTGCTTGCAGTAGATCTGAAGTCTTGAACTAAAAGACATTTGCTTGGGCTGCCACTTGGTGGTAGATGAAATTAATTGTAATGCTTTTAAGATTATTTTTTTCTTCTGTGTGGATATAAATGAACATGGTATTTTGAAAATTCTGTACAAAATTTTTTGATAGAGCATGCTGCTTTTGATTTTGATCTTTCATCTACTGCTAGTTACAAAAATGATTCAGGATACCTTCACTTGATTTTGAGGCTAGCATTTAATTTTGCAACAATAAGTGTTATTCTTGTATTAAATCAAGAGAAGGTATGCTGAATCATTTTTGTAACTAGCAGTAGATGATGTAATTGACCATTATTTTGGGCATGAATGAAGGACGTGCAGAAACAGTGAAGATCCTTCAAGTTGAAATGGTTCCAGAGGACTTTGGCTTCTCTGGTCATTGAGTGTAAGAAACATTAAGAGGGCATTCGAATGTCTCTGAAATTGAATTTCACTTTAGTGGTATATGCACTGTTTTGTACCTTTGAGTTGATTCTACAGTGAGATAATGCTGCTAGTGCTTAATTGAATTAAAAAGAAACAATGCACCATCATTGATTGATTAATTGATTAAGAAAGAGTGGTTTGATGGAAAACACTACGGTTTTATGAGGGCAACCGTGACTATTGTATTTATGCTTTTGGTGCCCATGATCTTTTTGAAGTCCTTATTCCTCTTCCCACTGAGATGGTATCTGATTTGCTGAAAATGATCAAATCTCATCTACAGGCAAACATTGACATGACTCGACACGAATGAAGCAACTATCTTGTTATGAGGAATAGCTTATATTATTGTGATGGCTTAAGGGCGGCATTCATAATTTGTTGGATACAGAATACTCTTTGGGTCCTGATCCTCAGGTCCGAAGGAGGTTTACCCTAATCCCATTTACTACTAATCGGAGTCAAATTATTGTCCTTGTCATGTATCCAATCGGCAAAAGTGCAAGCCATATAGCTGTATATGTTGCAGCTTGATTCAACTCAACAATCTTTAACTATGTCACTTTCCATTAACTAAACATTCTACTGTTCCAAGTGAATCAGTTATTGGAGCTTTGAACCCCCCCCCCCCCCCCCCCCCCCCCGGGTTGTTGATTATAACAATAATAATTTAATTTCACTAGTTTTCCTTGCTATGTATCTTCTTATTTGATTAACTAGTTCAAAATCCATATAAAAAAATGTTAATTCACCATCCTAATTTTCTACTAATGATGTCTTTCGTATGTACCATTAATTTTCAAGGTACTAGAGTATCAGCATCTATATCTTTTTCTTCTCCTGCAGCCTTCATTTTACTTCTGATGCCTCCTAACTTCTTTCTTCTTGCGTCCTATGCAGTCTGTTGGCTTTACTGCTGCTCCGTTCTTTGTTATTGCAGCTGCCTGGTTTCTGGTCTTTGGACTCACCTTATCTCTCATCTGCCTCTGCTATTGCTGTTTTAGAAGGGAGCCTTATGGCTATTCTCAAGCAGCTTATGCTCTCTCCCTTTGTCTCCTCATACTGTTCACTGTTGCTGCAATGTACACACCCCTTTTGCTTTTCTTTCTCCACTATTTTTGTTTACTCGATCATTTTGACAAACTAGAACTTTACTTGTGGTTTCAGTGTTGGATGTGTTGTTCTGTACACTGGTCAGGGGAGGTTTCATGACAGTACGAGAAAAACATTGGACTACGTTGTGAATCAGGCCAATGCTGTTGTCCAGCAACTTAGAGATGTTTCAGATTATCTTGCTGCGGCTAAGCAAGTTGGAGTGCTCAAAGTTTTTCTACCATCTAACGTCCAAACTGACATCGACGACATTGAAAGCAAGATTAATTCTTCTGCCACCACCCTTGCTTCTAAGACTCAGGATAATTCAGGAGATATAAAGGATCTATTGGATTCCATGTAAATGACAATTAATCTGAAAAGCTTTTTCTTATTTTATGTTGTTCCCACCCGTGCTTTCTTTGTGTTTGGAGTTTATTTCTTTATCTCAAGGAGTATTTTTTTTTTTTTAAACTTCTTCAGGAGATTGGCTCTCATCATTCTTTCTGCTGTCATGCTGGCCTTGACATTTCTCGGGTTTGGTAAGCCTCTTTTTACCCTTGATCAGATGCAAAGCTTTCTTTGTCTGTCTTCTGTACATTTCTCTCCGGGATATTCATTCACTTTTGTCTTCTGGTCCAGTATTCTCAATTTTCGGCATGCAATTTCTTGTCTACATGTGAGCGAGATCTTTCTGTACACTCCATTTTCTTTGTGCGCTCCAGCTCTTTATAGTTCAATATATATGCACCTGTTATTTTTCACAAGGGATGATTTATAGAAATTGATGCAGCTTGGTGATCATTGGATGGATACTTGTTACGGGTACATTTATTTTATGCGGCGTATTTCTTCTTCTTCACAAGTAAGTTCCAGTGCTCGGGAATGTCCTTCCCAATCTTCTTTCTTTTCGTATTTTAACATCTTTGTTTTGCTCTCCTCCTGTAATTTAATTCCCCTTCATTCAACGTATTAGTGTGACTGCAGACACGTGTTTTTCAATGAATCAGTGGGTTGAAAACCCAACCTCACATACAGCTTTAGATGATATATTGCCTTGTGTGGATAATGCAACGGCCCAGGAAACTCTAAGGCGTAGCAAGGAAGTCACTTCTCAACTCGTGGATGTGATCAATGAGGCCATCACCAATGTCTCGAATATTAACTTGGCTCCTGCCTTTGCCCCATTATACTACAATCAGTCTGGTCCTTTGCTGCCACTCCTGTGCAACCCCTTCAAACCTGATCTCACGGACCGAGCTTGTACTGCCGGTGAAGTGGACTTGGACAATGCAACAGAGGTAGGCAGAGGAAAAAAGAAATAAAGCAAATTGTCGTATCCAATGAATTAATTTCTGAAAACACCCTAGGCCTTCCGAGTTGCGCTTAATCTTGTATGCTTTTGTGGCCTGCAGGTGTGGAGAAACTACGTATGTCAGGTTTCAGCGAGCGGGATTTGCATCACAACGGGCCGTTTAACCCCAACAATCTACAACCAGATGATTTCTGGCGTAAACGTGAGCTTCGCTTTATATCATTATGGTCCATTCCTAATTGATCTACAGGACTGCACCTTCGTTCGACAAACCTTTACCGATGTAAGCAGTGATCACTGCCCTGATCTGAAGCAGTACAGCGAATGGATCTATATCGGGTTGGTGATCGTCTCTGCTGCAGTTATGCTCTCTCTGCTTTTCTGGGTTATATACGGGAGAGAGCGTCGACACCGTGCTTATACAAAACAGCACGACGCCGAGTTTGCTGGAGCGTTTGAACGGGAGAAGAATGGCTAGAAAACTCTCCCGTGCATGTACAAGTTAATATTAGGCCGTTGCTATGTGTCTAGTAACTTACCCTCCTCGAGTGTTATTTGGCTTATTGAAATGGTAGCTTGTAGAGGTTCCATTTGTTTACTACTGCAGATTTCCAGATGGTTTTGTGGCTAATTGATGGGTTTTACGTGGCCGTGTTGTTGTGGTGATATCAGAATTCAGAAGTATAAGCCAACTTGATTTGCGGTTCTAGTTTACTTCCGACTGAACAACGTAGTTTTCTTAGAATCATCATGGAAACAAACTGTGTGTTGTATAGAAGATAAATAGTTAAAATGATTTGATCACGCAAAAAAAAAAAAGATGTTAGAGTGGATGAAATAGAATCAAAGAAATTTAAAAATTTAGTTAAGAGTTTTCGTATGCTATAAAGGGTTTATATAAGATAATTAAAAAAAATTAATGGAAATACGGTTTCTAGATCAAGTGAAATTCTATAAATAATTTATAAACTTCAGCAATTTATTAGGAAAAAAAAATTAGTGTTAAAATTTAATTTTCAGTGTAATGAAACCCAACTGAATCAAATTAATTGAAATTAAATGGTTTAATTTACAAATTCAATTTCAATTGTGCAAGTCACGAGACTCTGTCACACAAAGGTGAAATGTTAAAATTTTACAATAATACAATTTTAATATTATATAAATTGTAATAGAAATTTTAACATTTTACAATAATTGAATGACAATTAGCAAATTCCCCAATTACATGGAGTGTATGGTATTCAATGGTCCAATTGTTTGGTAGATCAACAATTTCTGCTGGGCCCCGGCCCACAATCATTAGTTCGGGCTTTCGGAGGTCTATCGTTTTAATTTTTTTTTGCTAATTTATTATTTTAAAAATGTTACCAATAATTTTTAGATACTTTAACCTACGTAATATGTTTTAGCCTATATATCATAAGTATATAACTCTATTTTTAATGGATGTGATTCGTCCCGTCATCAATTTTATAAATTAAATTATGTTAAATATCTCCGACATTAAACTTAACGTATTTATTGATGCTTCAATGTAATTCTAAAAATAAAAATCATGTGCTAATTATATGATGATATCCACTTTCTTGGAGTTTTCACCACTTTTGATCAATATAACATCTTATCCATATTGGTTCAAAACAAGGCCATCGTTAACTTCCCATCTTATGGGTAAGGTGAATAATTTATTATTAATAACATAAAAATATCATGATTGTTTATTTTTTCATTTATTATTAACAATTTTGTAATTATTAATACTAAGTATCTTATATCCAAACAAGATTTTCCATCTTATCTTGTACTTGTAGGTGGCCGGCACATGCGTCAGGCCTGCCTAATTACAGTTGTGCCCAACGGCTCCGCATCCGTCCGTTCCTTCAAAACAGTCAATTTCCAGCCGTCAGATCAGAAGCCAGAACCCCCACGCCCTAGCTGCCTAACCCAAATTCTGGTTAAATTCAACCCCAGGTGGGCTATTGTTTGGTTAGCACATAGATATTATCCCTCAAATAATCGCCCCCAAAACGTCCGTTAATACCATCTGCCCGTTGCCGTCTCTCGTCTATAAATAGAGAGTTTGAAGCGGAACAGGTTTGCCAAACTGAAGAGCCCCAACTCCAAGCGCCCTTTAGAGGAAACCGAACACTTCCATCCATGGCGAAGTCGCCTAGAGGATATTCAAGCGGTCGAGTTCTACCATTCAGGTCTGCATTTCAGAGATCAATATCACCGCTTCGCCAGTTTGCCCATTCCTCATCGGATGAGATGTCATCGAATTCGGCACCGTCGTCCTTCCACCGGCCTTCGTCGCCGCCGCGCCTCAAAATCCATGGCTTCGCTCCGTTGGGGCCTTCGGTGCAGTTTCCGATCTCTAGATCGATGTCTCCTCGCCGGTTGATGGCGGTCTCGCCTCGAGATCAGTTTGTTCAAAAACAGAGCAATAGCTATCTGCCGAAGAAGACGTGTGCATGTTCTCCGACGACGCATTCGGGCTCGTTTCGGTGCAGTCTGCACAAGAATCCCAACACGGCGCTGTCGATGTCGTTGAACGCTCGCAGATGGGAGATGGCGAGCCCGGTGGTCCGAATCGGAACCGTCGAAGGCGACTTGGTGAAGCGAGCATTGGCTCAGCTGATTCGGCCGTCATCGCATCAACAGAGGCGACGGTTTGATTTTCAGCCAAGGCCAAGTCGGCTGTCGATCATGTCCAAAGCCGACTATCCTTGACTTCCATGTTACTCAGTTACCGGTTGGTTGGTCATGTCCTCTTGACACTTACATCTTTGATCTCCTCTAGAAAACGGTTCGATCAGAAGGAACAGTATGACCCCGGCCTTGGCGTCGTCTTTTCGGCGAGGTTCGATTCTGCTTTTAGAGGATACTGTAGATGAAGGAACAGTATGATTCCAACAAATTAAGACGTACTACGTCATATTTCTGGCGAGTGCCGATGCAGTTTTCGGCAAGGATAAAACAATTTGTAGGTGAAGGCACGTCATGATCCCGGCGACGGCGTCATACATCTGGCGATTGCCGATGCAGTTTTTGATAAAGATAAGACAATTTGTAGATGATCGAGGGCATGCTTGCTATGATCCCGGCAATGGATTTTTGCATGACAGCGGCTGGAACCCAAGCGTAACAATAATGAATAATCTGAAGTAATCATGGCTCTGCCGAAATTGGAAGGCTATTTAGCGTATTTACTATGAAAAACCTAATAAAGGTACTTTTTAAACAAGATCAATAATAGCATATAATAATCTCTGTTTTGTTATGTTTATTCGCATCGCTTAATGAGCCGCCATGTTTGCCGCTTCGTTATTCTGACATTTCCGTTAGCGGTTATCTTGTACCGGCATACATGTTTCCCGCGTACGTACCCATGCAGTTGCATTTAAGTTCAAATTCAATCCTCACTTCTTTTTTGCTTCTGAGTTTGTAACTAAAACAAACTGTTCGACACAGTTGTTTGTTGGCTGCTCCTAGCTACTTGTGCATAACCTGTAGGTTACCACTTTCAATTTCTGTAGAGAGGCTAAGACCTGCGCCAAAGACCCGAAGGCCTTAATTAGCATAGTCCCTGTACCAATGGCCTCCAAGTTGGTTAATTGCTCCCACGAGACATGCCCTTCCGCATCGTTGGGGGGGAACCTAGCTACTTAGTTGATGATGTAGAATTTTGATTATTATATATTTGCTTGAAAAATGTGACACTTAAACTTGAATTACAGATTAATTTTTGAGTTCTTTGAATTTACAAAAGTCAACTCCAATATCTAAATTAGACTTGAAATAATAACAAAGTAAATAAAATAGTTATGAATAATGATTGAAAATACTTATTATGAAACATTCGTTATATGAGATTAAATAGTCTCCGTGATTAATGTTAACTATGAATGATAATTTTGAGCAAATTCCAAAAGATGTATCTTATCTTTGATGTTGATTTTTTTAAATTTTAAAATAAAAGAGTTTGAAATAGTACGTATAAATTAAATTATGAGTTAAATTTGATTTATCTCTAAATAATAATAAAGAATATTAGCCAAAATTAACTTTACTATTGAATGGGATGTGTTATTAGAGTCCTTGTAAGGTATGTTCTGGATAGATATATCAGTTTGATCCCAAGAATTATTATTTGATTTTTAGGTTTTGACTAAGCCTTTCGTCGCTTAAGTTTAGAAGTCAAATTAAAGTGGTATGAGGGCTTTGAGGACAACCATATATGGCCCATCCAATGTTATAAGACCAAGTTTGGGTGTTCTCAATTGTAAAGATTTTTTGAGTTATTTATAGGCAGTAATGTTGTTGAGTGTGGGTGATTAGTTATAATATATTCATGATATATATATATGCTTAAATGTATCAAATGATATATAGCAATGATGTCCAATTTTCATTTGATTCTAACATGTTTCCACGGCAATGCATGTTATAAATTGTTATCGGATTTCATTTAAGAAGTACAAAAATTTAACATCTCATTTGATAATTTTAATTGATTTAAAATTTAGTTTCATCCTTTTATTTTTATTTTCTCCATCATCAAACAATTTCAAAGAGGAATCTCGAAGTTAAAAAGTGGGAAAAAAAAAGAATTTTCTTAACATATATTTTATGATCATCAATTAAAATTTACTCAGAAATATTTAATTAACTTACAACCATAAACTAACATCATTAGAGATGAACCATAATTTTACATTTATTTACAATTTTTTTTTCATTTGCAGCATTTATGGGTTCAATAACTGTGCCTGAACGGAAAAGTACGGAGTACGTGACTAGGAAGCATCAAGTACATTGTACCTCACACAGCCTACAAGAGTGCGATGTGAACGAAAAACTAACCTCCCTTTCCTTTCCTTTCTGCTTCTGCTTCCCTTTTCTTCTCTATGCTTCTCCGTCTCTCCTCTCTCCCCCCTTCCCTCTTTTTCTCCGATCGTTGCCACCGCCTCTTCTCAAGCGTTGACCGCCTTACCTCGCCAACCACGAGGCAATGGTGCGATGTAGTAGTGAGGCGGTGTAGAGGCGCGACGAGACGGGGTGATGCAGCGACGATGTAGCGAAAGGCAACGAGAGGGTCGATGACAGCGAGAGCAAGGAAAAAGGAAAAAGAGAGAGAGGATAGAGAGAAACAAGTGGGTAAAGACCCCAAAATGACCTTTTTACCCCCTCAAACTAACGGGATAAAGTTACCCCGTTAAAGGGAGTGAACAAAATCGCACTCCAGCCTACAACAATTATCTTTGACTTTTTCGTTGAAATATTAATAATTATAATTAAAATTTTACTATAGAGTGTGTTTCATATACTTGTTAAAAGGGCATAAATCAAAAATCACCCCAGGTTATAAGAAATTGTAAGAATATTCTTCTATTATTAAAAATTCATATTTTCTCTCTTGTCAATTAACTGATGTTGTCAATTAACTGATGTAGTACAAAGGACCTTATAAATTAATAGATGTTAGTCTTAAAATCTAGTGACTACGGAATGTACTAAAGTACCCATATGAAATCCCTGTAAATGACTAAAATAATAAATAGTTAGAACAAATAAAATTAAGAAAATAAAAAAATTAATTAATAAAATTTCAAAATAATATATACTTAACATCCAAATATCAATACACATACAAATTCAGAATGAAAAAAGGGGAAACAAAAAAGAAATCAAGTGAACAAATTTTATAATTATATAAAAATATTTTAACAAGAAAGAATTAAATTGAGTATACATACTAAATTAAGTAACAAAGAAATAGAATTATATTCAATCAGTAACATGTGTAATAAAGCAAATGTTCTAGAAAGAAAATACAAGTATTTAGATCTAAAACAAAAACTCTACTTTGGTGTAGTTGAATAATGTTGACACTGAAACCAACATACATGCACCCACAGTGTGATTAGGCCATCTCCAACCCACTTTTTTATCTCAATTCTTATTATATTATAAATAATTCATTCTTTATTTTTATTTTTACCTCCAAAATTATGCATGCTCCATCTACACCCTTGTTTTCTTATCTATATATTTCACTCCCTATTTTATTTATTTATTAATAAACTTTAATTTTATATATTTTACCTTAATTATAATTTTAACTATTAATACACAAAATTAATAATCAAATATACAAAATAATCAGATACCACATAAACAAAATTAATAATTAAATACACACAATAATTAAATATACATATACACAAAATCAATAATTAAACTCATAAATTAATAATCAAATATATAATATTAATCATTCAATACAAAAATAAATTAAAAAAAATCTCCAAAATCACAAGAAAACTATGCTCCATTTGCTCATTCTTCAAAAAAGACAATTTTTTAATCACACCGTCACATTTAACGACAATAGGGTGGAGAACATGAATTTTCGATAATACAAAGGTGTCATTGCAGTTTTTTAAAACCTCGGGGAGGTTTCTGATATTTGCCTTTGTTAAAATATACTTAATATATATATTTTTTAATATTAAATATTTATTAATTAAAAACATATTAAATTTACCTAAATCAACAAAACCTTTATTAAAATTATCGTTCTTGCATGGTCTCCTACCGTTTGTATTATTAATTTCGACAGAAAAAGTAAATCATAAGTAAAAACTTTGTCTCATTGGATAAGATAAGAAATTAAACTCATAATTATTAACATAAATCTTAATTTATTATAATCTAATTTTATTGTGATCTAATTATTTAACCCGTAACATGAAAACAACTAACAAAACCTTCTCATTATACTGAGAGAAGAGGAAAGTGAGACGTGTTGCGTTGAGTCGCTTTATTCGACGTAATATATTATTATTATTATTATTATTATTATTATACTGCTCTGCTCCCTTTGCACACTTGGGTTTAGACTCTCTTTGCATTTGTACGCCACCAAGTGAATTCGGCGTTTCGCTTCCCATCCTCGTTGCGAACATTCGCAGTGGAGAAGATAAAAGCGAAACTGAAGCTTATTAGGGTTTTCTGGAAGCCGATGGAGAAAATCCGGAGAGCATCGCATGCAGGATCGTGGTACACCGACAATCGTAAGTCTATCGATATTTCACTCCACCGACCACCGTCATTCTTTGACCATCGTTTTAAGTTCCTGTAATATTCTTGTACAAATTTCTGCATCGTCTTTCACTATGTTCGGCTGGTAAATTGATGGATTTCGCAAAGTTGATAATTGATATTGAGCTCTGTTTGCTTACAGGACAGTTAATTCTTTTTTTTTTCTTCTTTTATGTAATTTTGTCACGGATCTTGATCGGGGAACCCTCGCTCAAACTCAGAATTGGAACGATTTATAGAACCGTATCAGAAAAGAGACCACCGTGTGGTGTAGGTGATCACTTATTTGAAACAGAGAATGGACCACGGGGAATACAAGCAGAAGTGGCCTTTATTTTGATGGTTTTACATGGTTGAGTTGAGATAATACTTGCACTGCTGTGTCTGTGGATGAGAAAGATTTTTGCTTGGTTCGCACTGGTATAGGTCAACGCCATGGGGCTTTGTAATTTCTAACTTATTGCACTTGATAAAATGGTGAATGGTGGATGCCAATCCTGATAAAACTATAAAGCTTAGCACTTGAGTCAATGGGGAGTGGGCTGGTAAAGTTACAAATGGAGTAGGTGGATGGTGGTTTCGTTAATCTCCTGCTACCAAGAGGGATAGCATCCATGATGATTTAAAGTCTTCCTTTGATTTTTGATTCGAAGGAATGGACGAATGGGAAAAGTAAGGGAGTGGTACTAGGACAGGTATGGAGTCATCAGACGGGGTTGCATTATCTGCCAAGGCATTGCCCAGTATGGAAGAAAAGGGATGCAGCTAGGTGTCAAATGTTCTCGACTAAATTTCCCCTCTTATCTTAAGTTATTCCTCCTTTTAAGAAAGTTTATCAAAAATAAGTTTTAAAAGTGGCATTTAATAGTTTCTTTTCTATTTCCTTTGTTCTGCACCCTTGTCGTCACCAGATATTATGTTAAAGGAAATATGTTTCTTTCTCTCTTTATTCCTTTGCCTTTGTGGGATGTTGGCATACATTTTGTTGATCAGTTTGTATCAAATAGCTGCAGGCCTGTGGGCAACCTGTGGCAATTTGGCTGCCGTGGTGGTGGGGGTATACTAAAACATGTCATGAAGACCAAAAGGAGAGTCATCA